>NC_048229.1:42612324-42686843 GCF_002007445.2 Ailuropoda melanoleuca | reverse complement strand
GGGGGGGGGGGGTTCCTGCACTGCTCAGCAAGGAGTCCACTTCTCCTTCTCCCTCTGCCCCTCGCCCCTGCTCATGATGGCACATTCTCTCTCTATCTCTGTCTCTGTCTCTAGCTCTCTCAAATTAATAAATAAAATCTTTAAAAAGAGAGAGAGTTTCAGTATCAGACATGCTACACGGAGATGCCCGCAAGTCTGAAGGGGGTTTCCAGGGAAGCAGTCAGGGATGGGAATCCAGAGCTGAGATGAGAAGGAGGGAGTGGGTTGGAGGGGGAGGGAGAGACTAGAAGCGACCAGCTGACAGTTTCCAAGTGTGGCAACATAGTGGCCACCAGGAGGGGCAGGAACAGAGCCAGTTCCCAGGAGTTAAAAAAAAGAGAGAGTGTGGGAAGTAAGATATGAAGATAGCATGCGTACACAATTCTTCGTAAGCTTTCACGAGCCTCTACCTTTTTTAAGGGGATAAAAAATAGAGAAATGAGTAGGGAAGAAAGGAGGTCAAGAATGAGGCTTTTAAACATATGGGGGCTAATATGGCCGGTTTAGAAACTCACCTGGAACAGCCAGGCAAGAAGGAGTGCTAGGAAGGGCAGGAGGAAGGGGCGAAGTGAATGTGAGCGAGCAGGGTCCTTCCTTGAGAAGTTTAAAGAGGAGGGGGAAGAAGACAGAGGCGAGGGGCAGGGGGTACCTAAGCAAGTCCTTTGTTGAGGGTTGGAGGTGGGAAGATGAGGCCATTTGTGACCTGTGGCTTCTGTCTTTTCAGTGGAGGACGAAGGACCGAGGGGAGCCGCGGCAGTTAGAGGGGGATGGACAGGACACAGCCGCCAAGCAAGGGGTGTGGGCGCAGGTGCTGCCGGAGAAACCGCTGACTCATAGTGATGCCTTTCATTTTACAAAGCCCCCGTCCTATCTGGTGTCCACAATAACTTCAGAAAATAGACAGAGCAGGTATTCATAGCCCCTTTCACAGACTGAAGAACTCAGAAGCGTGAGGATGAGAACGTGAAGACCAGCTCTCCAGATTACCTCCCAAGCTCTTCACCGATCAGGGAGTGAACCCGAGCCGAGCCTCAGCCCCTTCTGGACGACGGCGCGTCCATGACAGCTGGTCATCAGGGCCACACGACCCAACATTTGTCACCTCTGGGACAAATGTACGGGAGGGGGACACAAACTCCTCAAAAGGGCTTCCCCACACTCAAGTCACCCTGGCCTCTTTAGCAAACAAGCCGCTCGACCACGCGGGTGCACGGCAAGCCCGGACCCGGCACCCAACAGCCACACTCACCGTCCTGCTCTCTGTCCGAACCCAAGGAACAAAAAGCCAGAACACAGATTTCTTGGAGTTGTTGTTGTTTTAACGAGAAAATGCTTCCGTGCTAATTCAAGTCTGTTTCTGTGTTCCTTGCACATGTTGGGGGTCTCACAGAACTGACGGGCTGATGCAAGTCTGCTCTGACTGACAAAAGTTCAAGAGATTTCAGGGGGAAATGCTGATGAGGACCTGGGAACTGAAAAGGGACTCGAGAAAGAAGCCAGCTCCGGGGTGGGAGGGACATGAGCCCCTCACCTCCTCTTTGCTCAGATGTCATCTTTCCAACGAGGCCCATCTAGACCACCTAATTTTAAGTTGCACACCACCTCACACCTCAGCACCCACATCCCCCCACCCCGCTTCTCTGAAACAGGATTTATGCTTTCCAATATACTGTCTAATTTATCTCATTCACTAATGCATCCCAAGTGCTTGGAACATGGCAGGTGCTTAATAATATCTGTGGAGTGAATGAATGAATGTGAATGAATGAATGAATGAATGAAACAGCTTCCTCATGTCCCGTGTCTCCTCTGTAATTTTCGGTACTTTCATCTGGATGGGTGGCCCCGTCCTAATCATGAAGGAGGTCCCCAAGCTTTTTCTGATCACACAAATCGATCGGTAAAAAATTTGGCCATGCACTCCAATCCACATATAATTTATTCATATTTTGGTTAATTATATATGCATTACCCTACATGAATAATACACCATGCATATTTCGACTACCCAAAACTTTGTTAAAATCAAATAGAAAGCAAAACAAATCCCAATAGGTTATATTTTATTCGAGTATCAAAATAGAGCAGCTCCTTCTAGACATACAACACTACCCGAAACACACACGGGCACTGAAGTGTAGCATCCCCCCCCGGAGCCCTGCTGAGTCCCTTAGCACCCCATTTAGTGGCTGAGAAAATGGAAGTTCGGATAAATAACTTGATCTGTGTCACAGTACGTGGCAGAGCTAGGATTAAAACCTAGGGGTGCCCGACTGACCCCCAGGCCATGCATTGCAGTGAGAGAGACCCCAGAGACCCCACCCTTAAGGCAACTAATCAAAGGCAAGCAAATCAAGGACAACCCAACACACATTCCTGACTCACCGTTCCAACCCCATGGACACAGCCGAAGACAGGATCCCAAGCTGCTTGTCTCAGGACAAGCCATTGGCCGGTCCCATCAGAGCCACACACATCCTGCTGACCCAGGCTGCTTGCACAGCCCTCCATGCTCATGTTGACACCAAGACTCACTCGGGCAGCAGAAGTGATCAAATTAAGAGCTGAGCTCTGCCCAAGCTGTCTATTCCCCGGGCGACCTTATGTCCCAGTTGCATAGGGACAGTCCCCATTCAATTAGCAATACATCCCCTGTGCACTTCCAAATTTTTATCACATGTCCTTCCACTCTCGGGGTGCCCTGGCCTGGACAAGGAATTGCATGGTCACCCAATCTATACCCCGGCTCAGCACACACTGGACTGAGCCCAAGAGCGGCTCTGATAGGACCTGAAAATGCTGTGATTTCTCATATCTGGGGAGTGCCCCCTCCCAGCTTGCCAAGAGGCAGCAGAGGCAGGGGCAGTTAGGGGGAGCAGTGGAACAGATAAAGGGAGCTCTGTCCGTTTCTGGGTTTGACTTTGGTGGGGAAAGGCACAGAGGGGGCCCAATGCCGCTCTAGCAAGAGCTGACTCCCTGCCTCAAAGCACAAATCGTGACCCAGCAAAAACTGAATGATCTAAGATCAAACGTTGTATGGCATAATAATTCTCAAAACTATAGGAAAGCTTTACTTTTTTTTTTAAATCTGGTCTTTGTTCTTGGTGTTGCTAGTTTCTGCCCCCAGCAGACTGGAAGGCTCTGCCACTCCTTGGTTGTGAGGCTGTGGTGGGCAGGACTGTACCCTCTGTCGGCCTCAGTTTCTCCATTTGTACACTCCGAGAACTGGCCCGGATGACTCCGTGATCTGATGGGGCCTGCCCAGTGAAGAGCAACCCCGGCTTCCCAGCAGGGTCAGCCCGTCAAATCCCACCTGGATTTGCTTCCCTGCTACAGGCGAGTGAGGACGATGGCTACTTTCTCCCCAGCTCCTTAGCAGTGTAGACCGGGCACTCGAAACTTTCCCTTTTGGTCAGAAATGACAAGCTCACTCACTGTCAGGCAGTCCCCAGGGACTCAGGGATCAAGACGTAATAGAACCAGGCTTGACGGTGTTTGAGGGGCGTCAGACCCGGCTCGGATGCCTCACTTACCTGCTGGGTCCCACCTCCCACTCCCACCTAAAGTAAACAGCGGGTGATGGGTGAGGCCCGTTCTCCAGGAAACCCACTGGCCTCAGCCTTACCTGAACAGGGTGCTGGAGTTGGAGGGACCCTGTGCCAAAGCGCTCAGGCCCGGCCCAGGCATCTGAAGACAGGGCCTGCTTACCTGCGCTGGACCTGTCCCAGGCAGCGGCATGTGGCCAGTTCCCAGGCACAGGGGGTTTTGCCCACAAGCGAGAAAGAGGTGGGCACCAGGGAGACATCAGTCCAGAGGCTCTCTGATTCCCCAGACTGTGGACACCTTGGGATCCTGAATCAGCTAGCCTTGCAACCATCCCTCAACCACTCGCAATCCCAGGACAGAGCTGCGAGAATTCCCTTCATTGATTTTTGTCTCACAAATGCTTTGGCTAACATGTGGGTCCAAAGGGGGGCCCAATATTTATGATCTCTACCTCATTTTCCGAAGCTGAAAATGCTGCTCCTGGATTTCCTCCCAGCCTGGGGTGGAAACTAAATGAAAGAGGAATGGAAAGCTCGGACAGAGTTCTTCCAAGAGAAGACGCGATGCTTGTGATTCACTGGGTGGTTTATCCAAAGCCAGCCCTCTGTACCCCTCAGGAGCTTAGCCCCCAGTAGGTGCCAGGGGTGGAGAGTAAAGGCTGCAAACCCAGGTTCAGAATTCCCAGAAGCAGCCAAGCATTCGCCACTGACCCCGGTCCTCAGGGCACACTCAGCCTCCCCTGGAGTGCGCCCAGGTACAAACCTTCCCTAGACTGAGAACCCATAAATCTCAACCCACAGGCATTAGCCAACACTTCCAGCAAGCACTTATCATTTCTTCCCTCAAGAAGTTTATAGGCACAGAAGAAATAAATTAAAAGCAGTTATTAACATCAAACAATAATACGATCAATATCAAACAGTGATAATCTACCCTGTGAGATTAAGAGTATTTCCAGGGGTGCCTGGGTGGCTCAGTCAGTTAGGCGTCCAACGCTTGATTTCAGCTCAGGTCATGGTCTCAGGGTCCTGGGATCCAGCCCCTGGGATTGAGCAACAGGCTTTGCACTCAGCGGGGAGTCCGCTTTTCCCTCTCCCTCCCTCTCCCTCTGCTCCTCTCCCTACGCACACACTCTCTCTCTCTCTAAAATAAATAAAATATAATCTTTACGCAAACAATGAATCATGGAACACTACATCAAAAACTAAGGATGTACTGTATGGTGACTAACATAACATAATAAAAATTTTTTTAAAAAAGATTATTTCCATTCTACGGATAAGAAAATTTTACAACTAACCCTCATCGAATGCTGGTTATAAGTCAGACATGTCCTAAGTATTTGCATGATCGTTTCATGTAAATCTCAAAGATCATTTGTGATAGGTTCCACTATCAAGTGCATTTTGCAAACGAGGAGACTAGAGCCCAGAGAGGTTAAGACATTTGCTCAAGATCACACAGCTCATAGATGATAGAGCTCAGCCTCTACCTTCTGCTGCCTCACATAAACGTGGTTTCTGGGTCATGCGACTGCTGCACTGGGGCCCAGATCGAGCTCCAGGCCCCTGGATGTTTAGTCCCGTGGGCGCGGAAGCTCTGGGGTGGTGCGTTGTGCCGAGCATGCGGCGCTGCCGCCCCCATGGCACCGTGCAGAGCTACCGGCGTCAGGTCCTGCTGTCGGGTACGTCGCCGACAGGCACTTCGGAGACTCAGAGGCCAGACGCAGAAGCAGCTGTGGCTGACACTGCGCCCCTGCCCACCGCCCCATCGAGAAACCCCTCCAGCTCACCCCTCTGCCTTCCCCGCTGCAACTGTCCAGGCGCATCTCCTCTCCCTCCTGACTCTTGGCCCCAGAGCGCTTGCCGCCGTCTGCACGCGCACCTCACACCTTCCCAGGGACCGCGGGGCATGAATCACTTCGCTCTGTCGAGGTTCTATTTTTCTTGTTTTAAAAAGAGCACCTATTCTTCTTATTATTCTGAGGATGAAAAAAAAAAAGTTGCCTCTTTTTTTGGCTTAGAAGGTGGCTGAATTTTTCAATATATTCATGCAAACGAGATATTTCATCTCATGGATTTTATCCCAGTTCTGTCTATGCACATTTTAAATAAATTAAGATGAAATAAATCCATTTTATTATATTACCCAGTGCCATCTCCATGAAATAATGCCCATATTTGTATTTCCTAAGGAATGTTGACGTGGCTAAAAATGTCGCAGCAAGTGTAATCTTTGAGGATTGTGCTGCCAGAAAAAAAATAAATCTAGGCCTTTGTTTAGAGCCTAGAGTGGCACCACTTTTGATTGAAATGGCCTGAAATATCCATCCCCAAAACATGGACAAGACAGTAAAGTACACGGAATTGATCACCATTGGCTCCGAAACAAAAGTGGTGAGTCTTCCTTTGTTTTCTTAACATCTGTTCTTTCCCTCCCAGCATAAAGCACCCCGCAGAAATAAATTACACAGGCTCCCTTGTTTTAGGGAAGGAGAAATAAAGGTTTGCAGCGGCCATCCCCGAGGTGCCTGGGCAGCCACCAAACACCCAGAACTCTCCCCGCCTCCAGGGCCACAGCGCTGGACACACTCCCTACTGTCTTCTCCTCGCGCTGCAGGGACCCTGAGGACAAAACTCCAGCATCTCGGCTTTCCACTCCCTTCAAACAGGGGCGGAATGGTGTGGAGCCCGAGAGGAGAAGTTTCATGCCCCGTAGGCTTTCATTCCCTTTAAAAGGCAGAGGGACCCGCACTGGTGACGCCTGGGAAGTGGCCATTGCTACAAAGCCACCCTGAGGTCGGCCGGCTCCCAGGGACAAGAAGAGCTCGCTTCTGATCAGGAGATAAACTGGGATCAACAAAGAAGGGATGAGACTGAACGAGACCCAGCGGGTCAACAGCCAGAGTCACACCAGACCCTCCTGCCTGGGAGCGCGGTTTTCCCAGAACTTGGAGCCGATGGAAGAAATAGAAAAACAGCTTGAGAGAGGGCAACTGCTGGCTCTAATCGAAAGCCCTGGGCCACCTCTCCTCACTCCTTCCTCCTCCACATCCCTGTCTCCACCCCTCCACTCTCAGCCTGGCATCACACCCAACATGATGGATGGACAGACAAACAGAAGCGTCGGCTGTAGCCAGGCCAGCTCTTCCGGGTATGGGCAACAATGCTAATCGTTGCTGGCTCTGTACACAACAAGCAGGGGCCTCACACGGAAGCACACCTGTGATACATCAGCCCTCAAGGCCAAAACAGTGTCCCCACACGCCCGAGCATCCCGGCTAAGGAACTTGGCTCTTTCTGTGACTGTGCTTGTGGGTATAATTCACATGCTTTCTGGCAAAAATAAGACGCCTCATCAGAGCAGCTTGCCAGGTTCCCCAGCAAGAACCCGACACAAACGTACAACAGCCTTGCTGTTCCCCATCTCCAGGGGTTCCAGAACAGGCACGTAACTTCACATGCCAGGGGTTCCAGAACAGGCACGTAACTTCACATGCCAGCAAGTCACCACCAGCTGGAGAGACACATGCAACCTTGCAGAAACGAGAGCTTCTAGGGGCAGGTATTAGATCAGATGCTGATGAGGGAAAGTGCATCTGTGCCCTTCTAGCAACATCCTCAGGCCCACCAGGTGGCAAATATCCTGAAGAGGAGGACAGCCCTCCCTCCAGGAAATAGCAAGGAGACTTGCACTTCCTTCCCCAGGGCCTTTTCTGGGGCCAGCCTTGGGAAAGAAAGTGAGGCCTCCTAGCAAATCCCCAAACCTCCAGCGCTCAAGGAGCCAAGTGATATTCTGGGCTTGCTCCCCCCCCCCCACCCCAGACTGCCATTAGTGTCAATTAAGTTCAGCCTGACAGGCCACCTTTGACAAAATGCTAGAGCAACAAAGACATAAACAACGCCAAAGCCTTTGGAGTTGATGTATGGTTGCATTTAATAAACATTTGTTTGCATATTTTTTATCATGCTAATGAATATAATTACTTTAATTTATGTCATCAAGCTATGATTCTGTTCTGATCTATACGTCACTTAAATGTGAAGCGTTAGCATTTTGCACACACTGGCAATTTGAGGAAGGGGAAGGATTCGCCCCTCCTGTGAGAACTTGGAGCAAGCTTCCACGGTTGAAAATGCCCTTGCAGTAGGAAGCCCAGCGCTGCGGCTGGGGGCCCTGGCTTAGCACCCCTGGAAGGGTAAATAGGCTTTCCACTGACCCGAAGACCTTCTCCAAAAAGCACATATATTCACTCCCCTATAACCTCCCCGAAGACAAGACCTCTGAGTACTCACCCCCAGCACAATGTTCAACACACAGTCATGAAAAAAATATTTTGTAATCATATTAATGGTTTTACTGATTATAAAAGTAATGCACACTTATTTTAGAAAATTTGAGAAAACACAGGAGATCACAAAGAGACCTGTGAAGATGATGAACTAAACTTCTCTCAAAACATTTAGAAAAATGTCTAATATATATAATATGATATATATCCTTTAAACTGCACTGGATACAGGAAGGGATATTCTTAGTAAATCAGAAGGCACGAGAATTCCCTGAAATACAAAAGAAAGATAGGATCTGATAGAAGAAAACATAGACTCAGAAGAGACCCGAAGGCACCAGGGATGTGCCAAGCTTGGGGCCGGGGGGCAGGGGGGCTTCCCTGCAGCACCAACAGAGTGCTGTTTGAGAACTACCTTAGGAGAAGCCAAGTGAGCCCCCCCAGTCATTTCCTACCCATGGCCGATATGTCAAGCAGTATTCTGGACTGACAGGAGCCTGTAGAAGAGATAATATCCACGAGCACCCCCTCCAGAGAGGCAAGACAGTGCCTGCGCGACCAGAGCCCTCACCCAGAAATGTGGGCCAGCTCTTCTCCTTCTCATACACAGTACATGGAGGAAAGCCATAGAAGAAGATTAAAAATTAACTGAGGCGCCAGGCTTGAGACTTCTGTCCCCCACCCAGAGATATACAACCAGGGTATACAGCTAGAGTCCTTGGAAGGGATATCACACCATCACATGCAGCCCCAGACCCATACGTGCCCCCCTCCCCCCAACAGGGCCTAAGATTCCCCTCACTCACTCAAAGATGCCATGAATTCAGGGGGCCACTGGCAAAGGGAATCCTGCCACGACAATCATGTGGCCCTAGAAACGCTTTCCATCTCCCACGGGCAGGGGGACCTACTACAGAAACACACATCCTGGGAGGTGTGCTTTCTCTGTGGGGAAGAGCGTCCCTAGCGAGAGTTACCAGATGTCCCAGCCTGGGGAAGCGTCTTCCCATTCAAACAGAAGCAGCAGGGATAGTGGGAGCCTCTGTGGGAGGAGATAAACCAAGCAGATCAAAATAACACACATAGGCTCTGAAAATTAGACTGTCATTGGAACCATAGCCCGCAAAAGTAGGCCAGAGCCTGCATGCCAAGCCTAAACAGGGTAACTGCCTGCTAAAATGAAATTTTTAAATGGGGCCCATAGTCTTCAAACACAATAGCCAAAACGTTCAGAACACAATCAAAAGTCACCCATCATACCAAGAACCAGGAAAATTACAACTTGAATGAAAGACAGACAATGTATGCATGCCAACTCTGAGATAAATCAGATATTGGAGTTAACTAGCGAGGGTTTTAAAGCTACTGTCATAAAAATGGTTCAGTAAGCAAGTACACATTCTCTTGAAACAAATGAAAAATTAGAAAAATCTCAGTAAATAAACAACTTATTAAAAAGAACTAAATTAAAATTATAGAACGGAAAAAGTCAATAATAGAAACAAAAAAAACCTGCTGGACAGGCTCAATGTTGATTGGAGATGACCAAGAATAAAATCAATGAACATGAGGACAGACCAAGAGAATTTACCCAATTTGAACAGGCACAAATCCAACTGAAAAAATGAATTGAGATTCAGGGACCTGTTGACAAAACAGGGATGCAAAATGTGTACCACTGGAGTTCCAGAAGAGGTGCAAGAGTGGGACTGAAAAAGCGTTCGAAGAAATGTGGCTGAAAACTCCCCAGATCTGGCAAAAGATATAAACTCACCAATTGAGAAAGGTAAGCAAATAGAATAAAAGCCCTCCCCCAAAAAATCTATGCTAGGGCACCTGGGTGGCTCAGTCAGTTAAGTGTCTAACTCTTGATTTTGGCAGGTCATGATCTCAGATCATGAGATCAAGCCCCATGTCAGGCTCCAAGCTAGGCGTGGAGACTACTTAAGATTCTCTCTCTCCCTCTGCCCCTCCCCCCTGCCGTCCCCCCAGCCCAGTCTCTCTTTTTAAGAAATCCATGCTAAGACACATTGCAATTAAATTTCTGAAACTAAAGATGAAGGAAAATACTAAAGCAGCAAGAGAAAACACATTAGCTAAGAGAGCATCAAATTAAATGACATTAGATTTATTTTCTAAAACCATGAAGGCCAGAAAGAAGTAGCTGAAAGAAAAGAATTATCATCTGAGAATTCTATATCCAATAAAATTATCCTTTTGGAAGAAGGAGAAATAAAGAAACAAGGGAAAACGGAAAGAACCTAACACCAGCAGACCTACCCATAAAGAATCCCATAAAGAATCACTAAATGAAGTTCTCCTAATAGAAAGGAAACACTCAAAGAAGAAATCTCAGAACATCTAGAAGGAGAAAAGAACAATGGAAAGAGTAGAAATGTGGATAAATACAATAGGCCATCCTCCCCGTGAGTGCTCTAAATCATGTGATTGAAAAAAATACTATAACACCATCTGCTATCCAAGAAAATATTTAAAAGTGGGGATATTTTTTAAAGGGAGGATCTGAAATAAGGGAAGTTTCCACACTTTACTCAAAATGGCAAAATGTTGATATTAGTAGACCAATATAAATTACATATTGATATTGTGATAGCTGCAATAACAACTACAAAACTATACAAAATGATATACTCAAAAACACTATAAATAAATCAAGATGAACTCTTTAAAACGTTCACATAACTCAGAGAGAGGCAAGAATGGAGAAACATAAATAGGAAACAAATAGACAACAAAATAAAATAAAATGTCAGGCTTAAGCCCTAATATATCAATAATTAAATTAAATATGAATGATTTAAATAAACCAATTAAAAGTCAGAGATTGGGAGAGTGAATTAAAAAATAATGACCCACCTATACGCAATTTACAAGTAACTCACTTCAAATCCAATGACATAAGTTGGTTGAAAATAAAAGGATAGAAAAAGATATATCCAGAAAGCATTAATTTCTAAAAATCAGAAGAGACTATATTACCATCCAATAAAGTGAACTTCAGGGCAAAGAAAATTACTAGAGGGACATTACAAAATGATAAAACGATCCACGCACCAGAAAAACATAATAATCCTAAGTGTGTGCACACCAAACAACAAAATTTCAAATATATGAAACAAAAATTGATAGAGCTAAAAAGAGAAATAGATAAATACACAATTACAGTTGGGGACTTCCATATGTACTCAGCAACTGACAAAACTACTGGACAGGAAATTAGCAAGGATGGCAAAGATGTGAACAACAAAAGTTCTCACTGACATGTATGTAATACTCCACACAACAACACCAAAATATACATATTTTTCAAGGGCTTGTGGAAGATTCACCAAGATAAACCACATAATGGAGCCATAAAACAATCCTCAACAAAACTATATATAATACAATATACAAAAGAATTTATATTGTACAAGGTATATTTTCTGATCATAACAGAATAAAATCAGAAATCAAAAGATGAAAAAGAAACAAAGAGAAAGCAGGGAAGGAAGGAAGAAAGGGAGGAAGGAAGGAGAAGGAATGTGAAAATCTCAAACCATTTGGAAATTTAAATAACATACTTCTAATAATTCCATAGGTCAATGAGGAAACGTCAAGAGAAACTACATTTTAAAAAACATAGAACTGAAGAAAAATGAAAGTATAGCGTATCAAAATATATGAGATGTAGCCAAAGCAGTGCTGAGAGGAAAATTTATAGCATGAAAATGCATACATTAGAACAGAGGAAAGGTCTCAAATCAATAAATCTAAATTTCTGCCTCAAGAAATTAAAAAAGGAGAGTAAAATAAAACCAAAGCAAGCAAAGGAAAAAAATAATAAATATCAGAGCAGAAATTAATGAAGTTGAAACAGGAAAACAACAGAGAAAATCAATGAAGCAAAAATTTGGTTCTCTGAAAAATTAATAAAATTAATAAACCTCTAGCAAGAGTGACAAACAAAAAAAGTGAATATACAAATCATTAATATCAGGAATGAAAGAAATAATATTCATTCAGATCCTGGATTTATTTAAAGAAAAACATGAGATAACTATGTATGACTTTTCCCTAAATTCAACACCTGAAAAAAAAATGGACCAATTCCTTAAAAAGCACGAATTAACAAAATCCAACTAAATCAAATATATAATGTGAATAGACCTATAAACATTATAGAAACTGAATTCATACTTTAAAATCTTCCTTCTTTCAAAAAATAAAAATAAAAAAGGAAGGAAAAAAGAAAGACATCTCTAGGCCCAGATGGTTTCACTGGAGAATTCCACCAAAAATGTAAAGGATAATTAACATCAATAACATAAAATTTACACAGTCTACTCCAGAAAAAAAGAAGAGAGAACACTTCCAAACTCATCTTACAAGGCCAGTGTTGCCGATACCCGAACCAGACAAAAATTGTTAAAAAGGAAAGAGACAAGAAAAAGGAAATTATAGACTAATATCTCTCATGAAATTTGACACAAAAATGCTCAACAGTATATTAACAAATTGAATCTAGCACTGTATTGAAATAAGTATACACCACAACAAAATGACATTTGATGGAGATATACAAAACTGGTTCACCATTCAAAAACAAGTCAAAGTAATCAACCATATCAACAAGCTGAAGAAGAAAAATTACATGATTCTATCAATCGACAAAGAAAAAACATTTGACAAAATATAAAACCCACTCAGGATAAAAATTCTCAGCAAGTTAGGAATAGAACGGAACTATCTCAACTTATAAAGAGCACTTACAACCACATTGCTGTTAAATCAAACTTAGTGGCACAAGACTGAATGCTTTCTCTCCAAGATCAGGAGTGAGGTAAGGATGTCACTCTCACTATGTTTTTTGAACATAATACAGGGAATTCTCACTAATGCAAAAGGAAATGAAAAGGAACAGAAAACATACAGTTTGGAAAGGAAGAAATAAAGTCATCTCTATTTGAAAATGATATGATTATATAGAAAATGTCAAGAGCTATACAAAAACATTCCTAGAAAAAAATAAGTGAGTTCAGCAAGATCACAGGGTCAAAGCTTAACACATATATCAACTGAATTTTTATATATCAACAATGAACATCTAAGAACCAAAATTGAAAACACAATACCACATACAATTACTTCAAGGAAAATGATACACTTAGGTATGAACTTAACAAAACATGTCCATGATTCATATGCTGAAAATTACAAAATGCTAATGAAAAAAATCAAATACCTAAATACATGGAAAGACATATGACACTCATGGATTGTAAGACTCAAAATAGCCAAGATGTCAATTCTCTCCCAACTGATTTATAGGTTTAATGCAATTTCTATCAAGCTATCAGCAGGGAATTTTGTAGACATAGACTAGCTGATTCTTAAGTTTATATGGAAAGGCACAAATCTTAGAATGACTTTTAAAAACTCTTGAGAAAGAAGAATAAAGATAAATAAAGAAATAGATAAAGAATAAAAAATAAATAAGGAATTACTCCATCTGATAGCAAAGCTTCAAGACAGTGTGCTAAGTGAATGAAGGACTCGAAAGGATCCGTGTCGTATGATTCCATTTGTATTACATTCTGGAAAGGCAAACTTTAGGGACAGAAATATGGATTGGTGATTGCTAGGGTAGGGGAGTAGAATGACTACAAAGGAACGCAGGGGATGATGAGGGGTAACAGGAACAGGTTTACATTGATTATGTTCATGTTCACTCAACTGTCTCCAATTGACAAAATTCACCAAACTGTACATCTAAAAAGTATGAAAAAATTAACTGAGGATCCTATTTATGAAAAACAGTGAGG
Organism: Ailuropoda melanoleuca; assembly: GCF_002007445.2. Lineage (NCBI taxonomy): Eukaryota > Metazoa > Chordata > Mammalia > Carnivora > Ursidae > Ailuropoda > Ailuropoda melanoleuca. Next base: position 42,673,142 of record NC_048229.1, on the reverse strand, counting down.
CTTCCCCAAACAACCAAACATTTTGAGGAAACCTATCCCAATCCATGAGGGACAACAAATGCAATAAATAGAAAAAATAAGAAGAGTATAAACTGAGTTAAGAGAACAAACAGAGGTCAACTCTAAATGAAGTATTAAGATCTTACAGAAGTATTTAAGATCTTACAGAGAAAAATATGGCAGCTAAAATTTAAAAGAAAAAAACTCAAAAATGGGCTAAAGAGAAAACAGACACTCTTGAAGGGCACAGTGATGCACTGGGAATCCGTAGATTCCCAGAATAACCAGGGGAAATGACAAGGAAGGACAGAAGCAAGTGACGGAGAGAGCCTTGGAAGGTAGATCCAGAAGTTCTAAAATCTATTTAATTCTGGAGAGGAAGCAGAGAATTGCGTGGAAGAAAAAAAAAATGGGAGAAATAATATATGAAGATTTCCAAGACCTGAAGAAAAACATCAAGTATTTAGAATGAAAGGATCCGTAACTATTCAGCAGAAAAAAAGGAAAAAAATTGTAATTAAAATTACCGATTTTGTGAAACTCAGAGAATCAAGTAAAAGACAGAACCCTAAAAACTTCCAGAAAAAAAGAATGTTACCTGCAAAAGACCAAGGATGACACCGGCACGTGACTTCTTTTCAGCAACTCAGCAGTATCATCAAACCTCTGAGAGAAAATTATATGAATTTACATTTTTTAAAAGATTTTATTTATTTACGAGAAAGAGTTGGGGCAGGGGCAGTGGGAGAAGGAGAAGGACAAGCAGACTCCTCACTGAACACAGAGTCCCATGTGGGGCTCGATCTCACCACCCTAAGATCGTGACCTGAGCCAAAATCAAGAGTCGGGTGCTTAACCCACTGTTCCACCAAGGCTCCCCTTGAATTTCTATATCAAGCCAAAATATCAGGCAAGCATTCAGGCAACATAAAAACTGTTTAAGTCATTCAAGGATTCGAAGTTTATCATACACAAATCCTTCCTGGCAGAATTATAGGAAGATGCATTACAGCAAAAAAACACAAAAAACAAAACAAAACAAAAAAACCTGAAGAATCCAAGACTATGGAGAGTCAACATTAGTGCTCAAGGAGATCAGTAAAATTTATAGTTGAGTCTAGATAATTGAAAGAAAATTAAACAACAAACTGGGAATAAAATCTCAATTGATGGGTGTCTGGGTGGTACACTTGGTTAAGTAGCTAACTCTTGGTGTTGGCTCAGATGGTGACCTCAGGGTGGTGAGATCAAGCCCCGTGTCGGGCACACTCAGCACGAGTCTGCTTAAGACTCTCTGTCCCTCTCCTCCTGCCCCCCCTTCTCTCTCTCTGTCTCTCTAAAAGAAATAAATCTTTTTTAAAAATCTTGATAACAATACTGAAGGTGACAGGAAACAGTGGGAAAAGGAGTAGGGAAGCAAGTAGTAAGGAGCAGATCTCAGTTAATTTTAGACACCCCCAAAAAAATGTAGTTAATATTTTCAGAGGAAATACAAATACATTTTTAAAAGGTATTTTCACCGCCAAACCCGTGGAGGAAATACATGTATGTCCATGTGTAGGGAAAGTTCTGGAGGGCTACACCCCACAGTAAAAAAAAATGAATCCCTGTGGAAGGGCATAGGGGAGGAGCGAGGGGGTGGTCAGAGGGCTTCAGCCATATCTATACCGCATTCATTTTTACAAGAATGCATTCATTTATTGGTATGATATTTAACTAACTAAAGCAGATCATATAATGTACAGCGAGAATGAAAAATGTTGTCACTGCCCAGAGATAATACATTTTTTTATAATTTTTATCTTGTTATGTTAGTCACCATACAGTACATCCCCAGTTTTGGATGCAATGTTCCATGATTCGTTATTTGCGTATAACACCCAGTGCACCATGCAATACGTGCCCTCCTTAATACTACATTTTAACACTGCAGTGCTTTCCTATCTAGTTGTATTTACTCCATACACACATACAGAGATAAAGATAGAGGTAGACATAAGGTTAACTTTATATGCATTTACATGCAGAGGGGTTTCTTATTTGTGTTTTTTTCCCCAAAAACCTACACACTCATATTTCCATACTGGTAGATCGTCTTCAACAGCATTATTTGTTTAAGGTTTATTTATTTATTTCAGAGAGAGGGCACAAGCGGGGGGGGGGGGCAAAGAGAGGGGGAGAGAGAATCCCAGGCAGATTCCATGTGGAGCCCAACGTGGGGCTCATCTTGCAACCCTGAGATCACAACCTGAGCTGACACCAAGAGCCCCACACTCAACTGACTGCACCCCCCAGGTGCCCCTCAATAGCATTATTTTTAATGGTTGAGTAATATTCCATACTTTGTATGCACCATGATTTTTTGAACAATTTATTATTAGATATTTAAGTGGATTTCAATTTTTTACTAATTTAAACCATACCACAATGAACATCATTGCACATGCATCTATGTGCACATGCCTATCTCACCTGACTAATTGCTAGGAAATGCATCACTGGGTTGAAGAGTATATGCATTTTTGAGACATTTAATCTTCATTGCACAACTGTCTTACTGAGGAAAATTATCTTTGTCAAACGTCCTTCAGCACTGATAGTATTTTTTAAAATTTTTGCCGACCAAAAAGTAAAGACTGTTCACACCTGCCTAATTTTTATTACTATGAAGGTTAAGCAATCTTTACATGTATTTATTGTCAATTTACATTTCTAATTTCAGTAATTGTGTGTCTATTCTCCTTGATCATTTTTCTATTTTTTATAATAATTTTTACTATGTTATATTAGTCACCATACATCATTAGTTTTTGATGTAGTGTTCCATGATTCATTGTTTGCGTATAACACCCAGTGCTCCATGCAATACGTGCCCTCCTTACTACCCATCACCAGCCTATCCTATTCTCCCACCCCCTCCCCTCTGAAGCCCTCGGTTTGTTTCCCAGAGTCCATAGTCTCTCATGGTTCATTCCCCCTTCTGTTTACCGCCCCTTCATTCTTCCCTTTCTTCTCCTACCGATCTTCCTATTTCTTATGTTCCGTAAATGAGTGAAACCATATGATAATCATCTTTCTCTGCTTGACTTATTTCGCCTAGCATTATTTCCTCTAGTCCCGTCCATGTTGCAGCAAATGTTGAGAAATCGTTCTTTCTGATGGCTGAGTAATATTCCATTGTACATATGGACCAAATCTTGTCCAGTCATCTGTTGAAGGGCATCTCGGCTCCTTCCACAATTTAGCTATTGTGGACAATGCTGCTATGAACATTGGGGTGCATATGGCCCTTCTCTTCACTACATCTGTATCTTTGGGGTAAATACCCAGTAGTGGAATTGCTGGATCATAGGGTAGCTCAATTTTTAACTTTTTAAGGGACCTCCACGCTTTTCCAAAATGGCTGTACCAATTTGCATTCCCACCAACAGTGTAAGAGGGGTCATTTTTCTATTTCTTATTAATCTGTAAAAGCGACTAATAAAGGATGGCATTATCCATTTGGTATGTATATTTTAAATTACTTTCACAACTTCTTTACCCTTTAATTTCATTTGTGATGTTATTTGAAAAACAATTTATATTTTTGTGCCATCTAATACATCTGTTTTTTCCCTTGTGTTCCCGCCTTTGGTGTCAAGTTTAAAAGGCTGTCCTCACTATCACATCAGCATTAGCCTTTGTTCCTATTCTTTGTGGTTTCATTTTTGCAGTTGAATCTTTAATACCTTTGAGACTGTCTAGTTTTATAGGAAGGCTCTACCTTTATTTTTTCAAATGATTAAATGATTGTCCCAATACTAGGTCTACTTTTTGTCCCAATACCATGTCTACTTTCCCCACTGATTTCCATTTAATTCCACAAGAAATATCATAATACATCCTTATAGTAAAAATCAAACCATCCAGACAAAGCAAAATTCTCCTTGACCAGACACTCATTCAATCTTCAGTTGCATTCTCTCATCAGAAGTAACTGTTACTATCAGTTTGATGTATAGAAATCCAGTTTTCTCGGGGTGCCTGGGTGGCACAGCGGTTAAGCGTCTGCCTTCTGCTCAGGGCGTGATCCCGGCGTTGTGGGATCGAGCCCCACATCAGGCTCTTCCGCTAGGAGCCTGCTTCTTCCTCTCCCACTCCCCCTGCTTGTGTTCCCTCTCTCTCTAGCTGTCTCTATCTCTGTCAAATAAATAAATAAAATCTTAAAAAAAAAATCCAGTTTTCTCCACAATAAAAATAGCTAACACTTCTGAGTGCTTACCACATGCCTGCCAGTGCTCTGTGCCTCATGTGTATTAATTTATATAATCTTCCCCATAGCCTACAACACATGCACACCCACCATCTCCATCTTACCATTTTACCAAAAAACAAAAAACAAAACGCTGTGACCAGGCTGTCTCGCAATGAGACTATATGCACATCAGTTAAAAAAAAAAAAAAGTCACAACATTACTTTCTTTTAAAAAGGGTTTGGGGGTTTCCTATCATACAATACATATTAAGCTGCAACCTTTTTTTTTCTTTTCCAAACATCAACATATCGTGGTTGTCTTTCCATATTAATCCATATAAACTGACCTCAAGTTTTTTAAAACTGTTATACAGTATAATTTATCAGTTTATTTAACTCTTCTATCAATGTATATTTTGGTTGTTTCCAGCCTTTCATCATTGACAAGACAGCAAAGAACATCTTTAATTCAATTCCCGACACATTTTCATGAGTTTCTCTTGGTTTTTCTTGGTCATGTGGTCTGTGCATTTTTAATATTGACAGATATTGCCAAATTGGTCTTCAAAATATCTGGACCAATTTATACTGAAGCAAAGCATGAGAATATTTGGTTCTTCATATTATCTCCACCGTTGATAATATCAATTCTTTTTTCAATATAATGGGTGAAAAATCATATCTCCTTGTGTGTTATTTTGGATGTCCCTCATTACTAGTGAAACCGAGTAACATTTTATACTCTCCTTTTCAGTTCCCCTTCTGTGAATTATCTATTTGTACTTTTTATATTTTTCCTTGTGGTTTAATGGTTTTTTTCCTTACTGATTTGTAAATTTTTACATTTATTTTGGATATTAATCCTTTGTCTATTACAAATGTTGCAAATATTTTCCACCAGCATATGCTTTTTTCCATTGGTTTAAGGTGTCTTTTATCATAGAAGAGCCTTTAATTTTATCTGTACAAACTTGCAATATCTTCCTTTGCATATTATGTACTTTTTTTTGAATTTCAGTACATTTCTACATTTTGTTTTTGCATAACCTTTAGCTATTTAATATATCTGGAACTTATTTCCGTGAATAGGCTAATGTTAAATATATAATTTAATTTTTTCCAAGTAGTATCTAATTTTTTTCACACAATTTATCAAATAGTCTATCTTTCCCCTCACTAGTATGAAATGCTTATTTTTCCACACATGAATCCCGTATATACACGGATCTGTTGCCGGACTCTTATTCCATTGTTCTAGTTAAATCTTTGACACTGCTCTCATTGCATTTTTTGAAAGATTTTATTTATTTATTTGAGAAAAAGAGAGAGTACAAGCAGGGGGAGGCAGAGGGAGAAAAAGAAGCAGACTCCCCACTGAGCAGGGAGCCCAACATGGGGCTCAATCCCAGGACCCTGAGGTGGTGACCTGAGCTGAAGGCAGATGATCGACTGAGCCACCCAGGTGCCCCAGATCTCATTGCATTCTAATTAGTATAGCTTTAGAGTGTGTGTTGGTATTTAATAAGGCAAGTATACCTATTATATTTTGTCCTACAGTATCTTGGCTTTTCTCACACATTTAGTCTTTCATATGAATTTTATAATCAGCTTGACAAGTTCCATAAAAATGTTGGGCATTGAATTTATACATGAATTTGGGGACCATATATGCCTTTACAATATTAAGCATTTTCATCCCAAAAAATAATATACATATTTCTATTTATTCCATTCTATTATTCACTTTAATAATATGATGTTTATTTCTATATTTTATAGTTTATAGTTTTCATTGCTATGAAAATTGAGTAATTTTTTCTATTACTTTGTTATACTGGTATACAAAAGCACCTGGTTTTTTATGTTTCTTTTATATTAGGCCACTTTGTAGTACTTTCTTATTAGTTCTAATGGTTTCTCAACTGATTATTTTGTACTTCCTAGGGAACTTGACTGCAAAAAAAAAAAAGACACTATTATCTCTTCCTTTCCAATATTCACATGCTCTTTAAATTTTTTTCTTATTATATAGCATTGGCTAGGACCTCAATACAATATTGACTATGGAATTGTTAGGAATCCTTGTTTTTCTCATGTTTTGAACGGAAGTATTTCTAATGATTTCACCACTGCTATAGATTTGCTGAAAATATCTTTACCTTGATAATGGAAGTTTTCTTCCACTTCTCATGCACAGGAATATTGGGAGATGGCTGCTGGTTTATCATAAAATAATTTTTTAAATATATTGACTTCTGTCAGGATTTTAATATCAAAGAGCACATTAGGCTTATGGAATTAGTTGAGTATCTTCCCAATTTACAGCATAAGAATTATCTATTTCCTGAACATATGGTAGAACTAAATAATAAAATCCTCTGAATTTGATGTTCTTTGTAAAAGAACATATCTTTAACTAGCTTTCAAATATTTTCAGTAGAAATTAGCATATTGAGATTTTCTATGACTTCTTGAGCTAATGTTGGTAATTTATTTTTTTATAAAATCATGCGTTTCATCTACTTTTCCAAAGTTATTAATATAAAGTACCTTATAAAATTTAATTCCCTGTATCCATAATTAAATCTCATTATCTCATTCATGGTACTGTTTATTTATACTTTTTTCTTAATAAAATTTGAAGGAGCTTTTACTGATCAATACTAATGGCTTTTTGTTCTTATTTGTTTTATTAATGTCAGTTTTTATCTCTATTATTTCCTTCTACTTTCTGGAGATTTGATTTTTTTGTTGTTGTTGTTCTTTTTCTGGGATTCTGAATATTATGCTTGGTCCATTTGATTTCAATTTCCCTCATTTTCTAATTTATGCATTTAAGTCCATAAATTTTCCTCTGATGCCTGCTTTGGCTACATCTCACAGGTTTTAATACTTAATGCTCCATTGCTTATATCTAAATAGTTGGTAGTTTCCACTTTTTATTTCCTTATTAACATAGGACTTTTTATAAGTGTTCTTATATTTATGAGTATAGAGATTTATTTCCTCTCTCCTTTAGTTGTCGTTTTCTCATTTGGTCAGAGAATAAAGCTTATAAGACCTCTACATTTTATAATTTGCTGTGATTTCCTTTGTCATCTAATATCATCAATTTGAGTGGTTTCTGTAAGTTTATTAGTACTAGATGTTCATTCTGTCATCTAAACTCTGTGTGCCATTATTTTTGTTTACTTGAAATAATCACCTCTTTTAAAAAGTGTGAAATTTGTCCTACTTTAATTGCAGACTTGTCATTTTATCTTTCTATTTCTATTTGTTTTTGTTTTATATTTTCCAGTGCTACATTTTTAAGGGCACAAGGTGTACAATTGTTACATCATCTTGGTAGATTTTTTTTAATAATATGAATTCCTCTGTGTACTCTCTAATGTGTCCCCTCTGACTTAAAATGGCATCTGAATCACATCACAAATTTTTAACACAGATAGGCTGTGTTTGACTCGTTTCTTGACTCACTGTTTCTCTCCATTTATTTGATTTACTATTTTGGAGCCAGTATCACAGTTTTGTCCATTGTGGCTTTGTAAATCAATTTGCTATCAGATAGATAAACATTGGTTGCTCTGGCATATTAATTCATCCATATTAACTTTAGATTTATTTTGTAAAATTCCCATGAATATGCAATTTAAAATTTATTCTAGAATAGAACTATTCATAAATCAATTTGGGAAGATCTCTGTATCTAGGTCTTTTTACATGAGCCTCAGAAAATTTGTATTTCTTTCTTATCTGTTTAGCCTACTTAAGTTGTGTGGGTTCTTTTAGATAATTTCATTTTGTGTTATCTATATAAATAGAGTATTTTTATTTCTCTTTTATCTCTGTTATTATTGGTTTATATATAGGACATTATTGATTTCTATGTATCTGTTTTATACTTGGACATCTTATCTGAACTCCTCTATATGGTATAAGAATATTTTAGATAATGTTCTTCGGGTTTTTCATACCATCATAAAATAAAAATAATTTTGATTTGACCACTCCAATATATATTCCCCAATTATTTTTATTACTTTGATTATAATAACCTAACTATTCGACTTTGTTTTGTCACTATCACAAGAATTTCTCCAAGTGTTCCATTTTAAGTATGGTATAGGCTATAATTTTCAGACAGATTATCATTATCATGTAAACCGGGATTTCTCAATCTTGGCACTACTGATATTTTGAGCTGGATAATTCTTTGTTGAGGCGAAGGGGCTGTCCTGTGCATTGTAGGATGTTTAATAGCTTCCCTGACCTGTGCCCACTAGATACTAACAGCACTACACCCCAAATCATGATAATCAAAAATGTATCAAGACATTGTTAAACATCTCCTGAGTGGCAAATTGTCCCTGCTTAAAAACTACTAATGTAATGAATTATCCCTCTACTTCTATCTTAATCAAAACTTTTGCAGGATTGAATGTTGAACTTGAGCAAATATCTTTTTGACATATGATTACATATTTTTTCCACTGACCTACAAATGTGATTAATTTTTAATTAGATATATCCTAATTTGTTACCATTTTTACAGTGCTGGAATAAAGCCTTCTTGGTCAAGGTATATTATTTTTTAATAGAAGTTTAATGTTCTTCTTTCTCAAGATTGCTTTGGCTAGTTGAGGTCCTTTGTGGTTCCATATGAATTTTAGGATTTTTTTCCATTTCTGTAAAAAATGCCATTGAAATTTTTATTGACATTGCATTGAATCTGTAGATGGCTTTGAGTAGTACAGACATTTGAACAATATTAATTCTTCCAATCCATGAATGCAAGATATCTTTCCATTTGTTTGTTTCTGCTTTAATTTCTTTCATCAGTATTTTATAGTTTTCAATGTATGTCTTTCACCTCCTTAGTTTTTTAGATAGGTCATTTTTAGTGTATAGTATTACAACTAATTTTATGTTGATTTGTAATATATTAAAATACATATTAAAATATATATTATGCAATTTTTTTGCATTCTTTTATTAGTCCTAACAAATTTTTGTGAAGCCTTTAGGTTGTTCTACATATAAGATCATGTCACCTGCATCCAGGAACAATTTTAGTTCATCTTTTTCTGATTTGGATACCTTTTATTTATTTTTCTTGCCTAATTGCTCTGGCTCGGATTTCCAGTACTATGTTGAATAGAGGTGACAAGAGTAGAAATCTTGTCTTGTTCCTGATCTTGTTCCTGATCTTACAGGAAAAGCTTTCAGTTTTTTACTAAGTGTGATGTTAACTGTAGGCTTATCATACATGGCCTTTATTACATTGAGGTACATTCCTACCATCCCTAATTTTTTAGCATTTTTTTATCATAAGAAGGTAAAGAATTTTGTCAAATGCTTTTTCTGCATCTATTGAGATGATGATATAACTTTTACCCTTCATTCTATTAATGTGGTCTATCACATTGATTTGCGTATATTGAGCCATCCCTACCTTCCAAGGATAAACTCCCCTTGATCATGGTATATGATCCTTCTACTGCACTATTGAATCTGGTTTGCTAGAATTTTGTTGAGAAATTTTGCATCTATTTTATTATGGATATCGGCCTATAAATGCTGGAGGCATCACACTTCCTGATTTCAAAATACACTACAAAGCTGTAGTAATTAAAACAGTATGATACTGAGATTAAGACAGATATATAGACCAATGGAACAAAATAGAGAGCTCAAAAATAAACCCACATACACATACTGTCAACTGTGCCAAGAATACACAATGGGGAAAGGATAATCTCTTCAACAGATAGTGCTGAGAAAATTAGATGTCCACATGCGCAAGAATGAAATGTGACCCCTTTCTTACACAACACACAAAAATTAACCTAAAATGGATTAAAGATAAACATAAGATTTAAAACTGCAAAACTCCTCAACAAAAACATGGGAAAGTTTCTTGACATTGGTCTTGGCAATGATTTCTTGGATTTGAAGCCAAAAGCACAGGCAACAAAATCAAAAATAGACAAGTGGGACTATATCAAACTAAAAAGCTTCTGCACAGCAAAGGAAACAATCAACAAAGTGGAAAGGCAACCTAAAGAGTAGGAGAAAAAATTACAAGCCACCTATCTGGTAAGAGTTTAATATCCAAAATATGTAAGAATCTACTACAACTCAATAGCAAAACAAAAAACCTAAACAAATAATCTAAATATCGGCAAAGAAGTTGAATAAACATTTCTTCAAAGAAAAAATAGAAATGGCCGTCAGGTATATGAAGAGACACTCAACATCACTAATCATCAGGAGAATGCAGATCATTACACAGCAACATATCTCTTAGGGTGGCTATTATCAGAAGAAGAAGAGGGAGGAGGAGAGGGGAGAAAGAAAAGGAGGAGAAGGAGGAAAAGAGGAAGGAGAAGGAGAGAGAGAGGAAGGAGCAGAGAGACTGAGGAGGGATAAGGAGGAGAAGAACAAGAAAACGTGTGGCAAGGATGTGAAGAAATTGGAAATCTTTTACACTACTGGTGGGAATATAGAATGGTCCAGTCACTATGGAAAACAGTATGGAGGGTCTGCAAAAAATTAAAAATAGAACTACTATATGATCCCACTTCTGGGTATATGTCCAAAAGAATTGAAATTCAGATCTTGAAGACATATCTGCACCCCCATGTTCATTGTAGCATTATTCACAAAGCCAAGATACGGAAATAACCCAACTGTTCATCAACAAATGAACGGATAAAGAAAATATACACACAATTGGATATTATTAAGCCCTTTGTAAAGAGAAACCTTGCCATTTATACCAACACGGATGAATGTAGAAGACATTCTAAGTGAAGTATGCCAGTCACAGGACAAATACTACAAGATTCCACTTACACGAGGTATCTAAAATCGTCAAAAGCATAGAAGCAGAAAATATAGTGATGTTTGCCAGAGGCTGAGGGGAGGAGAAAATGAGGAACTGTCATTCAATGGGTACAAAATTTCAGTTACGGAAGATGAGCAAGTTCTAGAGATCTGCTTTACAACATAGTACTTATGGTTAACAATACTGCACTGTGTACTTTAAAGACTTTTTTTAAATTTATATATTTGACAGAGAGAGACACAGCCAGCGAGAGAGGGAACACAAGCAGGGGGAGTGGGAGAGGAAGAAGCAGGCTCCCAGTGGAGGATCCCAATGTGGGGCTCGATCCCGGAACGCCGGGATCATGCCCTGAGCGGAAGGCAGACGCCTAACGACTGCGCTACCCAGGCGCCCCTGTACTGTGTACTTTAATACACATTAAGAGAATAGACGTCATGTTAAGTGTTTTTACTACCAAATACACACACACACACACAAGAACACTAGGAAATGTTTGGAGATGATGGATATGTTTAGTACTCTGATTGTGGTGACAAGATCATGGATTTGTGCATATGTCTAATCTCATCATGATGTATATATTACAGGCGTGCGATTTTTTTGCATATCAATTATACCACAATAAAGCTTAGATACAGATAGAGTAAGACATAGATATACATACCGATGTAAAGTTAGTTTTTACGACTTTTACATTTATGCTTACAAGCGAGGTTGACCTGTAGGTTTTGTTTGTTTACTCTCTTGTTATGTTTGGTGTAAGATTATGCTTGCTTTATACAGTGAAGTGGGAAGCTTTCCATCTATAATTATTGCATGATCATCCTCTTCCCCTTAAGAGATTTAAATGACTTTCCTATTCAAGCATTTGTTTTAACACTTTTTTCACTTCCTTCCTTTGTTATTCAACTATTCTACCATTAAAATTCATCACATAAAATTTCCTAGAAAATCATCCATTTCAACATATCTATGTTAATATATACTATATTTTCTACCATCTTTTAACTTTGGAATACATGAATATTTCTTTTTTATTTCTAATGCTGTCACATGTGTTTTCTCACTCTGTTTCACTTGAATAACTTCTCAAATGTCTTTCTCCCATTCTCATTCTTCGACAATCTTCTGTTTTCTGGCTCACTAACATGTTTTGTCTTTATCAATATCTTTCTAGGTTTATCTTGTTGTTGTCTTTCTAATTTATTGTGAGTTGAATGCTTAAGTCATATGTTTTTACTCTATGTTAATGATTTGGTATTTTAAGGCTATGTGTTTTCCTCTGAGTGTAGCTTTGACCAAACACCACAAGTTCTCATTGATGGTATTCTCATTGTCCTTATTTCCTAATGGCCCCTAAATATAGCTTTGATTTCCTCTTTGAAATAAAAGGTTTTTCAGAAAGGTTTTAATAATATTTTAAATTACTAATTAAGATTTTCAATTATGCTTTTTGTTCCTTTTGTAAGATATATCTACTTAGAATTAAAAGATTCTCTCTTTCTAGTCAATATATACTGTTTTGTGAATAATTTCATGGCCCTGATATAATATCTCATTTTAAGAAACATCTTGATTTAAGAAACAATTTTATTATTTGAAACCATCTCAATCCATAGAATCTTTGCTTACAAAATCTGCCAAATACCAAAAAAGATGTTTTAAATTTTTCTAGTACAACTGTCCAATCTTTCCACTTCTTCTTTTCCTAACAATTAGCTTACCACATTTCACCCTAATGTCACTTGGCATATTGGGATCCATGACTAGTTCAGTCTACCAGACTGTGAGCCCAATGGAGACAGGAATCATATATACCTTGCTTACCACTGAATCACCAGCCCTGGTTCAGTATTTACTGAATACATCTAAGAAAAGAATTTACAAGTGACAGAGCATCATTCATCATTCATGATGAATAGCATACATCATTCATCAATAAAAATAGTTTCTCTGCTGTAACTAACATTTTTAGCTTCAATTCTATTTTGTGTGATTCCAGTATTCTGTCCCCATATTTTCTTACTTCGTTTTGCCTGATCTTGTATGTCTCGTTTTAGCCTTTTTTTTTTTTTTTTGGCTTTTTTGTTTCCTTTCCTGTCCTATCCTTGATCTATGAAATCTATTATTTTTGTGATTATATACAATAAGCACTGATCCAGTTTAGAAGTCAAGTACTAAATGGTTTTAAGTGTTTCAAAAGTATTATTTAACCTCTATGTTTAACTCCCCCATCTTCCTAACTTTTAAAGTCAGAAGGGAAATTGAGTCTTTTGGTTCTCCTTTTTAACACATTGTAGTTAACACATTTTTATTCTTTTCCTCCAGACCCTATGCAATTGTTTCTTCCCCCAAATGCTCCTTAGGCCATTATTAAATAAACTTAGATTTTATATTTGGATTATTATTAATTTTTGCATTACATATATATTTGAAGATATCACTTATCTTCAAAAGTTATTTTTTTTAACATTTCAATTAAGTTTTTCAACCAATGTCTCAATTATTTAGACCAGCATTTCCTAAATCCGAAATTATACCTTGAAGTTTGTGCTGTCTTTCCCGGGCAAAGAGCTGGGACTTCACAGTGCGTCCTGCACAGACAGTCCTTGGCCACAGGCCACTCTGGGTGCTGGGAGAAAGATGGAATTCCCCCCAGGTAGTTCCAGTTCTCCAGTCAGGTCAAATGGCTCTAGGGCCAAAAAGGCACCCCTCTGAGAAAGCTGGTGTGTGCGATTGCTAAGAGCAAAGTACACCGAAGCTGGTAAAAAGAGGAGGGGTCTGGATAGGACACTAATGGTGTCAGCTACGGCAACACCAGGGCAAGCAGAAAGCAGGAGTGGGGGCTAGCAGGTGCTCGTGGGGCTGAACGGAGCAGCCGCACCTGCCCCTGGCAACACCCGGCCCCACCCTCCTCACCCGCCCCATGCCAGTCCTCTCCTCATGTAGGAAGTAAGGGCGCCGAAGAGGGCACACTGTCTTTGCCAGACTTCCCATCCATCTGTATTCGGGCGGAAGTTTCCATTCATGGGTTATCACACCACCTGCCACACAGAGGAAAGCAGGGCTCTTCTAAAACCCACACGTGCACAGTGAGGGTACGATGCAGGAGGTGCGCGTGGGCTGAGCCCGGAGTTTACCACTTTATTAAAATTGTGATTGTTCACGTAAAGACTCAACCAGGTCACATAGTAATAATTATCACTGACAATCTTTAACATCAGCCGAAGCCCACGAGTGAAGCAATATTACATCTCCCGGTCTCATTTATCTTACTGCTTATGGCCCCTCTGTGGTCAGCACGCTGCGAGCTTGGCGGACATTTAATTATGAGCGCATCATAAATGTAGCTGACAAGGCAGAGGCGGCCGGGGATGCTCCCGGCAAGGGGGTCGCTGTGCAAAGTACTGACTTGATGCACCGGACGACAGGGCGAGGCAAAGACCACTTGTCCGCGCTGTCCCTGTGCAGCTTCCCGCCGCTGGCAGCTGGCGAGGAGCTCTGGGGGCGGGGGGGTGGCGGTGCTCTGTCCACGTGGGCGCCTCTAACTTGAGGGTGTGTGGGCCACACTGTCTTGCAAACTAAGGCCCGCGGGGTCTCTCCTGTCCACCCAGCTCCGGCTCCGAGAGCACCTTGGCTAACCTCCACTGTGTGTCTCCCACCGTTTACCAACCTGGCGGGGGGCGGGGGGGGCGGTGAAGGGCTCGAGCCTCCAGCCCACGGTGCAGGGGTCCAGGAAGCCCAGCCCGCCCACCGAGCCCAGCATCCCCCACTCGAAGCACTCAGCTCTGATGGGGACAAAGGACAGTGAGGGTGCCAGGAACGCCAGCCTCCTGCCCCCACTCCGGCAGTAAGCAGACTTCCACTAAAGCAGAGAAGGAGGATTTGTTTCCAATGAGCCGCTGCTCCGATGGGGCGGCCACCGCGTGGCCCCATCAGGCCACACCTCCCTGCGTCCGGGCCACTGCGCTCGGAGGGGCCGGGGTCCGATCCCGCCGCCGCCCAGGCAGGCTGGCGCAGAGGAGACAAAGTGTATAATGAGGGGCGCCGCAATGAAGGAGCTCTGAGGAGAAAGCTGAAAAGTAGCTATCACGTTGGCAGATAAATTCTACACACAATTATTCATTCCTAGCCTCTTGACATGTAGATTAATGAGTTTGATAACCCAGGCTTCTAAGAAGTGGATTCCACTGCGTTCGCAGGCTTTCTCCCCCTATACCTACAAACAGCACACGGGTCTAGGGAGGAAGAACAAATCGATACATTTGCAGTAGCCATCACGGCTTTTTGTGATGGGAGCCCTACGTCAAAAATATGATGTGTCTTCTCAAAACTGCCTCTCTCCTTCCCGGCCTGGGAGAAGCCAGGGGTGGCCGGGCAGACGCCGGAGGGGACCGTAGGCCGCAAACATTGCCCTCCGCCGGTGTCCTGCGCCTTCCGCGGTCGGCTGGGCGTGGAGCATTGCCAAGTTCGACCCCAAGGGCAAGAGCCGTTGGCTGAAACAGCGGTGACCTGCAGGCCAGCCCTTGAATTGGAGTCCTGCTGGACATGATCCTGCCCGTCCCCACTTGGCGCCAGGACACCCAGGCCAAGAAAGGGTCCTGGGGTTGAAAAAACACACAGGAGTGAGCCACGCACTCCTGCAGCCACTCGGGGCATTTCACTGAAGGTGGGTGAACAACACTGCACTCCGGGATTAATTCCCTCCACAAATGGAGGGAGTCCCGATCCTGGTAAAGAGGAACTGGATCCAGTATGTGCGTTTATCATCATGACTTAGTTTTTACGCCGTAATTGTTGTCCCCTACCCCCATCCAGGAGTGGGTAAGAGTTTGGAGATACATTTCGAATGTCAAAGAGTGAATTTCCTTGGTGTCCTCATGACCCACTTGGCAGAAGCTTCTAGGATCCTAGGCACTGAATTTCCTCTTCATTGGGGTTGGTGTTTACGTTCCAAAAATAACTCACGTTTTTTGCAACAACTTCAAAGACTAGGGGAGGAAACAAAATAACAAAGGTAATGCTTCTCCAAGCACCCTCCCAGGCTGCTCCCCCAAGACAATCGTGGTTGAAAAGCTAGGTGCATCCCTTGGGACCTTTCCCTACACCTCAGCCTCTGCAGAACCGGCCTCACTGGGGCTGAGGCCAGTGTATGTGGGAGGAGGAGAGGGCAGAGAGGAAGAGCCTCCCCTGCCACTCTCCACCCCGTGGGGAAGCCCTGCTCCCGCCCTCCCCTGCCTGCAAGCCCCCCGGGAAACAGAGAAGCCTGAACACCAGGCGGGCACATTCAGTGACTGTGGGATCTTTGTGGATCCTGGGGGAGAGCGGACACATGGGGGATACAATTAGGACGGGTGTTTCCACGTGGCACCGAGTCATATTCTACAGGGATAAGAATGAATGAAACAGAAACTCGCCCAGCTCAGAGAACTCCAATGAGATTTGTGATGAGCAAGGTGGACGACCGGCTTAAGCCTTTGTGGAGGGACAACCCACTTTCAGCATAGCCTCCACCTGCTTCCGAAAAGACGGCTGTAAGCTATGCAGAGAAGTTCCAGTCTCCCTGTTCGGGGGAAGCCTTGAGAAGAATCAAGGTATCTGAAGGGCACGGTCTCGGGGTCAGCATCTCCTCTAACAAATACAAATTCAGGATGCCTGGTGAAATTTCTATTTCAGATCAACAAACAAGTTTTTAGTATGAATATGTCCCCGATAGTCATGACACATACTTGTATTTTTTAAGCACTGTTAGGAAATGCTGAAATCATACACTAAAAGGAAAAAATAGTATTAGCATGTCCCATATGTGTTTGAAACAAAAAATGATTAGTTATCTGAAATTCAGATTGAACTGGGCATCCTAAATTTCATCCGGGAATCCTATTCGGGGTGTTTCTGTGAACGCGCGCTGGACAGAACCAGGGTGTGACCAGGGAGTAAAGAACAAAAGAGCGAAACTCCAAACTCAGGACCGCCACACCCCGGCGCCCCCCTCCTCCACTCCTCCATCCAGGCTGCCCCCCCCCCCACAGCCCAGAGCCCAAATCACCAGAGCAGACAAGAATCCAGCACATCTAGGCTCTGCGGTGGTGTATATGAGACCTCAAACTTGGGGATGGGGGGGCGATCTCAGGCTGGATACCAAGGCAGGACCACAAAAGGATTAGGACCCCCAGAATTCTCCTTGACAAGTCCCTCACCATGACCAGGCTGGGGCTTTTTCTAGAAGACGGTGGAAGTTTGGAAGTCCTCCTCTCCCACCTGACCTGGCAGCCATCCCAGAACAGAAGAACATAATGCACTTGGTGGGGTGGGGGAGGGGGCGGCGCTGCTTTCTTTTTCAAATCAATTATGGCCAGACTGACTCATCTTCTCTCATAGACCAGAAAGTCTCACATCTTGTTGCTTCTTAATCATATGGAAACCTAAATATAGACATGTCTGCAGAAGGACAAGCCTGAGGAAACCAGTGTCCTCGTTCTCCCCAGGGAAAGCTTGAGTCTCACTCTTTTCTTCTGAACGGCGAGTGCTGGGTGGCCTGCAAGACTCGGCTCAGGGCAGGGTCCCCGGCTTCGATCCTGTCCCAGTGGACCAGGCGGGCACCCTTCAGAGTCACGGTGGTAACTCAGCCTGGTTCCATGTCAGCAGCTGCACCCGGGTCCCGCACACACCACTCACGCCCCTCTGGACACATCTCCAGCTTCCACTCGCCACGATAGCAGCGTAGTGACAGGGACACAAGACATCTTGGCTGCATCACAGCAGAGTGCCTTTGTCGAAGAGATCTTTCACTGCCGTCCGCCCTTGAGTATGAGCCCAGGGCTGGGGAGTCCAGAGAAGATCCCTACAGCAAAGTCCTGCTGAGCACCCAGCGCACCTGTGTACCGCCCAGCGCACCTGTGTACCGCCCAGCACCCAGGACCCGGCGGGACCCCTGCAGCCACAGGCTCCCCGACATTTTCTGCATCTGACTGTTCCTTCCCTTCATTCAGTGCTGGGAAATAGTTCCAAAGATGCCTTTTGCTGGGACACAGCTCAATACCCTTCAGGAAGGGTCTTTGGGTCCCAGGGCTCTGAAAGCTGGGGGAAAGCTGAAAACTGTGTTGAAGGGAACACTGATGTGGCTGAGACAAGCACCCACACAGTCCGACAAACGTCAGCATGTCCACGGAAAAAGTTTTTGGAAGAGATCACAGTCACACCATACTAGCCACTAAATGTCTTTCCAAAGCACAATGACAAATTAAGCAGTGAGAATAATGAGACCAGGGAGAGGAATCAACAGCCCCACAATCCCTAGAGCAAGGTGAGTGGGGGCAAATGCAGGACTGCGCCGCCCAGGGACTGCCTGACTCTGTGCAGCAGGCAACCTGAGCAACTGGACAGTGATACCCCTCCTCCATCTCCATGTCTTGCCCAGAAGACACATCCCTCAACTACAGGCCCAAACCTGGCAGCTCACAGTCCTCAACACAGCCCACGGTCTGATTTGATTTGCAGAGTAGTTTGAAAGTATTTGAAATCATGGCCAATATTTAAAAATCAGGAAATTTCACAGGAAAAATCCAGATGTCTGGTTTCCCTTAAAAAATCAGAAGATCCAAAAAAAGAAAAAAAAAATCAGAAGATCCTATGATACTGGACCTGCGTACATCCAGCTGTCAGGAGCCAAAGCACAGTCACCCACTTAGACAGGGTGCACGCCTGCCAGCTGTCTATGGTCCCCAAACTCCCTAGCATGAGATGTCCACTCTGTGGGGCACAAGGGAGGCCATACCCTTGGTCCCCAGGAAAAGGACCACAGCAGGAATACAGGCAACCTCTTTCCTCCCCAGTGGTCCCCCCAACCCATCAGAAGAACCATCATTCAAAACCATAATCACAGATTAGCTCCCCTTTAGGTCCCCCTCAGCATGAGGTTTACCACCTACAACCGTCCTAGCAGCGTTCATTAATAAGAAAAACTACTCCAGAGCCTTGGAAACCATCTAGAAAATAACTGAAGTAAAAGGACCACTTTAGACAAAACTGGAACAAAGTCACACCCAAGGCCCAAGGCGACAGTGAAGGCATGCGTTACGTGCCCATTTCACAGACAGTGTAAACTGAGGTCACAGGCACATTTCCCCCTGATTGTTTTTCTTAAATTCCGGGATAAATGGCCCACCAGCAGGGGTGGAGAGGAGGGAAGTTTCATCATTGGGTTAAGTGTCGAAGGGGAAAAAAAGTTCTGATTGGCTGATTCAGGAATTGGGATTCTGGGCAGAGCTTTACAAAAGGATAATGTATCTTTAAGCCTAGGTGCCCTTCAGGGAATGTATTGGATAAATGTCTTCTGAAAAGCCTGTAAATATTCCATTGCCTCACTGTCATTACTACCATGAAATGATAATGAAGCATGAAAGAAATATAATTCCATATTCAGATGACAGCATTAGCCTCCATAAGCAAACTGAAATATTTATTAGTAAAATGTTCAGTATCTATGCCTGTAATCTAAAAAAAGGACAAAAATGTTTTATAATAAAAAAGAGATTGAATGCAGAGGTAAAATCTGGTTGGCTGATTTTATTGCTTATTATTAAATCCTGGCAAAACAATTATTTTTTTCTTTTCATTAGTAAGACACCCAAATTAAAACTATGCCCTCCGGCTGCAAGGTTTACAGTAGTGATTAAAAACAAGGGATTGTGATGCATGGGGCTTTTGACAATGGCATAATCAAATTCATTCATATTGTTCAATCTTTCACTGACAAATATTTTTACAGTGAAATATACCAAACAAAGAATCACATACAACAACTATCAATACAGAGAAATTAGGAAACCTTGTTATTATTTAAAGAGCGAAGTGATACAACGTTGCTATAATCTTGAATACAAACATTATAGTGTAGTTAATTAGGGTAATTATTGCCTAAATTGTGCTTAATTGTCTTATAGTGAATAGGATGTGTGAATGAAGGTTTTTGAGCCTTCTACAATACAGAAGTGCCGCCAAACTATTTAGTTATAATTTAGTAAGTTTTGATAGTATTTCCTATAGGTCAGGAAATACATCTGAATACAAGCTAAGAGTTAAACAGGAGCCATAGGCCTTGACCTCCGTTTCACCTTATTGAAAAAGAGGCGTAAGAGAATCATTCAGTACACCAGCAAGCGCAGAGCGATCCCGGACCCAGAGCACATTCCTTTAAGGAAAGGGGAGAGAAGGAAAAAAAGAAAAGAAAAAAAACCCAGGGTCTTTGAAGTGAATGAAAAATTAGAAATTCAAGTGACCACGATCAATTCTGAAACACTGCACAAAATTAATTACAGTTTTGCATCAGAAGCAAGAATGTAGATTTCAGACAGTCGGTGTCATTTATCTCGAGCTACACAATATACAAGGCGATTAAAAAGCCAAATCTGTCCCCACCTCCCAAGTCTGAGGCCTCTCAGAGGCTGTGAAGTACAAATGATTAACTCCAAATTATGCAAGGGATTGTGCGGACGCTCTGGCTTGAATGGAGTGTGTGGCAAGTCACAGAAGCTGGAGAGGGACAGATTTGCCGCTTTTTATCAAAATCCAGTCTGGCCACCACTGAAGGAATCCAAATAAATTGCACAGAGATCTGACAGTGGCTGCAGAAAGCTGGGTCTGCAAAATCCAAACCTCTAATTTCTATGTGTTTTTAATTGCTTGCCTTAAATTTGCATTTTTATACAATTGGTTTAAAGGACTTATTCTATTCTATAGGCCACTCTGACCAAATGGCTTCCCATTTCACACAGAGTTGCAGAACCCTGTCTTGGGAGGGAGGGGAGGCTGAGGGGTGGGGGGAGATCTGGCTTTTGAATCACCTTTAGCAAGGAAGCTCAAGGTCCAAAGGGAGGTCCACTGCCTTCTCTGGCCCTAGGACCAGTGAGGCCATCGGAGTCCAGGTGGCCCACAGATGCCCAGAGCCTTTGTCCCCAAAAGAAGCTCAGTGAGCAAATACCCCAGAAGGAAACCCAGCCGCACCCTCCCTCCCTCCTTCCTCCGGGGCCCCACACTCATTAGCCCCCCTTTGGAAAAGGCAGGACGTGCATGTGTTCAAAATACATCTTATTCTGTTGTCAAAACTAAGTCAGTATTAGAAAGGCTGACAGATTTTTCCCGACTCCAAGAAACCACACATGGTGTGTCACACACACACACACACACACACACACACACACACAGGCTGGGTGCCTGCTTCGTTTAACCCTGCATTCGTAACCAACTTATTAACACTAGAGATTGCCAAGTGAGAAACTGTCATTTTAAGATTTGCAAATTGAGCCTCACCTAACGTACTCTTAGACTCTGAGCAATTGGCTCGAGGTCCCAACTGCCCTCAACCAGCTCTGCCTCACTAAGCTGTGGCCGACTTAAGCCGGGTCCTCACCCGCCTGCCCCTGCCGAATCCCCCCAGCCCTCTCCCTGCAGATTTCTTAAACACATCTGGAGATGTCGGGTCACAGAAGCGTCTCCTCACCCCACTCTCCTCTGAGCAAGTCTGTTTATCCCCATGGTCTCGGGTGCAAATGACAGCTGGGCCCACGAAGGTCACAGAAGGAGAAAGACTGTTCAAGAAAATACATCATCTCCTGTTCCCCCTTTGGGGAGAGACATTGAAACAGACAGTCCTCCATCTCCTGTGGGAAAATGACAGTGTAAGCACAGTATGAACAGCACCAGACTCTGTTCCCCTGTGTCAGGGACACTAGGGGGTGGTGGTGACTGTGGCTAACTTTAAACATGTGATCCCTTTAAGTGGGGGGCAGCTGTACCCCTGTTTGAATAGACAGTCCTGCAAAGAAAAGCTCTCCACATGGCCAGATAGTCGGAATTTTTGATGAAAGCTGGAAATCTGGACTGTTTCTGAGAATTTCTTCATTTTTTTTAATGTTGATTCCCTTTTTTAAAGCAAACAAAAGAACCACTCTGCTGGATAAATAAAAAATACTCTGATGGCCAAATCCATCCCAGGGCCCCCAGCTTGTGACTTCAGGCCCATACCTGGAATGAATATAAGCATTTTCATTGCTGAACGGTTGTAAAGGAGACACCTCAGGATTCTAAAGGGAAGACCACCGCCCCCCACCGACCCCCTGATGGTCAAAGGACTCTGGAAGAGCAGAGCCTGAATTCCCCCCACCCTTGCACTAGCCACTCCCCAACAGCCCAACACAGTGACCAGGACTGCTCACGACCTAGGAGGTCTTATGGGCTTTGGCCCAGCTCAGGGTCCTTCCCCACATCACGTTCAGGTTCTAGAACCAGCCTTGGTTCACCTTCCTTTTTCCTAATCCTTGGACTTCTGGAGAAGTTAGATACATGCCTAAAAACTGTGAGTACAAGATCTGCACTCAAGCGTGCAGGCACCGACCACCCCCTGCCCTGCTGCTCTGGGCGGGCCGACTCCGGCGTGGGCGAGCCAGGCTTCCATGTCCCTGCTCCTGCCGGCCACGCTGCGCTCCCTCTCTAGACAGACTTGCCCACTGCTCCGAGCAGCTCAGTGGCATGTATTCGAGAGAGAAAGATGTGCTCAGCAACCGTGGGGTGCCCTCAAGCTGCCTCCTGCCGGTGCCCATCAGTAACCCTTACAGAGCGAGAAGGAGGGAAGGCGCCGAGCTGGGTCCCCAACCAAATGTCTCCCCAAAGCAACAGATAACTCACTGCTGATTGCTAGCCATAGAAACACTCAGCTTCCACCCCCTGGCGTCCCCCTGTCCTAGCTCTCCCGAGCCCCCCGGGCCGTGACAGCAATCACACAAACTCAGAAGTCTCTGCATAGCACCCCATTCATGCCCTGAACCAGTTATGCTCTACCCCGGGCTGAGGAATCATGGCCTGAGTGTGGAATCTGAAGCTTATAGTGGCCCTGGTGCCTTGGGCAAGTCGTATGAGCACAGAGCTTCCGGTGGTGGATCTAGAAAGAAAGTTTATACCACCTGCCCTCCAGGTGCTGGTAGAATTAAATATGCGGTTCATGGATGTCAAAGAACCAGATAAATACCAAGGATGAGTCCTTTCTCTTTTTAGGCTTATGCGACCTTTGAGACAGTGCACACAGAGACTGGGTCAGCCTCAAGCCACAGACCTCCTGCCTCAGGACAGCCACGCAAGGCCCTTTTGAAGTGAAATTGGTCACCTGGGTGGTGCAAGTCGGCTAAGCGTCCAGCTCTTGGTTTCGGCTCAGGTCGTGATCTCAGGGTCCTGAGATCAAGCCCTGCGTCGGGCTCCGAGCTCAACGTGGAGTCTGCTTAAGATTTTCTCCCCCTCTGCCACTCCTAAATAAATAAAGAAATATAATCTTTTTTTAGAAAATAAAATCAATAAAAAGTAAAATAATCATAATAATTTAAAAAAAAAGAAAGAAACTCACTCTGTAGGAGTTTCAAGATGCATTTAATAGGCCCTGGTGGGGGAGTGGATCGTAAGAAAATTAGAGCATCTGGTTCCTACCCTCAGGAACTTGCCATCTATGCACTGCAGGGATGGCGGTGGGATAGGGGCTGGGAGGTCCAGGCCCCCCGGCAAGTCCAGGTTCACAGGCTAGGGCTGCAGTCCTGACTGGCCCGGGGAAACAACTCCTAGAGGCTCCTCCCAGAACCAAAAAGGGGGAGCTATTACTTTTGATGCTTCTCTCATTTGAATATCTTGAAAATAAACACTCACCTCCCTCAAAGCAGGGAGAGGCCCAGGGAGGGGCCGCTTTGATCCATTCATCCCCAGGTGACATTGGGAGAGGGGAAGGAATCCCGGTGGGTTCCCTGCTCCAAGCCACCAGGGTTGTTGTGCCAACCAAATGAGATGGCATTTGAGAAAGGGTCTTATAACCGATCACAGTCTTATGAACCATTCTGGTTTCGTCCTCATCCAAGGGATTATAGTCTATAAACTCAAAGTACTAAAGAGACAACAGAAGGGTTGGCTTTGGGAATCTATGAATCCGAGAGCTCAGGGTTTAACAACTTAAGAAACCATTTTTTATGATATCACAAGTTTGAGTGAGTTCAGGCAATATTTATCTACAACATTTTTTTTTTTACTCTGCAACATGATTTAAGCTGCAAGAATTCACTCGGTGAAATTAACAGAATGTCTGTCTTGCCGTGGATTACACAAAATTGGAACCAATTGACATCCACGTTAATACCTCCAAACTACCCCTCCTGACAGTCCAGGATGCTATGAATTCAGCCAAGTAAGCAACTTCTCTCCCAGGCAGGAAAAGACCAGCCTTCCCGGCAGCACCCGGTTCGCCCTCTCCAGCAATACCCTCTGTGGTTTTGGAATCAGGGTGTGGGCTTACAATGAGGAAATGGAGGATCAGAGAAGTGGAGTGATTGACAGAAAATCTCACAGCAAGTTAGTGACCAACCTGAGACTAGAATGCCAATCTAGAGCTCGCTCTCTGCTCCCCAGGGTGGAAGAGCCCTTCTTTCTGAGTATCTCAGTGTTCACAGGGGCTGTGCCAGACCTCAGGGGAGGGAAAGGTCAGCCCTCTTCAGGCCTGAGGGCACTCCCTGCCTGACTGCAACCCTTGAGCTCCCTGTGAGCTCCACCGTGAGGCTGGGTGTGTTGGAGAAAACCGCACTCAGAGGCATGCCAACTCGTCTGTAGGGCTAGAAGGGGAAACTCAAGCAGAATGTTCTCAAGGCCTTCAGGAAACATGGGGGGAACAAATCTCAAATTGTAGGAAAATTTGCCTGAGCATAGCTGTTTAGAGGGTGTATGTGTGGTCCTCTGTGAAAAATTCCAGAAGAAACAAGACCCCATTTCAATTAGAAAGAGATGCTCAGAGATAAAGTTCACAGGGTATTTTCATCGGCCCTGTCCTTGGCAATGTACCTTAGAAAGACTCGCGAAATGACAATGCAAATAGAGTGATTTTCATTTCAAATTAGCTATTGGATCCCTCACAATCCAAAGCTTAGTCTTCTAGGAGAACATGTGTTGCCAGAAGCAATGCATCATATTGTTAAACAGAGCCAAAGAAGTTTCATTAGAAAAGAGGATGATCCAGGGGTCACAGTGGGCTACTACGGATGATGAGTCGGGACTGCGAGGCAAAGTGGAAAGAAAAAAAACCCTAGAGTCCAAGTCCCTACTCTGCAACCAACCTTGGACAATCCTCTCTTTAGGTCTCCATTTTTTCAGCCATAAAATGGGAGTTAAATAATATCCCTTCCATCCTCCTCTCAAGGTTGGTTTGGGTGCTCATAAGAGAGAACACGGGTGACAGCATGTGGAAAGCCTGAGGCAGCATGCATGCATCGGGGGTTCCTGCTGACGTGCTGGTCTTCGGGACTAGCAAAATTATAGAGTTGATCCCTCTTAATGTGGTTTTTGACACTTTTTTAAAGAAGACACTTAAGGATATCCGCAACGTGGAATTTTTTCCCTGTGTTCTTTCTTTTATCCTTTAAAATAGGAACTACTTGAATAACTGGGGTTTCAATCATAGTAATAGCTTTTATGAAAATCGCAGAGCTCACTCCCAGCCCACACATGGAGAGAGAGAGCTTCTGCAGGTCAGCATAAATTGCAGGGTCAGATTAGAGGCCCAGCCTTGGCAGAAGTGGAGAAAGGAGAGGGTCGGTGCACACTGTCTGGTCCGTCGCCCTCTCGGGCGCCGCAAGGTGAGAGCCCACACAGGGGAGAAGTGAGGTGCCCCCGCTGATGGCCAGACAACCCCAGACATGCAGGTGAGGCCAACCCAGACCGTGGCTGCCTGGAGCCTTCCAGCTCCCCGCGCATGCATGAGCAAGCCCAGCAGAAACCACCAGGCCGGCCTAGGCAGTGAAACGGCCCAGCAACCCCCAGAATGGTGGTTTCTTTAAGGCACAGGTTTGAGGCTGTTTGTTACACGGCAGTCGCTAAGACACCAAACAACGTCATTGTGCAGATGAAGAGACGAGGCCAGAAACCTTCCTAACTCTCCCCTGTGCAACCTCAGCCCTCTGACCCATTCCCCATCAGCCTCCAGAGTGACAGTTTCAAATGCAAACCTTACCATATCTCTGCTTCCCAGGGACTCTGCATGGCTCCTCAGCATCTCAGAATTGCCCAAACTCCTCCTCACTCAGCAGCCCTGGGCCCGACCTTCCACCCCTGTCTTTCCAGATAAATTCCTTAATGGGGGTCCTCAGCCACAGTCAGTGGTTCTCCAAGGACAAAGCCCCCTGAGTCTGGTGCTAAGGGGAACAAAGCTCCTGGAGAGACGAAGGCAGCTGTCCCCACTCGGGGCTGGCTACTGCCCTCCCCTTGGACTGGGATGCTGGCCCTCCATGCCCCGCCCCCTGCCTGGCTCCCACTGCTTCCTGTACTGTCACTTGGCATCTGCTCCATCATTGGAGTTCCCTTCCCAGAGATCAGGGCCTCTTCCTCACCTTAGAACACCCCACACAGCCTGGCATGGGGTCTCAGTTCCAGGGGCACTGGTGAGAGTTCCCTGTGGCTGCTGGTGGTGATACTAGCCCTAGAGATGTAATGTGGGGAGGGTCGGGAGCGTGTGACGAAATGGAAAGCACTGGGTTCAAGTCATACCCTTTTTGCTTGCCGCCCTGAGATCAAGGGGCAGGTCGCCTACAAGCTCAGACTCCCAGTTTCCTCATTTGCAAAAGAGAGTTGATGAATCTTGCCCGATCCTCGGGGATACTGTGAGAGCTGAACATAACTGCATTTTCCTCTATACCACAGCCAGCCTGACCAGCTGATGATGGCTTAGCAAGCTCGCTACAACCATCACTAAGTTACAGGAAGGCCCACCCTCCACGTGCAACTCTCACTGCGCATGCCCGTGTGGCCCCCTCCTCCATCGTCTGCCTCGAACTCCTTCCCACAGGGAAGGGCCACCCTCTCTGGGGAGGGAAAGCCAGTATTTCTCTCTGCTTCTTTGATTTGATTTCAGAAATCGGCAGGAGGCAGCCCCCAGAATGGAGGCGGCTTCTCTTCCCCACCACATTTTGGGAAAGCACCCTCTCCCCCCGCCCCCCCCAAGCAGGGACTCTGGGGCAATCAGAGGTTCTATCAACTTGACCCATTTCACAGATCTAAGCAATCCTCAAAACCACATCTCTGGTCATTGGGAACATGCATCATAAACCTTAAAAAAAGGAAGGCCTATCCGAGACCCAGCCTGCTGATCCAGACGGCACAGATGACAGCACTCCCTGGAAAGCGGGAGTTCAAGGCCGACGCCCCCAGCCCCGCCTACACTGTGTATGCAGCACCTGCTCCCACCCTTCATTTCCTAGACCTTCCACCACATGCTTGGTGGTGTCACAGGGACTGTGAGGCGCTGCCTTGGAAAAATGGAAATGCAATTGTCCGGCCAATAAAAAGCATTCCTGTATGTAATCCCTGTAATAGATTTTTAAATTCTCTGTGCTGACACACTGTTATGTGTTCACGGTTATTATCTGTCCACTTCCAAACCTTAAGAGGTTAGATTGTTTAAAGATTTGTTAGCTATGGACTGCTTAAAGAAGGCAAAGTATAAACTCCTGGCTAATTGAAAAATAGCATTTTATCAGATTCTCCTCTGATATTATATTGTAATGGTCGTACTTAGAGCACTCGCAATACTTCAATAAGTGGGGAAATTAAAAAAATAACATCTTCAGGGCTTTGCAGAAAATGTGGCTGTTACCAATTTATACTGCTTTTTTAACCATTATTTCCGTATATTTCCCACAATGCCTCGGATCTGAAGCAAACAGAAACTGAGTGATTACCCCAAAGTGTGCTAGATGAACTGGAAAAAGTCTATTCAAACAAAGCTCATTAGTTCTGATACCTCCAGGGCTATGACAAATTAAGCGCTGGTGAGTGTGCTTGCAGACAAAAGGATGATGGCAAAAACTAGGGCTGAGCTAGGCACTGTGTCAATAAATTCCCCTGAAAAAGGTAAAAATTACAATTGGAGCTAAAATGGAATCCCTTTAAGGAGCATGTACAAAATAGATCATCCCTTCTTTCTTAAGTACATCTGTGAGCCCGCCTGTGATGAATTATTGCAGCTGGGAAGTGGCCACTCCAGAGGGGCTGCCTGGCCAGGTGCACCTCCCAGGTGCTGGCTGCTCGGCGGCATCGCCCTCACACCGCCAGCGCCCAGACTTGGCCCTGCCCCGAGGAGAGGGGGAAAGCTGGGCCAGACTCCACGAGCAGAGCGTGCACACTTTCAAAGCTGCAGAGCCAGGATCGGCTTGCCCACCGGGCTGCAGGCCGGCAGCCCCCGGGTCCTGAAGTGTTCCACAACCTTAAGGTAACCTTGCATTCCCAGCCAAAAGAGGAGTGTGCAACTTAACCGTCGGCTTTTGCTTTCCTGGTTGGCGAATCCATTTATATGGAGAACCTTAGAAAATTCTGAAAAGTAGTTGTACTCATAATGGATCTGGCACAGAGACTTCAGTAATTATATGTCAAATAAATAAACATGTGAGGATAGGGCTATCTGATGAGGGAGTAGGACTGGGTCCAGGTGCTATCCTTGGGTTTTCTGGAGGATGTGGTGGCCACATACACCCACTCGGCAAAGGGTACCTCACAGAGCATTCTGACCTCCTTGGCAGGATTTCTGCACCACACAGAATCACAACCTGAAACTAAATCCCAGACCAACAAAGTGGGGGAAAGCCTCAGAGAGCACCTAGTCCCCAGGCCAAGAATTAGAAGAACGAGGGCCAAATCTAACCCACAGACTTTTTGCCCCATACGGTGCTGTTCTTCCTTTTTATTTGAAACACTTACCACTGAAAAATTCGGAGATTTCTCACAAACGTTCAAATTCCCATCTTCTCCAGAAAGTGGAAAGATCTGGCCCAACTGAGCCCATACTGCCACATGGCACAGACGGCCAGGACAGAATTGCAGGTGCCCCATTTAGCAAGGACGCTGACTTCAGTTTGCCGGCCCCTCCCAGCACACTGCACCCAAGTATTTTACCAGCCTGGCCCCTGACGGCATCTGAGTCCACAGCCTCCGGTCTAGTCAATAGGAAACTTGGCAAAAATATGACCCAGGGACTGGGAGTGGCTTTCGAGGCTCCCAGAGTGTCCCTGTGGCCGTGCCAGGGTTAGACGCCCAGCCTCAAGGTTCTCAGTGTCACACTCCCTGGAACCATTGGTAGAGTGAATTCTTCCCTCCTTCGTTTTGACATCTATGCCTTGTTCATATTTCTCTCAATGTCCTAGCCAGCCACCCATCCGGACAGGCTAGGCGCCAACCTTTGGGCCACATGCTCTCATGCCATCATCTGTGTGTGGTCCTGCTTCTACTACTGGATTCTGAATCTCTGAGGGCAGGAGGAGTGTAGAGATACCTCTGTCTGCAGTGCCTGGTGCATGGGACGTCCTTGGCAAAATCCCCGTGTCTCTCTCATCACACGGCATCACGGCATCACAGCATCGTGCAGGTTCTGGGTCCCAAATCTTGATGGATGCATGTAATAACAAAGCCCAAGACCACCATGAACACCAGTCTCTTCTTCAGCACTTGACTAATCCCTCACCTCAAGCCCCTCTTCTGATGCAAACCCCCACAGTGAGGGTTTCCTTAGGTCCACTGAGGTTATCAAGAGAAACACCTGTGGACCCAGAAGGTTCATCCTTCCAGGAAGACAGGGAAATGACCTCCTTCTTTGTGATCCTTCCACGTTGGGCACATGTTACTTGTATTTCCAGACCCAAAGACATGGAGGGGCAATTCTTCCTGACCTGACGCATGATCTCACCTGCACATGAACTTGTGGTTGCCCTTTGCAGCTCTGCCTGAGCATCACGTGGCTGCAGCTTGGGGGTATGTGCTCCTGGGGACGAGGGGGAAGCAAGGAGCAGGAGCTGTGGGCACCTGCGATGGTGAAATACCAGCACCGTGAAGTACCTGTGGGCTCCCCCCATATCACAGCTCGATGCGACGTCTCTGCTGTTAAAAAGCAGAGCACAATGGAGTCTTATTTTTTCCTTCTGTCTTCCAAAAGTTGAGAAATAGATGGGGAGAAAGTAGGAATAATGTGCAATCCAGGTGTTCCCATCAGCTAGTCAAAACTGATCTAAAGAAGAGGAAAGAGTCAGCGCGACCAAGAGTGCAGAGCACATGGCCCACGTGGGTGTCTGAGCAGGACCCCGGGTCCTGCCTGGCCTAGACTTTGTGTTCTCCAACATCCTGCAGAGACCTCTGCCGCACCAACCACAAAGGACAGGACAGAGATGGGCACGCGGGGCTGAGGCAGGAAGGTCCCTTTCAGCCACACCCAGTTCCCAGAGGCTCAGGGAAGCACAGAAAGACCGCCAATGTTTCCCACGGCCCTGGGAAGAAGGTGCAATTCGCCGGGAGAGAAAGCACCACGCAGAGCTGGAGGCCCGGCTGCGGGATGAGGTGCTCGCAGGTGCAGGCACATCGCGGACCAGTGGCAAGCTTCTGAGCAGCTATACTGAAGGACGTGCGGCCAGTCCCGCGCCTGCGCGCTCGCCACCACTCCATCCCGTGGACAAGGAGATGGGCCATCCCAGACTCCACTGAGGAGCTCCAAATTAACCGTTTCCCCAGAACCGATTAGACTGGCACAATGTTTACAGAAACATAGAGTTACAATATCTCCCCCCACCCCCGGCCACTTGCTACATCTGACTTGGTGGGCTAAGAACTCATCCCCACCAGCCACCGGTTCATCCACACCCACTCTCCTGCCACCAGAGTCTGCTGGAAAGTGTCTCTCCCAGGAGGAAGACCCCGCGGCTGCCCGGTGACTGCATGGCAAGCAGGATGCCAGGAGAAGAGGGTGTCTTGATGACAAGGCAGCAGCAGGGCACTTGCGTGAAGCAGAGAAGGGTGTTTTCCAGCTCGTCTATAGCTGAGGCAGAAAGATTCACCTGGCAGGGCTTTAGCAAGTGGCCAGACTGGTAGCCTGGGTGGTGGGTCTGTTGGGGGGGGTGGTCTCTGCAGCCCACGATGGAATCCCAAAATCCCTTCCTCCCAAAAGGGCGAACTCCACATCTGACCCTGGCCAGAGACACCCAGGAGGAGGCCAGGCATGCCACCCCAGCCTCCCGGTTTGGTGCCATTCTCAAAGTGTCCCCCCAGTGCCACAGTGGGGAGGAGGACTAACGTGTCAGACACGAGCTCTGTTGAGTGCAGCTCCGTGGGCCTCCCCCAGAGCTGCTCCAGGCCACAGGGAAGAGGAAAGCACAGGAACTCACTAGGGCCCTCCCTATCCTTTTGTCCCCACTTCCAAGGCTCCCCTCAGCCCTTTGTCATTTCAATGCAACTTCCCTTTGGATTTGTGGGGACTGCTCTTCACCCTGCCCCTCCCTACCTCCCTGACAATCCTTTCTGGGTCCTCTGAAATGGAAGAATTCCCAGAGATTCTTTTTTTTTTCTTTTTTTGTTTATTTTCCTTTTTTTTTTTAAAGATTTTATTTACTTATTTGACAGAGAGAGAGACAGCCAGCCAGAGAGGGAACACAAGCAGGGGGAGCGGGAGAGGAAGAAGCAGGCTCCCAGCGGAGCAGGGAGCCCATGCGGGGCTCGATCCCAGGACCCTGGGATCACGCCCTGAGCTGAAGGCAGACGCTTAATGACTGAGCCACCCAGGCGTCCCCCGGAGATTCTGACCACAACTTTCCTGGCTTTCATGCCTCTCCCTGGTGGCCTTAGTGTCCACACCTCCATGGGAGTGACCACCACGTATCCTCTTCCCGCCCAGCCTCTCTCCCAGAATCAGCCTCCCACACTCACCCGCTCAGGGGGTCCACTCGGACTCATGCAGTGCCCATTTCTCTCACCTCTATCTGTGAACAACCTGTGTGAAATGGTGCCCTCACTCCACCCCCCGCCCAGGACCCTAAGGCCAGATGAGAGCAAAGGCCAGGTAAAAAAGGAGGGGAGGCACCTGTCCCCTCCAGCAGCGTCAGCCTGCACACCTCACCAGAACATCTTCACAGCCTTTCCTTAACTTCGGCAGCATACTCTCACCATTTCCACACAGTACACTTAGAAGGGGTCTCTTTTGGGGCACCTGGGTGGCACAGCGGTTAAGCGTCTGCCTTCGGCTCAGGGCATGATCCTGGCGTTATGGGATCGAGCCCCACATCAGGCTCCTCCGCTATGAGCCTGCTTCTTCCTCTCCCACTCCCCCTGCTTGTGTTCCCTCTCTCGCTGGCTGTCTCTCTGTCAAATACATAAATAAAATCTTCAAAAAAAAAGGGGTCTCTTTTGTAGGGTTTGCTCAGGGAAAAAAAGCCACCCCTCCTGGCCCACCACATCCCACTCATTCCTTCCTCTTCCCCCATCTGCTTAAATGCCACTTGCTCAGGGAAGCCTGCCCTGACCACCAAGACAGGTGAGTCTTCCTGCGATCTGTTCTCCTTCTTCAAAATGTTTATCATGATTCCAATCAATAAATGACCTGTGTGATAATTAATCCAATGTGTCCCTTCTCCCTGCTAGACTCCAGATTTCACAGCAGCAGAGATGAGTGATTCCTTGTTTGCATGGTGCCTGTATACCATAGGCACTCAATAAATGCTTGAATGAGAGAGAGCCATGCACATTTATGCATTCAAGCATTTATTTTGAATACATGTGACAACTGGCCACAAGCAAACTGGGATATTTATTATATATCCTTGTTTGTCTTACACCAAGACCACCTACTCAGGCATGTAGCAGGCTAGACATACAGGGCCCACATTTTCTAGAAAGACAGCCCTGCCCCTCCTCAAGGAATGCAGTTAGGCCCTCCCCCTGACCCAAACTCTGCCCCCAAAGTAGAGCCCACCAGGGGCCAAACTTCCTGATCCAATTTAAACCCTGGTCCTCAAAGCCCAGCACCAGCACCCCTTAGCTTCAAAATCCCTGTGCGGTCCAGACGTACAGCAGCACTGCCCTGGTGTCCATCATCAGCCCGAGTGTGGCCAGCACCAAGCACCTCTCCAGAAGGTGTTTCCTTCTTCTGATGGGCTCCTTCTCTGCACCACCATCCGCATGACAGAATCTTGCAAATGGGGAGTTTTTTCGTTGCACAAGTAATAGATGTTCATCCTTGAGAATTGTGCACAAATGGATAAGCAAGAGAAGCCACCCATGATTCCACCATCCATCTGGACCACGGCCCCTGTTGGCATTTTGGTATGATCCTTCCATGCTTTCATTATTTGCAGCTCCTCAGTGGTCTCCTTCTCGGTAAGCTCTATGTTTTAGGGTGCTTGGGGCTCAGTCCTTGGATCTCGTCTCCTCTCCAGTTATACTTACACCCTCGGTGCTCCCTCCAGCCCCATGGCTTGAAGTACCAGCTTCCGGCAGTCCTCTGGGATGGCCCATCTCAGCCCGGCTCCCTCCCCAGCTGCAGGTGCAGAGCTCCCACTGCCCAGTCGCCACTCCTTGGATGTCCAGCCCACGTCTCACACGGCACATGTCCACAAATGTCCCTTCGGGCCTCCAAGAGGCAGGACCCGACCCTGCACCGGTACCTTGCTCGCTTCACCTGAGTCCCAACCCTCTCTGCCCTTGTCTTTATTAAAATTGTGATGTATTGTTTACCAGGGGCTTTGGTATTGATGTGGACTTTTTAAATACTGCATTAAAATATGATTTAGCTTGATTACAAAGTTTGGGGGCACTCCCTTAAATTTTGCACCTGACCCTAGCCCCTGAGCCCGCCCACCTTGATCACCACTGTGCAACCAGCAGCCCAGCCACTCACCTCCCACCTCCCATCTCTAGCATCTCTGAGCCCTTGCAGTTTGGCAGGAAACACCTCACCTCTGGGTCAGAAGCTAGTTTGTGAGAAGCTGCCAAAGGGGCAACCCAGAAGTTGCAATGCAGAAATGCGGAGGAGACACCACCCACGGGGTGAACTCTGACCCGGTGGGAAACAGGAGATGGGAGGGAGCCAGGCACACACATTCCCTCTTCCCTCTTACCCACTGACTACTCGGAGACAGAGTTTCTGTGCACAGCCCATCTGGAGAAGACCACCAGCCAAGCGAAGCCACCTGCCGAGCCACCTGCTGTGTCTCCCGGTCCAGCTCAGCACCGTGCATGGCTTCCCTCCCCTCCTTGCACCGCTCCCCTCTCCCCCCGCTCTCTCTGCCCATGACTCACCCCTCCCAAATAAAGCGCCAGACCCTTTAGCCCTGCCTCAAACTCTGTTTCCTAAAGAGTCTGGGCCGTGTCACGTCTGCTCCTAGATTTGTGTTTTGTTATCTTGATTTGTTTTGCGGCTTTAAAGGGCATTTTAATATCTAATACAAATTCTCCAGCTCACGTTTTTCCCCCCCAAATTTCTGTGCCTATTGTTACTCATTTAACCACCCAAATGAACTTTTCCAGAAGTTAAACTTGGGGGATGGGGGAGAAAAGTCTGTTTCTCAAATCATCTTCACATTTCTCTTTTTCCAGCTCCCACACAGCTTGGATGTAAGCACTGTCCTGGGCTCCATGTGACTCCAAGGGAATTATAATCTAGCTGGGGAATGGAAGAGAGTAATTAACAACCTTCAAATAAGCCCGGGGGTAGACAGCAGTATCCCGGGTTTGCACAGAGCCAGATCTGGAAGCTACATAACTGAGAAGAGCAGTGGTGGGGACCCCAGTGGAGGTTAGAGCCCTGGTCCCCCTGACCCCCAAGCCCCTCCACCCGACAGCCTGGAAGAGTAATGACAGCAGAGGCAGGGAGCACCAGAGGGAGTGGGAGGCCTCTCCAAGAGCAGATAAGCTTCAAGGAAAGGAGAAAGTGAAACATCATTCCAAGAAGGAAAGACAAAAATCTGTGGAAGTTTCCAAAAACAACTAGAATGGGATTCCAGAAAGGACCCTGAAGCATCCACACCCCAGTGGACAGAGAAAGCATACAGCAGGCACTCATAAGTGCAGGGGCGGACAGCTGGTGGTCAGCCATGGCTTGCTCGTTCTATGAGTGCTTGCGTGTGTCCCCTGAGAGTTTTGCTCTTGACTTCCCCACGTGGCCCAGAGTGGGCAGAGCCCTCAGCTTGTCGCACACACTTTGTTCAGCAGCCTGTGTGTTCCTGCCAAAAGGTTCCGGGGAAATGGTCCCAGGCCAGGATAGTGACGTCCCACCCTTGTTTTGCAGGATTTTTTAAATTATCTTCAAATGCTCAATTTTCATAAACTTCTCAAAACAAAATTTGCCTTGGAAATAATACTTCTTACTATGGTAGTGGTCTGCGTGAGTTTTAAAAATTCTGCAATCCAAAACAATTCACATGACCATAATGTGTCATCTACTGAGGACAAAGCACGAGGCTCCTCGTGGGTGGCACCTTTGAGAAATGCAGGACCCCTCCCCCGCTGCGGGCAGGCATGTTCTCCCTGCATCCCACGCCGTTATCGTGTACCTCGAACATCGTGGATGTTTTAGTGAATGAATGAATGAGTAGACTCTGCGAAATGGTGGCCATAACAGAGTGCCGTGGAGATGCAGGAAAGAGAGCAGCCACAGACGCAGGGGACAAGGCCAAGGGACAAGGCTGAGAAAGCACCAGCCTCTCCATCCAGTTCCTCAGCTGCCAGGAGACTGAGACTGCCCGCCTCGTCCAAGTCGCGGGGCTAAGTGATGAAACAGTAATTCCTCAGAAGACAAATGCCACCTTGGGAGGTCGTGGGGGCGAGGGGACATAGAGGGGAGGACAGGTTCTTAAAACAGGGCTAGAAGATTCTGTTTTGGATATTTGGTGAGTTGGGAAGGCCTTTGCAAAGCTTGGGGATAGGGCCCTGGGGGTGCATTTAGCCTGCAAATGGAGCCACTGACCACACAGCATGGGGCTGCAAGGGGTGGGGGGAGGCAAGGAGGCAGGGGAGGGGTGGGGCTGGAAGGGGTGGAGAGGCAAGGAGGAAAGCTTGGGGAAGAATGGACATCTCTGAGTGCTGGCAGGGGGTGGGAGGGAGGCCTCTGAAGTCCTTCTTCTGAGTGCCCGCAGACTTTCCCCAAGGAAAAGGCTCAGTCACCAGATACTGATGGTGTGCTTCCTATGGGCGACTGCAGTGACAGCAGTGGGTGAGAGAGGAGGTGCCTGCCCTAGAGGAATGGACACTGGAACAGGAAGACCAAGCCTCCTTGTTTACAAGAGCTATAGAGAAATACAGCTGTTGTGATGTGACAGCAGCAGCAGGACCCATGGAAGCTGTGCCATCAGGAGGCCAAGACCCAAATGACGAAATGCATTTTGCACACAAAGGGAACGGCAAATGCTAATGCCCAAACGTGAGGCACCCGGAGGTCAGTGGCTCCCACGCAGCAGGGACAGTGACCTGGGATAGAAGTCAGGCTGGCCCCGCATTATGGAGGGCCTCGGAGGATGTGATGAGAGGTTAGGGGTTTGTTCTAATAGAATGGGGAGCCATTGGAGGGTTTCAGGCAGGGGCCAGTGAGAAGGTGGCCGTCTGCAAGGCAGGAGGAGAGCTCACACCAGAACCCGATCATGCAAACACCCTCATCAGGGCTTCCAGCCTCCGGGGCTGCAAGGAAATGAATTTCAACTGTGTAAACCACTCAGCCTGTGCTATTCTGTTATGGGGGCTCAAGCTGACTAAGACAGAGGTCCTACTGCCATGTTGCTCTCTGCCCTGCCCTACCTTCTTTAGCATGCCACAGAGCACTGGGGACAAAGGCAAGTCAAATTCTAATAGAGCGTTAAACTCTGCGGAAGCCGACAGCCCTGGTCCACACTCCGCACCCTGCAGAGGGGACCTCTTCACCCTTCCCGGCTCTGTGCCAGCTCGTTCATGTGTCTCGTTATAATCCCCATCATTACGGTCACAAAGAATCAAAAGCTCCCACAAGCATCTTCTCTAAACATAGAAAAAAGGAAGAAAAGAACACCTCTACCAAAGATCTCAGAGGAAGGTGTAAGCGATCTCAGGTACTCCGAACACGCTCGGGCGGGGAGGTGTCGAGACCGTAACTCTGGCAACTTTGAGTCATCGCACGATCTTGACCGAGTACAGCTCCCAGATCGCTGGGCTGTTGTTTGTGTTCTTTGTGCCTTGCAGTCCACCAACAATCACACCCATGTGTTCAAAGCACTAATAAATAAGGGGAAAGACAACACAACCGTGTAGGAAAGCCAAGTCGGCCTCAGCATCAGACTCTAAAAGGTGGTCCTACATCGGGTCAGCCCACAGTTCCTGAAATGTCCTCACTGTGTGGAGCTTCCCCGTACCCCACTACTGAGGTCTCCGATAATGTTGTCCCAGCTGCGCATGAAGGGCTGCCACAAGATGTCTAATGAGGAGCAGCTGGCCAGCTGGCCCCAGGAAGCGACAGCACTTTTGTCTCCCCTCCGTGAGAGCAAGAATCACAGTTGACTCAGACACTGCCTTGCCTTCAAGGAGCCCTCCAGTCATATGAGAAGGACAGATGGCAAGACGAAAACATGAGCAGGAAGTCTGGGGACCCACGTGAAGAAATGATCAGCATGGGGAACACGAGAAGGCCTCGCAGGGGGGATCGCTCGCGTGCTGGCTCTTGAAGATCGAGCTGGGTTTCTGCGGGCAGGGAACTATCTCCTGCCCCTAGGTTCAGCCCCATTTCTTCCCTCACTGCCTGGATGGCTCCTGGTCTGCCTGATGGAGAGTGGCTGTGGCCACCTGAACCCATCCCCTTCTCGATATTCGTCTCTGCGTACGTGCCGCCAGACACACAGAGGGCCCGGGGCGCCCCTCTCTACGTTGGACAGTGCTAAATCCCTCCACTGTCCCAGGAGCTAGGTCTCCCTCCTGCCCAGCTGGGTCCTCGGCAGCTTCGTACACCAGCCTCATCCCCATCGTGGCCCTGGCCTCTGGGTCCCAATGCCCAGGCAGGCCACTTGTGATGAGACACAGCAGAGAGAGAGGAAGTGGGGACTTGCAAGCCGCCCCCATGCTTCCCAAGGGAGCGGACATCACTGGGCGGGCAGGTGGCTGGAGGCAGGCGCGGCTGAGGCTTGGCTGGAGGAGTCAGAATCCTAGAGCTTCGTGGTCTTGGAGCCTCTATGAAGCAGGTGCATTTTTATCTTCCCCATTTTACCAGGAGAAAATCACAGCTCAGAAGGACAACATAAATCCCCAAAGAGGTCACACAGCTATTATGTGTCTGCATCTGTAGTTGACCCTAAGCTCCATGTGCTTTCAGGCATCCGGTGAGGAAGAGAGGCTGGTTGGGCTCCGAGCGCAGGCGCTGACATTCATTCAGCCCGCGTGCACGGAGCACCCACCTCTTTCCCAGGGTGGGCGGGGGAAGGTCAGGCCCTATCCTAGTCAGACCCCCAGAAGTTGGGTGAGCAGCAGGCGCTGTAGGGGAACAAGGTTCCAGGTCCGAAAGGGGCACCTGTCGCCAATTTCCCATCAGGTGGAAAGGTTAGCGTGTGGGCCATAGAGCCCGAGAGCCCAGCTGCAAATCCCGGCTTGGGCCTTGGTTAAGTAGCAGGTCGGCTTGCTCCTCCGGGAAGTGAGGGGCGTAAGGGTCCCCCACCCCTTGGGAGATGAGAGTAT
Organism: Ailuropoda melanoleuca; assembly: GCF_002007445.2. Lineage (NCBI taxonomy): Eukaryota > Metazoa > Chordata > Mammalia > Carnivora > Ursidae > Ailuropoda > Ailuropoda melanoleuca. The sequence goes on along the minus strand of NC_048229.1, from coordinate 42,634,557 downwards.
TGACTTCGCTAACAGTGTAAACTGACAGACAGGGTGGCTGGCACTCTGCACATTCCACGTGAGCGCTGCTGTGATGGGAGGGGCCGCTAGGATTACGCGGTGTATATGCTAGGTGCTCCCGCATATATGCAACGATGTCACAGTGCGGTGTAGGCTGGGGAAGCATAGGACATGCACGAAGCCTCCATCAAAGGATGGCTGCCTCTTCCAGGGGCTTGTCCGCACGCTTGGACCACCCTCACCCCTGTCCTGGATTTTACACGCTGACCACCCCTCTGTCTCGGGGACCGGGCCCGGGTGGGGGACCAGCCATCTGGTTTGCCAGGACGGGGTGGGGGGAGGGGAGGTCCCAGGATGTGGACTTTCAAAGTGCCAGCCTCCACTCCTGCCTACAGCCTGGCCGCGATGGCCAGTCACCGCGAGAGCCAAGTGTGCCCTACAGAGCTGAGTTTTGGCTTCACGGGATTTCTCAGACGCCCTCCGGATGCCTTTCTCACTGGAAAGTTGCTCAGATGGTCAAAGGCTCATTCCCAGGTGGCCTGTGCTTGCAGTCACGGAGGACTGTCGCTTCTCCCAGGCTCTGACTTACAGAGGGAAACAGGCCACACCAGAGGACAGGCAGGCACGTGCTGCCACCGGGCTGGATTTCCGACTGCTCTCCTCCGAATTTTCGAAGGACAGAAGCCACAGCTCCAAGGTCCGTAGGAAAGGCAGGAGAGACCCCTGGGCCTGTCTGAGGCACTCTGTTTGCACTTGTAAACTCCGGCCCTGACCGTGAACAAAAGTCATTGACCCCGTCATCTGGACGGCAAGGCTCCGGGACCCACTTGGATGACATCGAAGGCCAATAATACTTGTCCTTCACCAGCAGATGACCAGTCTACCATCTCCCCAGACCACTCGACTTCCAGATGGAATGGCTTTTAACATCAGCCTGGTTTCTCACATGGCCCCCTGAGAATCAGAAAAGGTTCTCTGAAGAAAATGACGTTAATGGACCAGGAAAATTTTTCCTCGGGGAGATGGGGGACCCTTCCAGAGTTCGACTCCATTTCCAGCTGAGGACCCGAGAAGTTTACGTGATGTACGCATGGTAAGGCACCAAGCTGGCAACTAAAGCCTGTTTAAGGGGGATGGTCACACTCCTCAGACCTTCCTCTCCCCACGGAGGCCACGGTGGGTCCCAGAAACCAGGGCACTGTCATTCATCCCTGAGACAGGCAGTCACATTGCATAACCCAGCTCCTTGTGGATTATCTTGTGTAGCAAAGATCCAATCCACTGCACGGCCAGGGGGCTTTCTGGAAAGCAGCACTGTCCGTCAGCTACACCCAAGCAGACATTGAACCTGATGCGGCAGGACGTCACATCCCACTACTACAGACATTACCCTCGATTTAACTCATCGGGCCCCCATCTTCTCCTGCACAACCAATGAATAAGGTCATATGTGGAAGGCAGAGTGTTCCCTTCATCGGACATTGGGGTAGCTACCCGCACCCCCTCCTTGCATTTGGCAGTTTTCTATTGATGAAACTTCGTCCCTGCCTCCCTCAAAGGTCAAGCAAGTCAACACCTGCTGGGGACATGAGACCGGCCCCCCAGAGAACGCCATGAGAGACAGTGAACTTGTGGGAGGCATGGTCTTCTCCAAGAACACAAGGATAAGCAGCCGCAAGGAAGAGCCTCCTGGGCCACCTGGTGAACTTGACTTTGTGCGGCATCCGGTAAGGAAGATCCAAGATCCACTCTTGGATCTTCAGATGTCCAAGAGAAGAAGGGGCAGGTCATACGAGGCATGTCCAGCTGGGGGCAACCACAGCAGCCAGCTCAGCTGAGCTTCCTCAGTGGAGGTCACTAGAAAACATTCCTGCCCTATTAGCCTCCTTCTGGAAGAGCCACGGCCATCTCTGCCCTTCCAGCCTCCCCGGCCCCAACCCCGGACCCCGAGGCAAGGAGGCAGGGTATGGGCAGAGAGTGATCTGGACCCCAGGAAGTGGCTGCTATGTGGAGCTGAGGCTTCGTCCCTTTGGAAGGGTCCAGGGCTGCCCTGTTCCAAGCTGCTCCACCCATCAGTCGTGGGCACAGACTTTCTAGAGGAGAAAACCACAGTTTAGGGAGAGTGATTTTTCAAAGATAAGATCATAATGATGTGAATTCGTGTTCCAGCCAGCAGGGGCACAGGGCAGGTGCCAGAAGCCATACATGCTGTGTCCTCCTGCCCACAGTCCCCTCTCCCCCACCCGTTCAGCCTCTGCCCACTGTGAGACTGTGCCCCCACTCTGCTCTCAGAGGCAGTAAGAAATCTCCAGCCCCATAACTTGATCATCAGGATAAAGCAAGTACATTCACAGAGTACCAGGACAGAGGCGGGTATAGACAGCATGGACACTTCCTCCCCGTCCACACCCTTCTACATGCCCCAACACTGGTCCACCCACGATCAGCAAAACACCACAGGAAACTTCTAAATGAGGAAAAAAGGGGCAAAATGCCTAAGGGGGCAGGCAGACACCCTAAATGAGCGATGCCAGCCAGGTGTGAGAAACACAACTGTGTTGGGGTACCCGGGTGGCTCAGTCGGTTAAGCATCTGCCTTCGGCTCAGGTCATGATCCTGGGGTCCTGGGATCGAGTCCCACATCATGTTCCCTGCTCAGCGGGGAGCCTGCTTCTCCCTCTGCCTGCCGCTGCCTGCTTGTACGCTCACACTCTTTCGCTCTCTATCTTTCTCTGACAAATAAATAAATAAAATCTTAAAAAAAAAAAAAAAAGAAAGACAGATAACTGTGCCAATCAACGTCTATGGAGAAGCCATTCGGCAGGGCTGGGGTAAGTTCAGAGGCTCATGGTGAACTTCAGAGCATGGCCTCATTTACAAGGAGTTGCCCAATTAAAGTTTAAAAAAGAAAAAAACAAAAGAAATAAAAGGAGCAGGGCTTGGGGTGCCTGGGTGGCTCAGTCCGTTTCGGCTCAGGTCAGAATCTTGCGGTTGTGGAATCGAGCCCAGCATCAAGCTCTGCGCTCTGCCCAAAGCCTGCTGGAGATTCTCTCCCTCTCCCTCTTCACCTCCCCCTGCACGTGCTCCTACCGTTGCTCGTTCTCTCTCTCTCTCTCTTTCTCTCTCTCTCAAATACATTAAATAAAATCTTAAAAAAGAAAAAAAAAAAGGACCAGTCCTACCCAGCACCCCAGTCATGGTCGTGCAGGAATCTCCAGATTTTTCTAAGAGAAGCTAGAAATTTGGATTTTTCTGTGCAATCTTCTGATATTTACAGGCTAGCATCTAATTTAGGTTTTGTTAAAACAGTGCATAGCCACCACCACTTCTCCCCCTCCCCCAAACTCCCTGGGCCTGAAGAGAGCCTATGAAACATCTGTTTGCAGCCTCCGTAGTGCCCAGGGAGAGCCGGCTTATCTGAAGGAGTCCCCACAGGCTGAGAGCCAGTGCAGACCTGACTCAGGGGGTCTGCCCTCCCAGGTGCTGGCCTGCCCAGCCCCCCACCTCTGCTCTGTACGTGATGCCAGCACTTGATCTCAGAGAGCAGAGGAGACCAGGGAGAGAGGGCTGGTCCGGCATGGCTCCCCGGGCCCCGCTGCTGACACGCTCCAGGCAGCGACCTCTGCTGGGGTTGTGGCCCAGCCACGGGCAGAGGCAGCAGGCCGGGAAGGGTGCGGGTCCCCTGGTCCTTGGTCCTGCTGTCACCCCAATTGTAAAAGGTGTTTGAATGAATTAAACTCCATGAAAAGTTGTCTCCCCGCCAAGTCAGCCCCATTTCCAAGTGTTTATGATTGACACGACTCTTAATGTGTGCTTTTAAACATGAGACCATTTTGTGTGCAAATATTGCAGGAATATGAATTCCTTGGTCCAGTGATCCCAAGGCTTCCTTTCCTGGTTAGACACCCAAGGATGAAATTGCTCCTGAATGTTATCCTACTCCTCTATTATTTTTATCTGGGGTTCCAGAACACAAATGAAGCACATTGGGGAAGCACAATTCTGTGACCACTTCCAAGAACTTGCTCATGAACTTGCATCCAGCTGGTCCAGTGTCCTTCCCTATGGCCCTGCCAGCCTGCCTGGCCACAGCTCAGGTGAGATGACCCCATGCTGTCCCCAAGGGGACCCTAGGCTCCAACCTTGTCTCTGATGCTGGATAGGGCCAGCTTCATGCACCTGCCCCCTGCTCAGCACTCAGAGTCCCTTGCTCGGAAGGGCCTTGCACTGGATTTAAGCCTCTGCTATAGTGTCTTGAAATTCTTTGCTAATTTTGTAACAAGTGGCCCTGTATTTTTATTTGACCCTCAGCCCCACTAATCATGCTGCCCTCCCCTGGAGGTCTCATACCCCAACAGCTACACCATTGTGGGGCTCAACTTATGGGGAAATTGCCCACCCCAAGGAGACACCAGGTGAAGGCCCACTGCCTTGAACTTGCAGCCACCTTCACAGCCATAAAAGCCTCATCTAAAGCTGTTTGCATGTGGTTGCAGAGTGCCCAGCCAGGGCCAGGAGGCTGGTGGGGAGCCCCTGAGCCTGCACGGAGGGAGGCACTCACACAGAACTGGAAGAGCATAGGGTGGGTGCTGTTGACTTCCTGGAGGAGGGGGCCCAGAGCTGGGGCTGAATTGGATGGGAAACTGGATGGGGCGCAGGGTCTGGAGAAGCCACGAGAATGGAAGGGGAGTATGTGGAGCACAGGAAGTTGAAGTGGGATCAGCAGGCTGGGAGCCCTTGAATGGGAGGATGGGGTCCTGAGGTCCCTTTCCCTGGCCATGCCAGGCACCAAAGAGCAACTTTACACAGCCTCCCAGGGTCACGGCCCCTGCCAGCCCCCAGGCGCCCCCCAGCCTCTCATCTCCCTGCACAAAGGCTGCTCTAATTCTCCTTGCAGCCCGGGTGAGAGGCAGTCAGGGAACAATGCTACCTGCGCGTGGTGGCACCCAAAATACGACTGTCATTTATTTCGTTATATGAAATTAGAGCACGCCTTGTAGCCATAATGAATCATTCCCTTCTTGCGTCGGCCACGGTGTCAGGCAGGAGTTCGGCATCCCCCATTCAGGGCCTTTCACTTCATTGCAGGCTAATAATAACCCACGTGGGTGAGCCACATCTTACCGACACAATGCAGGGCCTGGACGGGTATCGTGGGCAGAAGAGCAGTGCCTGTGGGAGAGAGTGGAGTGAGCCAGCTGGGGACCCAGATGGGGCATCATGCTAGGAGAACGACAATGCCCATTGCGGGGAGAGAGACAGCACCAGGATGGGGCCTAGGTGGGAACCTGGGTCCCCCAGGTCACTGTTCCACCTGTTGCACCTGACGGGAGCAGAGACTTGGGCTCACTGCTCATGTCTCTACCAGAATTGTTTTTTCCGATCAGTTCCCAGGTTTAGCTCAGAAGCTTCTTTTTAAGGAAACCATATCCTGAGCTCTTCCACCGCTGGGACCCTCACCCTCCATTCAAGGGTGAGCTTTCCAGGTACTGACTATTTCTACAGCCTCAACCCAGGCCCACTCTGGCCTGGAGCTGGCAATAGCTGGCTCCACCTCTCTTATACCACATCCCTTTGCACTGCAGGCTCTGTGGAAGCAGGTGCTCGTAAATGGGTAAATGTGTCCTGAAGGAGCCACGCCCCCAGGTGCCTCCCACCAGGACTATGAGCAGGAGCCCCGTCTCATCCTGGGCAGAGCAGCCAGACCCAGGCCCTGCCCTATAGAGTCTTCTTCCCCAGGACACGCAAGGCCAGCTCAGGGGAAGCTGTCTTCCCAGACCCTATGATTATTGTCTGTCTCTTCCACTAACAGGAACTCAAGGTCTTTAACCACCATATCCAAAGGAGTAGGCACACAACCAAATTTGTTGAAAGAAAGAAGAAATGACGTTGGTACAACCACTTTGGAAAACAGTGTGGAGGTCCCTTAAAAAGTTAAAAATTGAGTTACGCTATGATCCAGCAATTGCACTACTGGGTATTTACCCCAAAGATATAGATGTAGTGAAGAGAAGGGCCATATGCACCCCCCAATGTTCATAGCAGCATTGTCCACAATAGCTAAATTGTGGAAGGAGCCGAGATGACTGGATTAAGAAGATGTGGTCCATATATACAATTGAATATTACTCAGCCATCAAAAAGAACGATTTCACAACATTTGCAGCAATATGGACAGGACTGGAGGAGATTATGCTAAGTGAAATAAGTCAAGCAGAGAAAGACAATTATCATGTGGTTTCACTCATTTATGGAACATAAGAAGTAGGAAGATCAGTAGGAGAAGAAAGGGAAGAAGGAAGGGGGTAAACAGAAGGGGAAATGAAGCATGAGAGACTATGGACTCTGGGAAACAAACTGAGGGCTTCAGAGGGGAGGAGGGTGGGGGAATGGGATAGGCTGGTGATGGGTATTAAGGAGGGCACGTATTGCATGGTGCACTGGGTGTTATAAGCAAGTAATGAATCATGGAACTTTACATCAACTAGGGATGTACTGTATGGTGACTAACATAATATAATAAAAAATTATTATTAAAAAAAAAGAAAGAAGAAATGAATGAATAAACGAGTGAGATCCAAAGCCCCTGTACTAAACAGCATGGAACAAACCCCAGAAAAAAGCGATCAGGGAAGGGAATCTGCTCACTGGTCCCAGAGGAGGTGGGGGGGGGGAAAGGCAGCCTGGCTAGGACCTAAAATCCAAGAAATGACATAGTAGTTAGTTCCTTTGGTTTTCTTTTTCTTTCCTATATGCTAGACTTAGAACTAAGGAAACCAGAAATCTGGAAACTGCAACAGTCACAGAAAGCAAACTCCCAATGGAAGCCTGATCTCTCTAGCCAAAGGACAAGGAAAGGGGCAGCCAAGTAAGACAGAAAACATTTAGACAATAACTGCTCTACTCCAGCCAAACACTAAAGAAAAAAAAAAGTGGTCCTATCCATATCTACAGCAGCAAAGGCCAAAAGGGAAGTCTAGACTTCCACCCTCTGGAGGCTGTAACGAGGAACCCCAATATCCCCACTTGGGTAGGGCTCTCCAAACTGTCAGTAGAGACCATGGGGAACTTGAACTTCACCTCTCACTTGGCAGTAACAAAACGTGCCTCCCATCTCTGAGGGAGTCAGAGGAGGCATAGAAGATGAAGACTTTCATCATCCTCCAGCACAAACAAGACCATCACCATGACAGTGATGCCTGCATGGGGAGCTAATACTCTTACCCACACTCAGAGTAGTAAGGATCCTGCTCCCTCCAGTGTCAACAGAGGCACGTGGGAAACCTGAAGGTAGATTATATTTATATCAGATAAAAGAGACTTCAGAGCAAAGGAAATTACCAGAGACAGAGAAGGGCATTATATAATAGTAAGAGGATTAATCTACCAAGAAGACATAATCCTAAATGTGTGTGCACCAAATAACACAGCTGAAAAAAATGTGAAGCCAAAACCAATCAGCAGCCCCCACCCCTACTAGACAAAACCATCTAAAACAAAAGGTTTACATAAGATTCAGAGTCTCATAATATAACACAAATTCCCAGGCATCATTTAAAAAAAGTCATCATCATACCACAGAAAACAAAGGTCTCAAACTGAATAAAAAAGACAATCAGATGCCAACACCAGTATGACAGAGATGTTACAATTATTTGACAAGGATTTTAAAGCATTCATCATTTAAAAAATGCTTCAGTGAGCAATTGCAAACACACTTGAAATGAATGGGGGGAAAGAGTCTCAAAAAAGAAATAAAAGAAATAAAGAAGAAGCAGATGAAAAATTTAAAACTGAAAAATATAATAACCAAAGTAAAAAGCTAAGTCAATGAGCTGAAGAGCAGAATGGAGGGGAAACAGGAAAGGATCAGTGAACTGGAAAAGAAAACAATTGACATTAACCAATCTGAACAAGAGAGAGAAAATAGACTCAAAAAAATAATAGAGCCTCAGAGACATGTGAGATTATAACAAAAGACCTAACATTCATTTCATCAGAGTCCTGGAAGGAGACAAGAAAGAGGATGGGATTAGAAAGTACTCACGGGAAGAAATTTGACAAAAAAAATTTGACAAAAGACATAAACATACAGATTCAAAGAGTTAAGTTTACCCAAACAGTATATATACCCCCCACACAAAAAAGATACATCATAATAACACTTCTTAAAACTAAAGATAAAGACAAAATCTTGGAAACAAGCAGAAAAATAGTCATGTTAATATATGGGTAAAAGCAATTAGAATAATAATAATTTCTCATCAGAAACCATGGAGTCAGTAGAAGTTCTTCAAGTGCTGAAAAGAAAAGAACTGCCTACCCAGAATTCTGTGCCCAGCAAAAATACCCACCAGTAATTAAGGAGAAATCAAGACATTCTCCAGTAAGGGAAAACTTAGAATTTGTCCGGGGAAAACCAACCCTAAAAGAATGGCTAAGGGAAGTTCTTTAAATGAAAAGGATGCTCTAAAAGAAATAAAATGTGGAACATCAAGAAGGAAGAGAAAATTCAATAAGCAAAAATGTGGGTACATAAATAGGCTTCCTTTCTCTTGAGTTTTCCAAATCATGTTTGATGGCTGAAGCAAAAATCATAGCACTGTTTGATGTGATTCTAAATGTGTGTAGAGAAAATATTTGGAGAAAAAAAGGTATTATAACTGGGGAAGATAAAGGTACTTAAAGGGAGATAATGGTCCTATGCTTCATTCAAACTAGTGCAATAATGACACCAGTAGATTATCTGTTGTCTTTTGGAGTGTATCTCTTTGTACAGCTTTTGTAGTGGTTGCTCTAGGTATTACATTCTTTATACATAACCATAACTCACCCAACATAAAAAAGATAATGTGAATAGCCCTATAATGATTAAGAAATTTGAATTTGTAATTTTAAAACTCCCAAAAAGGAAATCTCTAGACCCAGATGGTGTCACTGGTGAATTCTATCAAATGTTTAAAGAAGAATTAACACCATTTTACATAATCTCTTCCAGAAAATAAATAGAGGAATGCTTCCCAATTCATATTATGACACTTGTATTACCCTGATATGAAAACCAGACAAAGACTGTGGAAGCCAGGAAGGAAGGGAGGAAGGAACTAGGGAAGGAGAGAAAGAGAGAAGGAGAGAGAGACTGAGGGGGGAGAGATGGAGGGAAGGAGGAAGAGAGGGAGGAGAAAGGGAAACTACATGCCTATAGATTAAAAAATCCTTCACATATATTAGCAAATAAGATTCAGTAATATATAAAAAATACTACACACAATAACAAATGGGATGTATTCCACTGATGCAAGTCTGGTTCGATATTAGAAAATCAACCAAAGTAAGCCACCATATTAACAGACTAAAAAATAAAAATCATATGATGATATTAATTGATGCAGAAAGAGCATTTGACAAAATTCAACACACATTCATATTATAAAAAGAAGAAGAAGAAACTCAGGGAACTGGGAATAGTGGGGAACTTCCACAATTTGATAAAGTGCATCTACAAACAACTTACAGCTAACATTGCACCTAATGGTGAAAGACTGAATGATTTTCCCCTAAGCTTGGGCAAGGTGTCACCCTCACCACGTTTATTCAACACGTTCCTGGAAGTTTTAGCTGATGCAGTAATTTTTAAAAGGAAATAAAAGGCACACAAATGAGACGAGAAGAAATGAAGCTGTTTATACTTGCAGATGACATGATTATCTCTGTAGAAATCTATTTTTAAAAATCTCTTAGAACTAAAGTTTTAAAAAAGAGTACATTTATAATTGTTCAGAAAAATGAAATACTAATGTAAATCTAACGAAATATGTACAAGACATATACAGATAACTACACATGCTGATTAAAGAAATCAGAGATCTAAGCAAACAAGGAGACATACCATGTTCATGGATAAGAAGACTCAACATGCTAACGATTACTTCTGAAATTGATCTACAGGCTTAATGCCATACCTATCAAAATTCCACAAATGAATAAAATATGTATATATTTGGCTGAGTGAAAAAAACAATCCCCAAAGATATAATTCCATTTATGTAACATTCTTGAAATGACATAAGTATAGAAACAAGTATAGACATAGATTAGTGGCGGGGAAAGAGGAGGAAATAAAACAAGGACAACATGAGGTATTCTTATGGGGATGGAACTGCTTTGTATGTTGCCTACATCGATGTCAATATCCTAATTATGATAGTGCACTATAGTTTTACAGAATGCTATGATTAGGGTAACTCAGTAAAAAGTTCATGGGATCTCTCTGTATGATTTCTTACAACTGCACATGAATTTACAATTAGCCCAAAATAAAAAGTTTCATCTTTTTTAAATCCCTAAAAATCAAGGTAACCAAACATTTGAGGATAGGTACTTCTCCTTATAAAAGTATTCCAACTAATGAATTAAGAAGCTGTGATAGAAATAGAACATAACCATTTTGCAGCCCTAAAATATTGGAAGATTTTACCTTGTGGGGGCCGCTGGCCCCTCTAGTCATCTGGGTGGAGTGTGCACCTCTTCTCAGAGAAAGGAAATTTAGTAAAATGTATAGGTTATAAACTATTGAAATATAGTTATCAAAATATTTTATAAAAAGCAAATCTGTGGCATAATAATATATGCGGATCTTCATTTACTTATCAAATAATAAGGTCTAGTGGCAGATTCAATCATTTCAAAGTGGAGATGAGCATAAGTTGTATTTTGAGACACGGATATCTGCAATAGCTAGACATAGGAAAGTGTTAAGTGACATGAAAACAAAGCAATCAGCAAAATCAAGTTGAGGAGAAACAGTAAGAAGTTGTGGTCCATATATACAATGGAATATTACTCAGCTATCAGAAAGAACGAATTCTCAACATTTGCTGCAACATGGATGGCACTGGAGGAGATAATGCTAAGTGAAATAAGTCAAGCAGAGAAAGACAATTATCACATGATTTCTCTCATCTATGGAACATAAGAACTAGGAAGATCGGTAGGGGAAGAAAGGGATAAAGAAAGGGGGGGTAATCAGAAGGGGGAATGAAGCTTGAGAGACTATGGACTCTGAAAAACAAACTGAGGGCTTCAGAGGGGAGGGGGGTGGGGGAATGGGATAGGCTGGTGATGGGTAGTAAGGAGGGCACGTATTGCGGTGCACTGGGTGTTATACGCAACTAATGAATCATCGAACTTTACATCAGAAACCAGGGATGTACTGTACGGTGATTAACACAATATAATAAAAAAACATTAAAATTAAAAAAAAAAAGAAAAGAAACAGTATGGCTCATTCAATTCCTTCAGTAAATTCCAAAGGAAAGAGAGAGAAAGGGTGAAAAAAGATGAGGCATGGCAGTCAACCAATTGCAATGGATGGACCTTATCTGATTCAAACACAGAAACTGTTTCAAAGAAAAAGTCAGGTTCTGAGACAAGCCGGGGAAACTGACTGTCGAGGGATATTTGACAATATGGAGGGATTTGGGTAATTTAAAGTGAGATAAAGGTATTACACTCATGCTTTTTTGAGAAGTCCTTATCTTTTAGAGATGAATTCTGAATTTCTGATGGATGAAATAACATGGTATCTGGGATTTGCTTCAATAAACCAGGGGACAGGAAGGGGCCAGGCAGTTGGATCTGGGGAACAGGCACATGGGGTTCTGTTTCTCTGGTCACGTTCCTTTTGTATGTTTGTTACATTTTCTAGAGTAAAAAGTAAAAAATAAAGCTGCAATAAATGCCACCATGCACGATTCTTTGTTTTCATCCAGGATTAATCCCTGCAGACAATTCCTAAAATCAGAATTCAAGAGCTGAAGGGTGCGCACACTGTAAAGCTTTTGAAATGCTTTGCTGGAGTGAAGTCGTGGGACAGGAAAACACCAGAGTAGCCCAGGACTGCTCCTGGCAGGGGATGGGAACATTTTTCAGAGGTGGAGCTTGCCCTCTTTCACACGACTTCTCCTCCTTCTGTCCCAGAGGAGCCCTTCCTCTAGGAAAGAAACCAAATTTTAGGCAGCACTCAAACCCTGGTTCTCATTGTTCAGACTGCCTGGTTCTTGTATTCATCTGTGAGTGTAAAATAGTTTCTTCACCTGCCCTCGGTGGTTGGACACAGGTGCTCTGTCTCTCTCTATTACAGAAGTTGCTGCAGCAACACGCTTGCGCTAAATCACTGTGTTCTTTGTAATAGTGTCCTCAGGATAAATTCCTAGAGGAGCCTCCATGGGTCACAAGGAAAAGGTCTTGGCCCTCCAGGAAACTGTCCCCTTTACTCCCACCTGGATCCAGCAGTACTCTGGTTCCTTGCCTCTGGCTAGAGACCATCAAATCTGCAAAAAAGCACTGCCCAATTTGATGGGTTAAAATAAGGTCATATCCTATTAACTTTAGCATCTTTTATTACTGGGCGGTTGGATATTCTAATGTGGTAAACGTAGATGCACAGGAGAAAGTTTAGTTCCTTGGGGCCCCTAGGAAAATAAGGTCTAGCATTTTATCTTACTCAGGAGAGTGAGCTTTCAGTGGCCAACCCCTCCACTGCCCAAGCCTGCACTGTCCCTGAGCCATGATTCCCAGTGTGGGGCCCCAGCATCTGATGGGAATCGCCTGGAGTGGAGGTCCCAGGGAAAACTTCTAGAAGCAGTCTCTGGGAGTGATGATTGGGCATCACTGTGAAACTCTTATGAAGACTCAGACCTAGAAACAACTGTCCCTCCTCCTCATCGTTAAAAACTGGGCTGGGGGAAGTAACCATAAACACTTAGCTACTGAATGAACTACCAGTGAATCACAGATGGAAGGAAGGAATTGCTTAATTAACTGACCAACGACTTCATTAATGAACAAATGAATTAATTCACTAACAAATGAAGAAATGAGGGGTGCCTGGGATGGTTCAGTCAGCTGACCATCCAACTCTTGGTTTCATGATCAGGTCTTGATCTCAGGGTTGTGAGAGCAACCCCCGTGTCCAGCTCCAGGCTCAACAGGAAGTCTGCTAGAGATTCTCTCTCTCCCTCTCCCTCTGCCCCTCTGCCCCTCCTCTCTCTCTCTCCTCTCACTCTCCATAAATAAATAAATATTTTTTAAAATGAAGGAATGAGTGAGTAGGTTGCTTAATAAATGAATTCCTAAGACAACTAGAACAAAGAACACTAAAATGTGTATGGAAAGACAAAAGACTCTGAATAGCCAACGCAGTCTTGAGAAAGAACAGAGCTGGAGGTATCACAATCCTGTATTTCAAGATACACTGCAAAGCCGTAGTAATTAAAAGAGTGTGGTGCTGGCAGAGAAACAGACACAGAGTTCAATGGAACAGGCTAGAGAACCCAGAAATAAGCCCATGCTTTTATGGTCAATTAATCTACAACAATGGAGACACAAATATCCAATGGGGAAAGACAGTCTCTTCAATGAATGATGTTGGGAAAACTGCACAGCTACATGCAAAAGAATGAAATCAGACCACTTCCTTACACCATATACAAAAATAAACTCAAAATTAAAGATCTCATGTGAGACCTGAAAACATAAAACCCCTAGAAGAAAATATAGGCAGTAATTTTTCTAGATATGTCTCCTCAGGCAAGGGAAACAAAACAAAAACAAAATTAAACTATTGGGACTACAGCAAAATAAAAAGCTTTTGTTCGTGAAAGAAACTAGCCACGAAACAAAAAAGCAACCTACTGAATGAGAGAAGATATTTGCAAATGATCTATCCGATAAGGGGTTAATATCCAAAATATGTAAAGAATTAATGCAACTCAACACCAAAAAAAGCCAAATAATCCCATTTAAAAATGGGCAGAGGACCTGAATAGACATTTTCCCAAAGAAGACACACAGATGGCAAACAGACGTGTGAAAAGATGCTCAGCGTGACTTATCCTCAGGGAGACGCAAACCAAAACCACAATATGATATCTCTTTACACCTGTCAGAATGGCTAAAATCAAAAGACAAAAAATAACAAGTGTTGGCAAGGATGTGGAGAAAAAGGGTCCCTCGTGTACCGTTGGTAGGAATGCAATTTGTGCGGCCACTGAAGAAAACAGTATGGAGTTTCCTCCAAAAATTAAAAATAGAAACACCATAAGATCTAGTGATTCCACTACTGGGTATCCCCCCAAAGAAAATGAAAACACTAATTTGAAAAGATATATGCACCCCAATATTGTGTGTGTGTGTGTGTACAAAGGAATATTAGTCAGCCATAAAAAAGAACGAAATCTTGCCATTTGCACCAACATGAACAGACCTAGAGGGTATAATGCCAAGTAAAATAAGCCAGTCAGAGAAAGACAAATACCATATGATTTCATTCATATGTGGAATTAAAGAAACAAAACAAATGAACAAACAAAAAGAGAGAGAGAGACTAAAAAAAATCAGATTCTTAAATACAGAGAACAAACTGGTGGTTTCCAGGGGGGAGGTGGGGGAGGGGTGCAACAGATAAAAGGGATTAACAGCACACTTAGGTTGATGGGCACTGAGTCCCGTATAGAACTGTTGACTCACTATACTGTACACCTGAAACTAATAGAAACCTGTGTTAATTACACTTCAATAAAAAATAAATTTAAAAAACATAAAAATAAATAAATATGTGTCTGAGAGAAGTAAGGGAATGTTCGTCCCAAGCAGGGAGTCTGAGGACACAGCAGACACAGAAGCCTACCAGGCTGCCTGCCTCCTGCCACACACGCAGATTCCAAGCAGCCTTCTGGAGCAAGGGACAGATCTCGTGCCCACCGTCCTGCGGTCAGCCCGATGGGAGGAGGAGCACTGAACAGCACCCATGATGCTTGCAGACCCAAAATAACAGAGTTGTATATTTTCCGCTTTTCAAAGAATGCTTGTATGTCTCCTATACTACAAATCAAATAATTGTGTGTGGGGGGGTGCTCTCAATGCTTGAAAAAAAATGATACAAACTGCCCAGTAAATGAGCACTTGTGTTTTGAGTGAGCAGTGTTTATTTTCCAAATTTCCATCAGCGTACAGAAATCTGCATAGCTTAGGACCAAAAAGCTCCTTCCTCCCTCCCTTCTTGCCTCCCCTTGCCTCCTCTTTCTACCTTTTCCTATTTGTCTTCCTAAGAAGGCTTAGGTCATGAGCAGCACTGGAGGAGAAGAAGGCCACTCACCATACCCCACATCCCTGGACCTGCCTGCACAGTGTGGTCAATTCTCACCCAGAGATCAGAGGAACAAGCACCTGTCAGGGTCTCTGCACACCTGCACGAGGACCATGGTTTGGAAGCCTGTGCTGTCCAGCTTGCAAGCTGTGCTCTAACCCTGTCCTCAGCTCCCGTCCCACAGGCAACTGGGGTGGGACAAGACCCCAGACTCAGAAGCCAGCGCCCAGTTTTTGGAAAGAACGCATGTCCACAAGCTGAGTGTAAGCCACTGGCCACAGGCAGGCAGGGAACACATGACTGCACAGGAGCGATGCTCCCTCTTCCCAGCAGCCCCTGGCTACAGAAACTTCTCTCCACAGAAAAACCAGGAATTGCCCATTTGCATAACTCATTCCTAAAAAACGTCCATGAAAATTAGGGACCCAAAACCTGTGCCGGTTTTCTCAAGGGGGTTCCTTTAGCTCCTCTGCTCTGACTGCCTTCTAGAATTCCCCTCCGATCCTACCAAAGCAGCTGGGGCCTCTGAACCCTGGCAAAGCAAGAAATACTCGGCCAGTGCCTCGTTTCCATTTTAATAGTCTGAATACTACCACCTTTGGGGTGCATCATTTTCCAATTCTGTGGCAAAGAGATGGCTCTGGCCACACCCACCCCCCTCTCCACCCAGGGAGACGATCCAGGGTGACGAAGCCGAGGACCTCCCCCTCCACCCCCAGGCCACTCAATGCCATCTAGGTGAGTTGCACCTGTGTCAGGGGCTACCTTTCTGGCCGGCCAGTCCTGCTCCCTCACCTGCAGGGGACCTGACCGGGCACGCTGCTCTTCACCGATGTGACCTCAACTTCTCGTCATAAAATGAAATGATTCTGCTGTTTACGCTGTTAGCTACATTTATCTTTAAGAGCAAGATGTTCAGTTTAGTTTTAATGATGAAAAAAGCCTTTCAAAGGATAACTCATTGGAACTCATTATGTACTATAAAGGCCACTATTTAAAGATTCAGTAATTCCAGTGATGATCTTTTTAAAGCAGATTTATAGCAGAAAATAGTTAGATTCTTTGACTTCAGTTATAATTTTCCATTTTGTAATTTAATACCCCTTTAGTTTATATTTGCACATTAAAAATATAGCATCTAAAAGTCCATCATTAAATACTTTTAATAAGTGCAATAAATAAGTTTTACAGTGTGCATAAATCTAAAAACAAAACCCAACATAAATTGTTAATCTTACACTTTTTCTCATTAATTGCAATACATAAACATATGTTTTATACAAAGATATTTGCTACAAAATAAGTATAATAAATACAGTTTACCACATGTATTAATCTTAATAGTTACAAGCTGTTAATCTTATATATTAGGTAATAATTTGCAATAAATAATTGTTTATTATCTTGATGTTTGCTTGTCTTGGGTTTTAGCAATATGCAATAAAGAAATGCAATTTTGAATAATTTGATTGTAAGACTGCTGGGGAAATACTGTATGTTATAATTAGCTGAGAGAGGTTTCTGTTCACGAGAACCACGGAGATGGGAAGAAATCACCAAGCCATACGTTAGTGAGTCCATAAATAATTTTAAAAGTTAAGTTCAGTTTCAAATAATACACATTTTTAAAACTTAAATGCAAAAGCAATTAGTGCAACCCGTCCTGTTGTTGAGTGCTTTCATCATTACACAGCCAAAGGAGACAAAGGGAGCAGGGAGCCCCATGGAAGCTGCCCAGTTCTCGAGATGGGAACGTGGCCACCTGCACTGGGAAGAGTGGACGGCGGGCCCCACCGGCCCGGGGCTCCCCGCGGCCCGTAACCGCACCCTCTGGAACAGCCGGCAGGAGCACGCACACACGCGCGCACACGCGCACCTGACCTGCGGCAGGGACCCGCTCCATTCCACGTGAAAATCACATGCTATTTTTCAGGGAGGGGTTGTCACCTTGACTGAACTAAATAAAAACTGTTAATCTTATATGTAAAGGTAATAATTTGTCATAAATAATTGTTCATTATCTGGGTATTTGCTTGTCTCGGAGTTTAGCAATATGCAATAAAGCAGAGCAATTTTGAGTAATTTGATTGTAGGACTGCTGGGGAAATGCGGTGGATTGTAATGAGCTGAGGGAGGGTCCTGTGGGCGAGAGACTCTGAGACAGAACCAGACCACCGCCGACCGGCGAATGTAAAGCCGGCGTCCTGGCCGCTGGGAACATGGGGTCTTTAAATATTCACTCGGAGACAGGGAGCGAACCAGCTCCCTTCCTTCTGTTCCTGACAGTGAAAACCTCCCTGGGAGGAAACGGCTTTGGCGGAATTAGGACCGGATCCCTTAGCGATGCTGACGTTGTCCCCAGGGAAGCTCGGGTTCTACCGGGGGCGCTGGAAATGCAGCTGCGGGGGAGGGTCCTGGCCAAGACCCCACAAGGCCCTTATCAGCCACTCAGCGTCAGAGGCTCACCTGTGCGTGCACCTGACACTTCTCACTGCAGGGGCCACACCCGGTCACATCCCCGCAGGCGCAGAGCAGGGAGCGGTCCCAGCTGACATGGGCTGTGTAGTCAGGGAGTGAGCGCCCTGTGGGCTTTGTCTTGTGGATCCCAAAGGCACAGTCACTTCAGGAAAACCTCCCCCAACCAAAAAAAGAAAGGAAGGAGGGAGAGGGAAAGAAAGAAGGGAGGGTGAAGGGAGGAAGAAAGGATGGAGGAAGGAAGGAAGGAAGGAAGGAAGGAAGGAAGGAAGGAAGGATGCAAGGAAGGGAGGGACAGAGGAACCAGACAGAATCCCAGATCAATTATAATCCCAAACAACTTTTTCTACTGTAGACACTATTAGCACCCCCATAAAAACACACATACTGACATGTATCAAGGGATAGAAAAGTCTCCACGTGAAAGCACACTAGCAATGTGTTCCTGTGTTTTTAACGCTTCTGTGCTGGTACTACAAGCCCCTGGTACCACCAGCCTGGCTTCCCCCTTTTACACATAGCCCTCCAGCCTCACCTGAAGTGTAAGCCCCTGGCACCTCTTTGCCCAGACTGAATGTGTCCCAGTGCACAATCTG
This sequence comes from Ailuropoda melanoleuca, assembly GCF_002007445.2. NCBI lineage: Eukaryota > Metazoa > Chordata > Mammalia > Carnivora > Ursidae > Ailuropoda > Ailuropoda melanoleuca. The sequence continues at coordinate 42,616,338 of NC_048229.1, read as the reverse complement.
GAAGTGGGCTGTTCATGAGGCCAACAGAACAGCTCAGTGTGTGGGCCCTCCTACCCACAGCTGGGCTTCAGGTAGAGCTGGTTCCAGGTTCCCAGGAGCAAGTTCCACAAGCCCAAGGTCCAAAAGGTTTGAAGACAACAAGGGCCCACCCATATGTCCTCTCCTCAGTCACAGTGAGCAGCTCCCCTCGTATCCCCCTGCTCTCAGCCAGGCTGAGCAAGCCAGGCTGGCTAGGGATGGAAGCCCTCACACACAGATACACACACACACACACACACAGAGGCATGTATCTCCAACCAAGCCCTCAGCCCTCAGGTGTCCCTCTTCCCCGGCTCACCAACCTCCCAATCGTGGATATGAGACAATAGGACAATAGCTCTCAGGATGCTGTTAAACCCCCCCAGGAGGAGGGATCTGCCCACAACCACCTGGCTCACGTCCCCCCCAAATCGGGAGATTGCAGAGGCCTCCTGAAGTTCATGCGGGGTCCGCAGAGCCCTGCCCCAGCTCATGAAGAGGAAGAAATTTTAGGACGTCGCGCGATAGTCAGGAAACCTTGACTAATCCAGACTCCTGGTGGAGGGCCCAGCGCGAAATGGGGACCACTCTAATGGGAGAGCGCCAAAGAGGGGACCGCGCGCTCTTCTCAAGCTCAAGGCGAAGGGAAAGATGGCTGGAAAAGTCTGCCGTTCAGAGGCAACTGCCACAGCAAGCCAGGATTGACGAACACTCAAGAGCCATTCGGGCAGATGGAAAAGCGCCTTCCCCTTCGCCTGAAGATGCAAAAGCAATCCGAGTCCCTGGGCGGCGTGGGGCAACTGCGGAAATCTCGCAGCCAGATGAAGCTCATAAATTTCCCCTATGAACAATTGTTTTCATTTCCCTCCCATGCCACTAGATATTATAAGTGGAAAGCAAAACACAAGTAAATATGTTCATTCCACTCTTGTGATCAGTGATAAACGAGAGACTGCGGAGGCTGACAAAGGTCAGCGGGCCGCGTGCGGCGGGTCTGCGAGCGGACACTGCCACCCTCCGGCCGCGCGCGGGACTGCACCGGCCGGCACCGCCCGACTCGCCTGCCCTCCCGGGCCGCAATCGCGCGCCTGGCGCCCGCTCACTTCCCAGGCACGCTCACTTCGCTCCACTCGGGCCATCAATACATACAAACTGCAGAAAAGTGAGAAAGTGCAGAAAATCTCAAATTAATAATAACCATCGCTCATTACCCCTCTCCCGAATATAACCACTCTTATTCACATTTTAGCACATTTTTCTGGTCTTATCCTATGAGTTTCCATGATGGGTACAAAGCTATACATACAAAATATAAAATGTCCAATCACGATTTTCCATGTAACATTTAGGGTAAACTAATTTGCATAAATATCTTTTTAAGGGCTGCGTAATATTTCAACTTGTGACTATATCAAAAGTTATTTATCTGTCCCCCAATTATTGTTCATTTAAAGTGTTTCTAATGTTTGAATCATTCTAGATAATGTGGTAACTGAAATCTTCGTGCATGAACTTTTGTTCACATTGTTTAGATCACTAGAGGTGGAATTACTAAGAAGATAAACATTTTTAAGGCTCTTAATGACATTGCTATTTTCCAGATGTGTAATGCCTAGATGGAGAATATTACAAGAAGTGATGGGAGAAACTCAAACTGTACTCAAACGAAAAATAAAAACAGACGCACTGGCTCTTGGGTAGGAAGGCTGTGTTTGTAATGTCACCGTGTTGGTCTTCCCCCATCTAATCTTTCAACCAAATGCAAATCCAAAAAATTTCCTTCAAAGTTTTTTTGATATTTTGTCACATTGATTTCAAATTTTACTCAAAAGTATAAATAAGTAAAAAATAGCCAAGAAATATTTTTGTAAAAAAGGAAAAGAGAGAGAGAGATGGGATTTGCTCAACCAGATATTAAAATATATTGCAGAAAGCAACAATAATTAAAACAGTGGAACACAAGGGCACCTGGGTGGCTAGCTGGTTAAGCATGCAACTCCTGATCTCAGCTCAGGTCTTGATCTCAGGGTGGTGAGTTCAAGCCCCATGTTGGGCTCCTCGCTGAGTGTGGAGACTACATTTAAAAAAAAAAAAAGTGAAGCACAAAATAGAGTACAGAAAGACCCAAATATGCATACGTTTATGTTTTTAACACAAAGGCATTTCATATCAATGAGGAAAGGTTGGTTAATCAGCAAAAATATAAGCACAATCTGCCACTCACCTGGAAAACACCTGCTTGATGCTACATATTAAAGCAAATCTTATAGTAATTAAAGATTTAAAATTGTAAGTGAAACGAAAAAGTACCATCTACATAAATTGTCACGGGGAAGCTTTTTCTAAATCCAATTCCAAGGGCAGAAACCACAGAGAAAAAAAGATAGATAAATTTGAATTGTACAAATTCAAAATATCCGCATGTGAAAAATACAGTTTTGCCATTGAAAGGTAAACCAAGGGGCGCCTGGGTGGCTCAGTCGTTAAGTGTCTGCCTTCGGCTCAGGGCGTGATCCCAGAATCCTGGGATCGAGCCCTGCATCAGGCCCCTCCGCTGGGAACCTGCTTCTTCCTCTCCCACTCCCCCTGCTTGTGTTCCCTCTCTGGCTGGCTGTCTCTCTCTCTGTCAAATAAATAAATAAAAACCTTAAAAAAAAACATTAAAAAAAAAAAGGTAAACCAAAACCAAGGGGAAAATTAATACATATAACAGAAGGTTAATTCACCTAATGGATAAAGCTTTCTTACAAACGAGTAACGAAGAAATATCTTAATGGGAAAAACTGTATTGAGGACATGAATAGCAATTCACAAAAGAATTAATACAAATGATAAATAAGCATATAAAAGATGCTCAACCTTATTAGTCACCAAAGACATGCAAATTTACGCAAAAATGAGATCACTGGGGCTCCTGTATTGGTAAAGGTAGAAACAATGATATAGAGTGTTGTCAAGGGCAAAGAAATGAACCCTTTCGACAACACTGGTTGATAGGGTAAGTTGGTAAGCTTTATGAAGGGTAATGTGGTAATATTATCAAAATCTTTAAAAATGCATGACCCAAAGATTCTTCTTTTAAAGGAATCACTCACGGATGTGTATAACGATTTAGCTCAAAGCTGTTCATCGCTTTCGGGAAACAAATCATATGTCCAACAACAGAAAAGTAAACCTACGTATACATAGATACGTATGTAAAATATAAATTCTCCATACAATAGAGTCCTCAAGAGTAATGTTCTAGAAATGTACTTATTAACATTTAAGGATTTATCATAATATTCTGTTAAGTAATAAAAGGCAAATTACAAACAATGTAACTGTTTTCTGCATGCATAGAGAAAACCGTAAGTGTACACTTACAAATAATAATAGTGTGCGAGGTCCTAAGTAATTTTTAATATTCTTTTTGCTGATTGGTATTTTCTAACTTTCTACATTTAATGATTTCTTATCAATTGTTAATGAGAAAAGTCGTTTTTAGTGGTTTCCTAGAAATGTACTGATTTACATCCCTGCCAGGGGTGCACTTAGGTGTTTGTTCATATATTCACGGAATATGCGCAGACGCATACTCAGACTAAGGCACGTTCTAGAAGCTGAGCCACAGGCATAAACCCTCACGGAGTTGCAGGTTGGAGAGATGGAAAACAAAGTGAGAAAGCAGAGCTGGAGAAAGGGGGAACCCTCTTACACGGTTGGTGGGAATGCAGGCTGGTGCAGCCGCTCTGGAAAACAGTATGGAGGTTCCTCAAAAAGTTAAAAATAGAGCTACCCTATGATCCAGCAATTGTGCTACCAGGCATTTACTCCAAAGATACAGATGCAGTGAAAAGAAGGGCCACATGCACCCCAATGTTCATAGCAACAATGTCCACAATAGCCCAACTGTGGAAGGAGCCGAGATGCCCTTCAACAGACGAATATATACAATGGAATATTACTCAGCCATCAGAAAGAACGATTACTCAACATTTGCAGCAACATTGGACC
>NC_048229.1:42589575-42612224 GCF_002007445.2 Ailuropoda melanoleuca | reverse complement strand
GTTTTAGAGGGGAGGGGGTGGGGAGGTGGTGAGCCCAGTGTTGGGTATTAAGCAGGGCACGTATTGCATGGAGCACTGGGTGTTATACGCAAACAATGAGTCATGGAACACTACATCAAACACTAATGATGTACTGTATGGTGATTAACATAACATAATAAAAAAATTAAATTAAAAAAAAAAAAGCAGAGCTGGGATGATCCACTGGCCGGTGCTAGGGAGGGAGCAGGGTGAGAGGAGAGGGAGAGCTGGGGAAGGGAGCTACCCCTGGAAGCGGGCTTGGGCACAGCGAGGAGGCAAGAGAAAAAGCAAAGGCAAGATTGCAGACGGTGGGGTCCGGGACATTGAGGGAGGGCATGAGTGGCAGCATCCTGGAGAACCTTCTGGGCCATAGTAGGAAGTCTGGATTTTCTTCTGGATGGAATTGCAATGGAGCCAGTGCAGGGTGTTGTGCGGAAGGATGGGATCCAATTTCATTTCCCCAAACACCACGACTCTGGGTTGAGTCAGGAGGTCACTGTAGATGCTGGGCCCAAGCTGGAGGGTCCTCGCTCATGCCAGGCTGGCAGCAGAGGCCTCCACACTTGACGATTTCATGAGCAACCATGAGCGCACCTTGGGGGTGGAAACTTGTATGTCTCCCCAAGGCCCCTGGTCAACAAGGGTGCTCAGGCAGTTCGCCCCTCAGTAGAGCTGGACTTTTTTGAAAAAAGAGAACCAGGCTGAGGGGGTGACCAGAGATATGTCACCCATCCCTCCCCAGTCCAGAAATCATCCTACAAATTGGCCTTGGTTCCAACCAAAATGTTGACCAGTTAGTGGCTAAGCAAAGAAAGGAGAATATGAATTATTGACTCATTCAATCATCTACCCTTACTTTGTATCCATCGCCACCCAGGCTAGCCTAGAAATCATCCTTTCCCCAAAATATGGATTGAAAGTTTTCCTGTATCCAGTGCCCCATGTGACGGAAGGAAGGATATATGGGATCTTACACCTTTGGCCAGGGCTGGGAGATCGCTAATGGATTTCCATGACTTACTTCCTCCTGAGTTCCAATGTGAGCCTACTGTACTGGGGAGTGCGGGGGATTCTATGTTTTCCCTACTAAATCTTTTAAAAGTCATTATCACCATTTGNTAAAAAAAATTTTTTTCTTAAAATCATTCTTCTAAATTGAGGTGCCTGTTCTAGACCTCCACATCTGGTATTCCCCAATTATAGGAGTTTCTGCCTCTCCTGGGGCCATAGTCCCATTTCTCTGTGCACTGCTTCCCAGGGTCTGAAGAGCTCTGTGTTGCCTCGCTTGGGAAAGCTGTTCTTTTGTACCCAGAAAGCCCCCTCACGGTGTTGGGGGAGAGGGGAACTGGGAGCTGGGCCCTGGGGACAATGTAAGGTTAGTCCTGTTGCTTTCCTAGGGGTCAGACACTAGGGTCCATCCCCTCCGTGCAAATAGATCAGAGACGAATCTGTGATTTCCATCATCCTCACCCAAAGCCAGAGCTGGCTGGAGGACCACATGCTTGGGACGGGGGAGGGAGGTTCTTTTCTAAGAGACAGCTCAGCAATTCAACCAGCGTCCAAATGCCCGGGGACGCCTGGTTTAGTAGATGTGAAGGCACCAGAGAGGAGGAACCAGGGTGGTTACAGGTCCTAGAATTCCAGGTTGGGGCCCTCTCAGCCACCCAAAAATCCATCTGCCCCAAGTAAGGTATGTGATAAGAAAGGGGTATCCCCAGAAGAGTCCACTGGGCACAATGCCACCAGAAAAACCAACCTGGGGCCCACAGTGTTGGCATGGAAAGATCTAGGAAGTGAAATGCAAAGTTGACCATGGACATCTTAGCACCAGCAGACTCTGACGGGATCGGGGCCCCCAGGGTCTCACAAACGCCACAGCCCAGCTCAAGACAACAGCACCATATCGAGGCAGCCGGGGCATGCAGTGGGAAGGCCTTCCCTTCCCCACCCCCACCCCTGACCGCTTCAACAAAGAGAAGCGTGAGCACACAGATGGGGTGGCCTGTGTGTGCACACCTTCGTGAGCCCCTGAACTCTGGACACAGACTCCACGGCTCTGTCCCCGTTCTCAGTATGATGCCTGGCGTGTGGCAGACCCTTCTCAGTGTTTGCTACATGCAGAAAGCACAGAGGAGATTGGAATGGATGCTCAGACACACTCCAGGGGCTTGTTTCTCTACCGGCTTTGTATCCAAAGGCAGCAACGGCATTTTCAGGCAGAGCTCAGGCACTGCGATCCATTTCATTCAGACGTCACATGGGCCATGCCCATGGTCCGGCGGGGGCTTGTACCTTCAGAACTAATCACCTTCCCGAAGACCCTGAGGTGTCCACGTGTCGCTGAGGAAGGACACAGCAGAGTCCGGACTGCCCTCAGAGACGGGCTGCAGAGCAAAGGCCAGGAGGCCACAAGTTGAACAGCACGACCCACTGGGCTGTAGGGAACCTCGGACAAAGCTGGGTCTCTGTCTGTCCATTTGTGAGCTGGGGGCTTGTCCCCGGATTCTAATGACAGAATGAGCACAAAAGCTCCACACTACCCAGGGGGCTAAAGGCATCACTGTGCCATGTTTAAGGGAAGCCGTGTTTGCTACTGACCAGAGCATGGAGGGGTGAGGGGGTAAGGGGGCGCAGTGAATATGCCTATCAGAGTCACACCCGAGGCCAGAATTTTAGCCCTGGGCATCCTGCTGGATGAGTCCCTGCTGAGTGCAGTGCAAAGGAGCAGCTGAGGGCCTTCAGCAATGCACTGCCCCTGGAGGAAGGGGAGGGCTTGTGGCTGCGGGACAGGCAAAGGCAGCCCCGCGTTCCCAAGTTTAAGTGTCTGTGCTCCAGGGGGCACCTCCCCTCCTATCTCAAAAATGGTTAGCAGATGAGTGGTGAGATAAATTAGGAAATAGATAAGCACATTTAATAAACATTGATTTTTTTTATCCCAACATTAGATTCCCAAACAGACACTCAGCCATGCTCCCTCCACAAGAGTAGTGCCGAACGTACTAGAAACAAAAGGATCGGTTGCGCTGACCCTGCTCTTTTCCCACCAAGCCACGTGCTCTGGGAACGGTCTATGTCGCGCTGTTTCCATAAGGAAAACCAACAGCAAACCCATCGTCGGCAGAGCTCCGGAAATTTGGAGCCACCCCTTTTGCAGCCACTGACATGTTGGGGGGCTGACGCGTCCCCTCAGTGACCTTCACCACCCTCAGGCTCACTGAAGATATACAATACATTTTAACCAGGCAGGATCTCCCTCGAGCTGTTCCACTGAGGGACCTGAGGACAAAACTGCCCAGTTGGAGATGGGCAGAGGTGTCCTGAGAGCCTGTGCCACGCCTGCCGTACTTCAGCCTGAGGAGAGCACCGGAAAAGGCAAAGAGGCAGCTCCAGCCCAGGGAGCTCACAGCAAGTGTGGAGAGACAACACCCAAGCTAGGAGGGGATCCCGGAGGAGGCGGCAAGGGCGGAGGGCCCTATGTGGCCCAAGCGCGCCCTGCAGAGCAGGACTGGTGGCAGAGATCCATGCAGGCTGGGCAGGCAGGGACGCGTCCTGGGGGGGTGGGGAGGCCAGGCCGTGAACTTCCGGCGGGTTGAGTATGCTCTTTACCGCAGTGCTCCCCGTTCAAGAGTGGCCTTAGGGAAATGCGCTCATTCCAGACTCCCTGACCTGGACGGTGCCTCGTGGCCCAGAGGAGCTGGCTTGGCCCCTCCAGGTAGCCCCTTTGAAAAGAGCATGAGAACCACAGAGCTGGGCCCCATTCCGTGCAGAAGCGGCCACGGGAGCCCAGGCCCTCAGACCACGTGGCCGTCCTGTGAGGCCACAGGCCACGCCTGCTGCATTCTCCTCTCCGGCCTCTGAAAACCAGGCCAGGGCAAGGGACAGGGGCAGCAGGCCGCTCACAGCAGGCTGCAGACAGAAGTGACAGGGAATCCTGCTGGGGGTGCGGGGAGGGGGTCATTAGTTCTGAAAGACTGGGGGTTCCCCCTGCCCCCATCCCACATGGCTCCTGCCTCACACTGAACACACCAAGCCTCCTGCTCATCTAAACCGACCACGTGCTGTCCCTTCTCTCTGGAATTTTCTCCCTGAATACCTGACCGTCTTGCACTCGGTTGCAGATCACCCCCCACTTCCTCGGGGACATTTTTTCCACCACCACCCTGTCAGCTGCTGAACCCCCACCTCTTCACACCATCATGTCCCTGAGCCCTGTGTCCTCATGGGGACATTCCATAGTCGCTGGGGTGATGGCTGGATTAGTCTCTGTCCCCACAAGAGCAAGGGCAGCGTGCTTCACTGGCCCTCGTGTGCCTGGCCTCAGTGAAGAGGAGCCCAGGAACCCCAGAATGAGCATCGCAGGGGGGACACAGCCCCAAAAGCTGTGCTGTGAGCTGTTCCTGTCTGCTCCAAAGGCATGACAGCCTTGAGTCTCCTGCTCCTGCCTGGGGGGGGGACCCCCACCAGACCGGCCCTTGCCACCCAGCAAGGCCCCCTCCTCTCAAAGGTAGGAGCCCGAGCTGGGCTCTGATGAGCCCCTTGCTGTCATTTGCACGATAATATCCTAAATGCAGAGCAGCCGGAATAGATAAAGTGAAGCCTCGAAAAACAATCAGCCAGGTCCAGAAAGAAATGTGTGACCGATGTCTTGTGGGTCCTGCAACTTTTCTCCACCTTTCCCGGAGACCACCACCAAATGGCCGTGGAAGGAGGGTGTGTCCCACCCTTCTAGGCGCCTGGCCGCCTGGGCTCCTGCTGCTGGGGAGCCAGGCTGGATCCATTTCAAGGCAGTCACTCTCTGGCCACTTCTTCACGGAGAACATTTTTATTTTGACAAAGTGCCATTTGACGCTGGTCTGGAATCACAGTGTATAGGTTTGCCTGAAACATGCTAATATTCAGACAACAGCTAAATAAAAATCCCCAAATAACCATGCTCTATTTTTGCATTTTTACAAGTTCTTTGAAAGGAAAAAGGGGGGTAATTAAGAAATACAGAATTTTTCTGTGTTCTTACCTGATGTCCCAGTTGCAAGAGAAATGGGAAGCTGGGGAGGGCGTGAACAACGGGGATTCTCACATGGGGCTTCTGCCCACCAACACGGCTGCTCTGCGGGTGGCCTTTGCCCCAGTCCTCTGCATGCACCTGCTGTTGCCTCTGGTCTGGAGAAGTGGCTGAGCTTTTCTGCCTGGTAGGATGGAAAAGGGGAGAAGTACCCCAATTTTCACCATGCACGCCCCTGGCTCCTGGAAGGATCCCCAGCTAGAGAAGTGCCCTTCCCTGGGTCTAGGGACCCAGGCCAAGCCAGAAACCAGCCCAGTTCATTGTTGAGGGGGTATGGATCCAGGAGGGGAGAGCAACACGCTGTTGTGATTCTTTGTTCAAGATTCACAAGCCCTGCCAAAGGGTCAGTCTCCCTTTCAGAAAGGACATTAGGTGCCATTTTCCTCCTGGAAGCCACATAAATCCCCACGTCTCCTCAATATACAATTCAAAAAAGGCCTCAAAATTGCCGTTGCTGTCATGCTAAGCACTGGAAAGTTCTGCTTGACCTTTTATTAACATTTTTCTAAACCAATATGGTTGTTTTTTTTTTTGCTACAAGCACCCTGAGGAATTATGAAAAATACTTTTTTCTGTAGTTTATCCCATATGCACTTAATAGGCTCACAAATATAATACCATTATAAAAAAGAAAAACTGCCAACTCTGCTAAAAAAATTGTCATAACACTAAATTATTATATAAATATAAAAGGAGTGTGTCTGTAAAATATTCACTCAATGAACATCCCAAGGTGATGGTTTTGCTATGTTGTTTTTATTCCTGAGAGATCCATAATGCATTTGGATATGCCACATGTCACCACATGAATCAGGCAGTTAATGCATGTGCTTTTTAGAAGCAGGGATGTCTTCCCAATAGAATGCGCTATAAAAAAATGTCGAGATCCGGCTGCTTTGTCTGATAGGCATAATTTAATGTCTTGCTTATAATACTGCATCTTAAGGAAAAATACACACTGTCCTATGTAGTTATTTACAATATATTGCTAAGTCTATGCAAATATGTTTCCCCGAGCCTGGGATTATATAACAAAGGTCAACCATGTTTGAAATATTTTGAAGCGTATTCCCAATATGCTTAGTGTATGGTGTTAATGTCCAATATATGCACATATATCTTAATATATTTCCAGATATTTCTGTTCATTGCTCTCTCCATAGCTTCCCACAGAATACTATCACAGAGATGTTTTCTTCTGAAAAAGCCAAACGTTGCCTATCCATCTTGGAAAAATTTATGAAGGTGGCTAATTATGCGGTCCTTAATATTACATTAGTATGGTGGTTGCTCGGCGCCCCTGCGGGAGAGGGAAAGATAGAAGCCGGTTCGCTGATCCTGAAACCAGAGATTCAACGTACGCAAAAAGCCAACGCACACCTATGTGATCTAACTTTCCTGTCACAGATTTCCAAAGCCGGCAATGACACTTAGGCATTCCGTGTGTGCCTACACGCGCAAACACGCACGCACACACACACACGGGCTTGTGATTTGGCATACGTGAAAACAAAGGTTACGAGCCACACGTTTTACTTCTCACTCCCAAATATTGCCAATTCCGTCCTTATTTTTCTGAGGGGACTTCCGTGATCACATTTCATTCAGGTCGCTTTCTTAAGGAAAGGAGGTTTGGCTAGTTACACAGGACGAGGGAAAGGGTCCTAAACACCGGACCTCCAGCATCCAAGCCATGCCCAGAAGAGAATGTAAAAGAGAGACTGTTTGTAGCAAATGTATCTGAGATCGGAGTCCTCAGCTTCATCTTTTACTCCAAATCGCTCTGTTCCCGTATGTTCTGCAGTCATTGGGTTGGACCAAATTAAAGAAGACTCCACAGTCCCCCCAGATGTTAAAACAAGCAGCTGGTAAGCAGTCCTCTCTAGAAAAAGATGCTCGCTCCCCATATGTGGACCAAAGTGGACTGGTCAGCCAGCCCTTCATTTCTGTGCTGTTGTGATACTGTGTAGCTTTCACCAGCTTTGGGCCATGTCACTCCAGAGGTCACTCAGCCAGCTTCAAGCCCCCTTGGCCTTAGGGTCCTCAAAAACCCCAAGGCAATACCCTTCCAACCAATCCACTTTTAAGACACCACAAATATCACCCACTTTCAAGGACTATGAAGTATGTCCAGAGGTCTAGATCAGCACTTTTTTTTCAAGAGAGGGAGCTTGGGGAGGGGTAGAAGGAGAGGGAGAGAGAGAATCTTAAGCAGGCTCCATGCCCAACGCAGAGCCTGAGTCGGGGCTCGATCTCCCAACCCTGAGATCATGACCTGAGCCGAAATCAAGACTCAGGTGCTTAACCAACTGAGCTCCACAGGAATCCCTCAATCAGCACTTTTTATTAGAATCCTTTTCTATATTATCAATCCAGCCAACCACACAGCCCACCTGATGAGGCCTCTGGAAAAAAGGGGCCAAAGCTGTGAAATCAGCTTTTTTTTTTTTCAATTAATGCTTTGCATCCCCAACACCAGAAGAAATCACCTATCCAGAGCCACCCTGAACACAGACTTCGCAGGAGAGCGATCACAGACACAGAATGCAGGGCTCCTGCAAAGACACGCTCTCTTTTTTCTCCAGAAGGGAACTTCATTAACAGCCTTATTCCAGATGACTCTCTTAATTGACTGTCCATGGGGTCCCCTGAACCCCAGTAATGATCCCACATGTATGGGGGGGAGTTGGGAAGACAGGATGACCTAGATACACATGTGCACCGAAGGCGGCCCCTGTCGTCCGCTAAAACCACACACTGGCACTCGTAGAGCATTCTAGAAGGTTGTAAGGAAGGGTTTTCATGAAGGAAGTCCCAGAGAGCCATCCTCATCTTTGTTCTCCTACTGGAAATTCGACTGTATATAAGGAAGAGCAAATGTTAAATCATTTAAAGAGAGCTATTTTTCAGTTTCCAGTACATTAATGTGCTCCAGTACATGTTATTGTAAAATAGTGTTTCTACTTACGTTCTTATACATCTGTTGCTGTGTTTACTCATCCTCTAGTTCTGACTTTTAGAAATAGCAATAAATCTATTTTTTAATCCCCTCTGCTGATGACTGATTATTCATCGCTAAAAGGGATGGAGGGAGGTCCACGTGAGGAGTGACCCACTCTCTAGAGCAAAGCTCCACTCTCACAAGATAAACAGGGTCCGGGGAGATTCCTCTTCCGTCCCGGGTAGTTTATGCAAACTAAATAAGAGTTGGTGGCAGCTCAAATAAATATAAATTACCCTCCAGTGGAAACTCCAACCACTTGTTACAGTCAATTTCAGCGAGGAGGAGCCAACGGTGACATCTACACAAACAATACAATTCATTTTTATACCACGTCCCTAATACAAAGATCACAAATGGCTTCGTGGAGTCAGTCATCACTGAGCTAAACCCAAGAGGATGGGAAGTCAACCAGGTAGAAGAAGGAGGAAGAGGAGACTCCACTTCTGGAAAGAGGGGAGAAGTTGCCAAAGCAAGTGCCTAGAGGGATTGGAAGCCAGGATAGGATGGGCTTGTGCTGCTGTAACAAACAGCCCCAGGATCTTGGTGGCTTAATGCAGCAATGTTATCTTCCCGCTCTCATGAAACCCACTAAGTGTCTGGGAGGCTCAGGGGACAGCTGTGCTACGTCCCATGTGACTCAGTGGTCCAGGCTGTATTGATCTTGTGGCTCCTACATCTCAACATTGGCCTCAATGAGCAGAGGAAGCCAGAGAGACCCATGATGAGCCATGCACAGGCTCTTCCATGCTTTCACCGGGAAGCAGCCCGCTGGCCAAGCAGAAGACACACCCTCTGTGTTTGCTAGGATGCTGGGAAATTTGGGAGACCAGAAGGGAGTGCTTGGAGAACACCACTATCTCTACCACTGCTAACAAATTATTTCACAGAGAATCGATCATCGTAGAAGGAAGACAGTTCCTAAGCAGAACACATAATGAAGGACATTACAAGCACTTTTTCTAAAAAAAAAAAAAAAAAAAAAAGCTTTTTCTCCCTTTGTCTCCAACTAAACTGTGCTTCCTGTTTAACTGGATTCATTGGGCTAAGAGATTAAGGCAAAGTCATTTTCTCATCTATAAAATGCGGGTAACAATGTCAGTCTAACAGACTACTATAAAGATCTATGACTTCATGAATTTTATGTTTTTTAAGATTTTATTTATTTATGTGAGAGAGAGAGTATGAGCAGAGGGAGGGGCAGAAGGACAAGTAGACTCCCTGATGAGCACAGAGTCTGCCACGGGGCTCAATCCCAGAACCCCAAGATCATGACCTGAGCTGAAATCAGATGCTTACCCTACTGAACCACCCAGTGCCCCAAAGACTTCATGAATTTTAAACTGCGCACTGGGAGTGCACACATACACGTTAGTAGAAATAACGTCCGTAGCCATTTGGCCAGCATTTTAGCATGTTGGGACATGCCCTGGTTCAATGACTGGACCAGGGCATCCAGAGTAGTCACTAAATGGTTCTACCTGATATTTAGCTGGTTGCTTTGGAAACCACATTGCTTTTAATGTCCTCCATATTCCCATTTCCTTTAACATCTCCTCCCCCTTCTCCTGTTAACAAGTTCTTACTGAGTTTCAGAAATTCCAGGTTCCATATACTTGATCCCATGGCAGAATGCCCAGATTATGGGCCAGAATTTTGTGTTTAAAATAAACACTTTTTTCGGGATACCTTGCAGCTCAGATTCTCTGTCGGGTTCTTAGATTTGCACTTAGCCCACGATTCATTTTGTTAGTTTTCCCACACTTGAAAGTTAATCCTAATGGATATGTAAGAAGGACATAGGGTCCAGCTATTTTTCCAATGGTCTAATGCTGATTTTCTCACTGGGTTTTTGGGGGGTTTTGTTTGTTTGTTTTTTGGTTAGCCACGTATCACAAACTATCCTTTCTAAAAGCTTCTTGACACCTTATCATCTCTAGGTCACATTAGAAATGACCGACTGCAAACAAAACAACCTTGAGACTTGACAAAGGAAAGAGATGAAGGAGACCCTCCATCACTGGTTCAGGGCAGACGGCATGGCATGGCAGAGTGGGAGAATCTTGGCTTTGACCTTGGGTTCCAATCTTAACTCCGCCATTTGCTAACTTGGTCTTGAGCCAATGGCGCCCTTTCTCTGGCCCCTCCTGGAAGGGGAGGAGGACAATATCAGGAGGGTTCCAGGGGCAACAGAGTGCTCGGTGAAATCTAGTTCTCCTACTCAAACCTCTGGTGACACACTCACCCCCAAGCATGCAAAGTGCGGTAAGACTGTGCCCCTGTGTAAGTGTCATGGGCACACTGGTTCAGGGCATACCTATGAATTGTCTCCTCTTTATACCTCTGTTGGTAAAAGGGAGTCACTTCCAGAAAGGTGCCCTTGTGGCTTAAACTCTGACCCGAGAAGCACCCCAGCAGGGCCGTCCCTTCCAACCATGGGTTTTCTTGCCCAACACTCAGTCGGAGTCTGGCCTTTGCTGTTGCTGCCTCCTCCAACATCACAGGTTGGAATTTGTATTGAAATCATGGGTCAGTTCTCAGAATATACCAGCCTGTGCCCAGTTCAGTTTGCTTATCCAGTCTGTCGGCTATTTCAACCAAATTACAAAAAACACAAAGATAAAATAATTCGAAATGCTAATTTGTCACTGCAAATCTGGCAGGCAGGGCCTATGTTTTGCAAGCAGTTTAAATATTATACTTTTGTGCTTTCCTAAACTAATTTAGCCTACTAATTTTCTATAATTACCTGAATGCTCTTAGCTTCCGCTGGTCAGATGAGTTCTGAGACACTTACATAACCAGCATTAAAAAGATGCATGTAACAGCTCGGATTGTTACAGTAACAAAGCCTATAGAATCCAGAGGTTATTGTATTTTCCCAAAAGTACTTAAATAATAGCCTAAAATCTGAAGAATTACTTTAATACTTCAATAAAAATAACCCAATTCAAAACATTTTCAAGGAAACAGAGTTCTTTGCTCTAGGCTACCGAGTAATGGCTGAGAGAAAGTATATAGCCTGTCACTTCTGATTAGAGAACTGTGCCTCTGTGCTTTGAATGAGGGGCATGTCTGGTAATAGGAAGTGCAGATATTAAAGTTAATAAAATAATGTGGAATACGATATATATGAAACTTGACCAAGTATAGCCCAGAATATAACATACATTATCCTGTTCAGTCATCTCCTGTGGCCCGGCATCTAATGACAAGCTTAATTTCTGTTTCCAATGAGGGTACAGCTAAAAATACAATTTCCAGATTAGACAAATATTTTATCCGACTCCCTAACAAATGTAACCAAGAATGGTTGACATGTCTACACAGATGCCCAGCGACCATGAGAGGGAATTATTAGGATTGTAAACTGCTCAGCCTGAAAAGTCCATGAAACCTCATCATCTTTGAGGTCATTATAAATAATTAGTTGCAAACACGGCGATGTGGCAGCTTCACCACTGGAAAAGGACAGGGGCGCCTCCATTTCTCTCCCGCCCGGAGAGCCTCTCGGCTCCCTCTCGACACAATTAGGTCTCCCCAAACAACTGGGCATCTAGGCCCCTGCACACCCATGATTGCATCCTTAATCTCAAACCCCAACGCCAACTGTAATGGTTTTGTTTTTCGATACATTAACCTTCAACTTGTATTTTCACTATTAAATAACCAGCTTGAGAACCTCCTAGAATTTTTTTTCTTCCCAGTCACCTACACGAAACCATACGGTACCCATGATATGACCCTCTTAAGGGATTTAAAAGCAATTCAATGAGCTAATCTCAGTAAACCCAGAATTAAAGTTCTTGTTTCCATATTTCACTTTCAAAATATTTAGAACTTTGACAGATATGACATTATGTTTTCATTAAAACAGCTGATTTCAAAATGCTGCACTGTGCAGAAACGCCATAAACAGTTTATGATGAACTGCCATGCTCTTAATTAAAACAATAAATCCAGCACACAATATTTGCGCAGCCTTCGGTCTGACCTTTGCCTCTTGCTATCCACCACCAAGCCGCGGCTGCGTTCCCAACGCCAGACGTGGAAGGTTTTAAAACATGATCTGAAAGGCACTAAAGATAAAATAAGAGAAAACGTACCATTAGTCTTCGCAGTTATGATTAATTCAGTTCATATTTTACAATCTGGTTATGGAGTAAAACTGCAGACTTTACATCAAGTATTTGCCATTCACTATACCTAATGTATAAAAATGCTGGATATTTTAGAAAATGGTAATTCACCACAACCCCACTGAAGGACAGGCATTGAAATCATAAACACGGAGAGTGATGAGCTCTCCGTCTGAGGTGACGAACAGAACTCACTCGGGTGGATGGTCAGCCTCGGACGATAAATATGTCGGTTGCAGCCCTGTCTCCCATGCCACTCTCGTCTCCGTGCTGCTAGATTTCAGATTAAAATATTCCCTTAAATCTCTCCCATCTGCTGCTGGAGCAGGCAGCAAGGGTGTTAATTACCAAGCAGGAAGAACGGTAAATTTCTGGTACTGGCCCCGAGTCTCCAAGTCAACCTCAGACCCCAGCAGCTCCAAGGCTGGAAACTGTTCCAAACTAGGTTGCAGAGCACCCCCTACTGAGAGGGCAGCAGGGTGGCTGGGGGACCCCATTCTGCAGCTCTGATTCAATGGGCATACATCCAGCTGGCAACTTGGCTCCGTAAGATAATAGCCCCAGTTACGGGAGGAGTAGAGACTTCCCGCAGGAAGGGGAGGGCACGTCCAAGCTCCTCTGGGATTATGGGGACTAACCACATGGGGCCTGCTGCAGGCTGGTCCCCAAACGCCTCCCATCATACCTGACCCGAGCATAGGTGTCCAGCCCTTTCCTCCAGGCCTCCCCACCCCACCCTGTGCCTATGTACATATGACAGACGCATGCATGTGGCACATGGACACATTCAGGGCTGGGTCCAGCAAAGCCTTGGAATCTGGGTGACAACTAAGAGGATGGCAATGAGCTGGACTCCCCCCACCACTGCCACCGCCCCACCCACGCAGGTCCTTGTTGGAGCCGCAGGTAGAGCCCGCCAGAGTTCTAGAAAGATGGAGAAGGAAGCTGTGCTGGCCAGAGGAGGCCATGCAGGCTCTCGATCCATCACCTACATCTTTTCTGCCCGCATCGAAAGGAGTGGAATACCAGGTGCCCAACCTCCTATTGTGAGGGCAAGACCCCCACACTTCCTAGCTGGCTCTGGCTTTCACCCGCCTCTGTCGCCTCATCTTGCCTGCTTTCTCCCCTCTCCAGACACCTGACTTCCCACCAAGGGCCCTTCCAGCCCACACAGCATTGTCGACTCCTGGCTCTGGCCTGTGCCCCAGCACTGGAGGGGACCAAGGAGCTTACCCCTGCTCATGGTCCAAAGGGAACTTCCAGGGAGACAGGCCTACCTACTCCCAGAGCCTTCTTCAGCCCTTCCTTGGTTGGGGAATTCTGTCCCAGGTGTCCTAGCAGGGGAAGGGCCCTACAGAAAAGCTGGGCCCTGGGGGCAGGGGGGAGTCTCTGAGTGCAATGCAGGATTTCCGTGCCCCACCCCCAAGCCCTGCTTCAGGAC
This sequence comes from Ailuropoda melanoleuca, assembly GCF_002007445.2. Classification (NCBI taxonomy): domain Eukaryota; kingdom Metazoa; phylum Chordata; class Mammalia; order Carnivora; family Ursidae; genus Ailuropoda; species Ailuropoda melanoleuca. Next base: position 42,598,560 of record NC_048229.1, on the reverse strand, counting down.
CAGCCTCGCCCTCTGCAGAAGCCATCCCTCAGCGCCTTTGCCCTTTGAGTCAAACATCATAGTTGGGGTGCCACCCCTCCCTTTTTACCAAAGAGGGTGCCACAACAGGGCTGCGCCCCCAGCACTCCCTAGCTGCCCCCACACCCAGGCCCTGGGACCAGGAAGATCAGCCCCAGACCCTGGGCACCTGCAGTCCCCTCCGCCAGCGCCAGGAACCACACTGTCCAGGTGGGCAGCCCACCCTGGCTGACAAAGTTAGCACTACTGGGGTCCTTATGGTCACATTCCCCCCCACACACCGTCTTGTGCATACCACCATTTTTCACAAGACTGAGGCCCAGTGGAGTGAAGTCTCTGTCTTAAAGTCACCCAGCCAATGACGAGCACCACAGAATTAAAATTCACCTCCTCTGCCTTAGGGCCAGTGCTCCCTCAGGGAGCACTTCTGTCCTCCTTTGGACAGACTCCAAGACTCTCAAACTGAGGCCCATGGATGTCTCCTCAGGAGGTCCCCAAGTGCTTTTGGTAATTTTTCATTTTTTTGAGTATTTTTAAACTGGTGCAAATCCATCTAAAAGACACAATGAGTATAAACATACTCGGGGTCATGTAGGTGACCAACCACCATGTGACTTCCCTGCCCGGCCTCGTGTTTTCCATCCCGTGGGTATCAAAGCACACTTCTGTCATCATCTAAGACTAAAGAGGTGGAGGCTGAGAGAGCATTGGGGCTGAGGGAAGGCCAAATAAAATTACAGAGTTCTGTTCATGGGAGTGTGAGCCCTGAGTGACTCCAGCATCGGTGTGGGGAAAGGGGGCGTGTGCTGTGACAGACTGACCTGCGACCCGTCAGGAGAACGCAGGGCATAGCATATACACACCCATGCTATTCTCCACCGAGTCACCTCTCAGTCCCCATGGACTCCACCAGCTGGACACCTGTTATCTTCACTCTCTGGTATTTGCTTGTCTCCTACAGCTCTCGTGGGTTCTTTCTACCCTATACCCCCCCGCCCCCCAATCCACGTCCCACACTGGAGGGGAAGGGTCAGATCTTCCAGATGCTGTATTACTTTGAGATTTTAGATCACTCAGACTCTTCAGACCGTCTCAATGAACCTTTCTTCCTAATCTTGGCAGGTCTTAAAGCATCACTTTCGTGTGTTGTTAGGCGAATCACGTATCTTCTCTTTACCGGTTCTTCAACAAGGAATGAGGGAGGTAAGGGAGGAAGGGGTCCAGAAGAGAAGGAATCCCTGTCCTGTTACCAGTGAGGGTTCAAACAGATGAAAAATGGTAGAAAAGTTGAGCCAGCCCTGCCCTCACCCCACCCCACCCCCAAGACATGTTAAGCTTGTCAATCTGGAGAGAACCTGTGTTATGTTAGCCAGTTGCAGATTCACGTTGTAAGTTGTGATTTAGTTCCAGCCAAACAACATCATTCTTTCCATTAAGTGAATGTCGCTGTTTTGAATTTCATTGGTTTTATCATTTTGTTGGTATCTAATGTGTATATGAAGCCTGGTTTTATAGTTGTCTAAAAGCTATCAGCATATGGAGTTCAACCTACTTCTGTAAGATCTGTAGTCAAGAATATTACAATCTTTATCCATTGAGTGGTTATAAGAATCAAAGAAAAGCATGCGGGGAAAGTGCTTAGCACGGTGCCTGGCACATGGGAAGAACTCAGTAAATGTCACTAAATCTTGTCATTTTATAATAATAAATATTGCAGCAGAAAAATAACTTACTGTTGAGGGTCTGCAATGTTGCCGTATTGTTTTCTTAATAAGCAACACCAGTCAAACTTAAGGAATACTGGGTTGAATTGTATGCCCCCAAAATTCATATGTTAAAGTCCTAGCCCCTGGCACCTCCCAGTGTGACTATATTTGGAAATAGGGTCTTTAAAGAGGTAATTAAGTTATAATGAGTTCTTTACAGTGCGCCCTAATCCAATGTGACGGTTGTCCTTATAAGAAGAGATTAAGACACCGACACGCACAGAGGGAAGATCACGTGATGACATGGGAAGAGGACCGCCACCTACACGCCAAAGAGTTCTAGAGGCCTCCGAAGAAGCCAACCCTGCCAACACCTTGATCCCGGACTTCCAGCCTCGAGGACTGTGAAAATAGATTTCTGATGGCTAACCTCCCAGTCTGCCATATTTTGTTACGGCAGCCTGAGCGAACCACTATACCTCTGAACCCCAAAAGTTAGGAACCGACTTGCAACTTCCTGCATTCTGCTGCACCATCCCCTCCAAGAGGTGAATCCTGCCCAGTCGGTGGGTCGTGGGAGGAACGGGGAAGACACGAGGGACAGAAGAGCCTCAGCCCACATCCCAGCCACTACCCCACCCACTGGGCTTGCTCACCATGCCATGAGACCCCTGAGCTAAGCCACGTCTTTTCCACCTGGGTCTGCCCCTTGGTGCCAGAGTCAGCAGGACAGTGCTGGTGAACAACCCCCATGCGTCTGCTCCGGGTTGGGCACTTCTTGGCATAGGCATTCATCTCCAGGAGTTGTGTCTCCGGGGTGGGGGATGGGGCATGCAGAACAATGCTGGGTGGGTGCTAATAGTGCAGAGTGCCCAGCCCAGGCTCCGGAGCACCAGAGCAGCCTGGCATGCTCCTCACCACTGCTCACCCATCCTAGGGGTGCCCACCCCCACGGCAGGTGCCCCACTGCTGTGCCCGACCCTCTGCTGGGCGGTAGAACCAGAGGCACAGGCAGGATGACAGGGCATCCCAGGGCTCAGCTCGGCTTTACAAGGGGACAAATGGACCGTTTCATTTCCCAAAACAGCCTTCCAGGAACACTCCCAAATGGGGCCATAAAAGGAGGTTTAGAACCAAGAACTTTTACAGGGGTTTTTTATCTCTGTGAGTGTCCATTGAGTTTTATACCCCTTCAGGGTATCCAGCGGCCGTGGGCAGAATAGGAAAAGGCCTTTCATTAAATGCAGGAAACAGGAAGAACCAGAAATGAGCTGGACTCTTCACCCTCTGGTTTCAAGGTAACTCTTTAAAAAACCCCGAGTCCCCGCTGGAGAGCAGCCAGCGGCCAGCAGGGTGATGCTGTCTGGCAGTTGACGGCATTCTCAGTTCGAGCCTGAGATGCAGCCAAGACCTCAAGCCCCCAGCCCTGGCCAAGGCCTCACGTGCAGGCTTCCTGAGGGCCGCAGGGGCAGGGGCAACGAGGGACAGCTGACAGAACGGACACAGGTAGCCATGTCCCCCAGGCTCCGGAGCAGAGGGGCCACCAGCTACACAGTGTGCTAGGGAGGTGCCAGGCCGCCCCTCATCTCACCACTTGCCTTGGCATCTCACCAGCAGTGGGGTAGCCTCTGTGGGAAAGACAGCCCGCAGGGAGCAAGGCAAGGCTTAAAGGGGTAAGGGCAGGCCTAGGAGTCCCTGGGTCCTCAGGCCCCCAAAGGCCCCTGTTAGAGTGTGTTGCGGTGAGTAGCGTGTTATCAGCAGCACTGGCTCAAGAGTCTTACTCCCGCTCCAGCATTGCTGGTTGTCCGGATCGAAGCCAGTACAATGAAGATGATCACAGAACTTGTTGGAAAGGGTGAATGACACCCTGCACAGAAAGTGCCGAACACCATGCCTGGTCTGGGACCTGGTGCGAAATGTAAACCATCTCTCCTACCATCAAGGCCATTCCTTCCTTTGTTTTTAAGGGGGGGGGGGCAGACAGAAGAGGGAGAGAGAGAATCTTAAGCCCAACACAGGGCTCGATCTCATGACCCTGATCATGACCTGAGCCGAAATCAAGAGTCAGACGCTCAACTTACTGAGCCACCCCAGTGCCTCATGGCCATTACTCTCTCACTGACACTGCATATATCCTACCAGATATACACAACAGCCCAGAGACCCACAAAGGGCCCAAACTTTCCCCAGAGCCAAACAATCTACATTTTGTACCAACAGGGAAAACACGGGCCCAGGATTGCCTATATCTTCCCCCACCCCCAGGACTCAGGCAGCATCAGACGCTGGCCCTGGCCGGCCCCCATCTGCCAGCGCGTCACCCTGGGTTCTTTCCCACACTCGTCACTGTGCTGTTGGAGCCTCCCGTCAGAGAACTGTGGAGGCCAAGGCAGCCAGAGCTGAGCTCGAGGAATCATTCAGTGGTGACTGGGAAGGACACTGGCATCCCCAAGTCTATTTCCATCTTGAGACTCAAACATTCCGCAGACGCCCTTCCCTCTGCCGAGAAGGCGGGTCCCTGCCAGATATGCACCCTACATCCAGAGCGCCCAGCAAACACGGGTTGTAGCTTGAAAGCAAGAAAACCGGGAAGCGGAACATTGCTAATTCTCACGGCACATTAACTCATTCGCTTGCACATATGGGGTATTTGGACCCTAGTGGGTCTTCTATATATATAACTTATCATACAGCAGGTGCAACTTGGGAGAATTAATGTTGCTATAGGAACATTCGGATCAAGGCTGGCTTCCAGAGTGAAGAGAGAAAAAATAAGTTCTCCTCCTCAGTGTACTTCTCTGTTTTGAGTTTCAAAGAAGAAGCAATGTAATCGAGTCAAATGAGGCAAGGAGGGGCTTCCCCTGGTGGTTTGGAGAAGGTGAGAATTCCTGGAAGCAGCTCCCTGGGGAGAGAGGAAGGAAGCCCAGAGCCTAAGTCTCATGCCTACGTGGCCTCGAGGGCTGGAGACAGGGACCTCGGGGAGCAAACCCCTGTCTGGTCCAGGAGCAGGTCTTGGGGTGCCAAAGCTGGAGGGTCGCCTTGGGGTGCTTCCAGAATCTTCCCTGAGGACAGGTTGAAAGTCCCATAAACTCTAGAATATGATGTACTCACCTCCCCCAGCCCTACATCCCCGCGTCTTATTTCTACAACATTCCATCCTTCCCAGGGGCAGCGTCAAGGAAAAGGGGAGATCAAGGGTGGGTTTAGAGGTCTGCTTTGGTCCCTCAGAGACACACTGTGGGGACCCATCTCTGGCTGGGGGACTAGAGCAGGAGACATGTTGGAAGTTTGCCTCCACCCTGGTATTATAACTCAGCTCTTCTTGGGAACAATGACTGTGCCCACCTGTGAATCCCCTACCTAAACTAAAGTCTTCAAAGATCTGAGCATTTGGCTCACCCAATTCTCCTGACAAATACACCTGGATATATATTGGATCCCCCAAGTGTTTGGAAGTCCAGAAGCCTACTGTCCCCTTTCAGGAGAGGCAGGAATCCTAAGTCTCCATCCCACTCCTCTCTTTCCATATCGGCTGGGGAGGGGGGCGGGGAGACTTAGCCAGCCATACCTGCTAAAGGGTCACAGACAACCAGACATCCCACCCATGGTGAGGATACCCCAGGACACACACCCGATTTCACTGCATTACCTAGTCCCAGAGTCTGGCAGTGTCCTCAGAACGGGTTGGCTGAACGAGTGGATGTTGAGTCCAAGATGATAGCAGAGCAAAGAGGGAAAGAAGTAAGGTCAGCATTCCTAATGCCATTTCCAACTCAGGGTCTGCCAGGTACCCACTTGGTGCCAGGTGCTCTATCTTGTCCAGGGGACACATAGATACATAAGACATTACCTGTGTCCTCAAAATGCTCCCAGCCCACCTAGGGGAGGGGAAAGGAGAGGCAGGGAAATAAATAAATGAGAACTGTGCCTTACTTCTGGTCTTCCCGGGAACCAAGTCTAAGTAGGTGCAGAATAGACACCTACAAATGCCCGTGGAACGAACGTGGATGGTGAAGTGACAGGGACTTGCCCAAGGGATAATGTGAAGTGTCAAAAGGAGCACAAGGTGGGGGAAATTTATCACAGACAGGAAGGTATGGTCCCATAGGCCGTGGCCCACACTCCCACCCAGCGGATGAAAGGAAACTCTCCAACTCCACTGTGACTCAAGGCTCCCTTCCTATTAGGTATTTCAGACACAACCCGAATACCGTGACAGGGAAAGGGGCTGCCACTACCCAGAGCTGCTGCTTTGCATTTCATTTGAAGCTGTGTCTACTTTTAAAATATATATAATAGTAAAGTGGCATATCTAAATGCTTCCCAGACCACTCCGCTTAGAGCTGCGTGCAGAACATCTTAACCACTGGCCGGGCCTGAGTCGTTGAGACGCTGAGGGAGAGAAGCAGGTCCCTCCTCAGGGAAGGCAGGCAGGGAGAGCATTAGCGTTCTTCTCTCTCCCACCCTCTCAGATCTTCTCCACAGTGGACATAAAGGTGGCTCTGCGGCACTCTTGAGTCCACAATTTGCCCCATTTCACACGGCAGACCAGCAAAGGGAAAGACGACGGATGCAGAGAGCCCACAGACGCTGGTCATTCTACGATGGCGGTGGCAAGGGGGGAAGGGTCACCTTGTTTGTGTGATGGGTTTCCTGAGCGTCGCCAAGACAGACCCGCTCCGAGGGCTCCCAGGTCCCTCCTACCCACTGTCACTCTGCTTTGTGGCGAAAATTCCTCTCTTTGTTTCTTGAGCTTACTTTAACTCAAGTGTGGTGTTTTCAATTCTGCCTGTGGCGTTGGAATCAAGCAGTTTGTGCGCTGACAGCTGGTGTTACAACTGGCCTACTCCCTCCCGCCCCCACGGAGAGCCGGCTCGGTGGGTGGACGGTCTCCGAGGAGCTCACGCGCATTCCAACAGCCATCTTCTCCTCGAGGAGGGCGTGGGGGTGGCAGAAGCTGGTGACGATGTTGTGGGCACCTCGCACAGCCCTGGGGACATCCCAGGGTGGCATGGGAACCACCCCTAAAACATTACCCCCCACATTCCAGTACGCACCTTTGGGGACACTGTCAGAGTCCAAAACATACTCTATGCCATGGAGATGCCTTCCTCACCTCACAGGTCAGGCAACAGGCCTGGGTCAAGGGCCAGTGCCACTAAGGAGTCATCAGACAGGCACGTGTGTCCCACAGGCATCACAAATGAGCATTCTGGGCACACAGTATGCCTTGAGAGCCCTTTATTGTTTTTTTGCAAAGATATATTTTTAGGGGCACCTGGGTGGCTCAGTCGTTAAGCGTCTGCCTTCGGCTCAGGGCATAATCCCGGAATCCTGGGATCGAGCCCCACATCAGGCCCTCCGCTGGGAGCCTGCTTCTTCCTCTCCCACTCCCCCTGCTTGTGTTCCCTCTCTCACTGGCTGTCTCTCTGTCAAATAAATAAATAAAATCTTCAAAAAAAAGATTATATTTTTAAGTAATCTCTACACTCAGCGTGCAGCTCGAACTTCCAACCCCGAGATCAAGTGTCACATGCTCTGCCAACTGAGGCAGCCAGGCACCCCTTGAGAGCCCCTTATATTCTTTAATCTTGCCCTTTGCCTCAACACAGCCTTTAGACTCTTACCAGCCCGACAACCCAAGACGGGTGAGGGTGATCGATTTTCCCAGGGAGTGAGCATTTCCAGATTTTTGCTGAGTCCAAGGTGCTAAGACATGGTCCCTACATACAGAAGCAAATCTGAGGTGACCTGACAAAGACCCAGGAACCACATACTGTTCCAAACCTCATAGGAGCCAATCAGTCAGCCACAGCCAGGCCCCCCGCCCCACTTCATGAGTAACCAACAGAAGCGGTCCAATCCCCAGTTCGTATGCCCACCAAACCTCAGGCCTCTGGCAATTCTTAATGTCATCCAACTTATCAGAGGGGGCCAGAACTGTTTTCATTTTCCTTTGGGCAATTGTATCTCCCTCATAATTTATAGGGCATTTTGNGCTCTGCCAACTGAGGCAGCCAGGCACCCCTTGAGAGCCCCTTATATTCTTTAATCTTGCCCTTTGCCTCAACACAGCCTTTAGACTCTTACCAGCCCGACAACCCAAGACGGGTGAGGGTGATCGATTTCCCAGGGAGTGAGCATTTCCAGAATTTTGCTGAGTCCAAGGTGCTAAGACATGGTCCCTACATACAGAAGCAAATCTGAGGTGACCCGACAAAGACCCAGGAACCACATACTGTTCCAAACCTCATAGGAGCCAATCAGTCAGCCACAGCCAGGCCCCCCACCCCACTTCATGAGTAACCAACAGAAGCGGTCCAATCCCCAGTTCGTATGCCCACCAAACCTCAGGCCTCTGGCAATTCTTAATGTCATCCAACTTATCAGAGGGGGCCAGAACTGTTTTCATTTTCCTTTGGGCAATTGTATCTCCCTCATAATTTATAGGGCATTTTGTATATCCTAGACATAAAGTGGAAGTTTCTAAAAAAAATTTTTTTTTAACTGCGGAGGATTCTAGACCTCAGGACCTGTAAATAAGTCAACAACTAATCACGGCATCTAACTGCTTATTCACATGAATGCAGACGAGATTTCTGCAGAACAAAGAGTATGATGTTTTTCTTTCCAAAGTTTAGTAAATGGCTCACAAGCACCTTCAACCAACATTTCACTGGCTCCCATTGGTCTCGAGATATCTCGAGATAAAGGCCCAACTCCCCCCAAGGCCTATGGGGTGCACCTGCTTGGTCTGCCTCCCCATGGCCATGTCTGCCAGGCCCTCCTCCCCTGGCCTTCCCATGCTCAAACACACCAAGCTCCTGCCACTCCAAGACTGGGCCCCGGATCCGCTCCTCTTTCTCCAGTTGGCCAATAGCTCCTCATTCTCTTCATTCCACACACACGATGCTTCCTCAGGGAAGCAGTCTTTGCCATCTACTTCACCCTCTTGCAACACCTCCTCTTTCCCTTGAAGGCATTTTTCACCAGTACAGTTACATAATTACTATATATTAAATGACATGTACTAAAAATATATTGTTCTTAATACTATACTGTACTAATACTGCAAATAATATACTATATATTAAATTGCATGTATTACTATATATCAAAAATGACATTGTTACTGCTTGTCTAACTCTTTATGGGCAAGAACTGTACATTTTTCTCAGCATGGTATCTCCCACCCTGAACACGTCCTTGGGGCTTAGTAGGTCCTCGGGAAATACATTTTCTTATTCTTATTCTTATTCTT
>NC_048229.1:42585261-42588888 GCF_002007445.2 Ailuropoda melanoleuca | reverse complement strand
GAGAGCCGGCTCGGTGGGTGGACGGTCTCCGAGGAGCTCACGCGCATTCCAACAGCCATCTTCTCCTCGAGGAGGGCGTGGGGGTGGCAGAAGCTGGTGACGATGTTGTGGGCACCTCGCACAGCCCTGGGGACATCCCAGGGTGGCATGGGAACCACCCCTAAAACATTACCCCCCACATTCCAGTACGCACCTTTGGGGACACTGTCAGAGTCCAAAACATACTCTATGCCATGGAGATGCCTTCCTCACCTCACAGGTCAGGCAACAGGCCTGGGTCAAGGGCCAGTGCCACTAAGGAGTCATCAGACAGGCACGTGTGTCCCACAGGCATCACAAATGAGCATTCTGGGCACACAGTATGCCTTGAGAGCCCTTTATTGTTTTTTTGCAAAGATATATTTTTAGGGGCACCTGGGTGGCTCAGTCGTTAAGCGTCTGCCTTCGGCTCAGGGCATAATCCCGGAATCCTGGGATCGAGCCCCACATCAGGCCCTCCGCTGGGAGCCTGCTTCTTCCTCTCCCACTCCCCCTGCTTGTGTTCCCTCTCTCACTGGCTGTCTCTCTGTCAAATAAATAAATAAAATCTTCAAAAAAAAGATTATATTTTTAAGTAATCTCTACACTCAGCGTGCAGCTCGAACTTCCAACCCCGAGATCAAGTGTCACATGCTCTGCCAACTGAGGCAGCCAGGCACCCCTTGAGAGCCCCTTATATTCTTTAATCTTGCCCTTTGCCTCAACACAGCCTTTAGACTCTTACCAGCCCGACAAACCAAGACGGGTAAGGGTGATCGATTTCCCAGGGAGTGAGCATTTCCAGATTTTTGCTGAGTCCAAGGTGCTAAGACATGGTCCCTACATACAGAAGCAAATCTGAGGTGACCTGACAAAGACCCAGGAACCACATACTGTTCCAAACCTCATAGGAGCCAATCAGTCAGCCACAGCCAGGCCCCCCGCCCCACTTCATGAGTAACCAACAGAAGCGGTCCAATCCCCAGTTCGTATGCCCACCAAACCTCAGGCCTCTGGCAATTCTTAATGTCATCCAACTTATCAGAGGGGGCCAGAACTGTTTTCATTTTCCTTTGGGCAATTGTATCTCCCTCATAATTTATAGGGCATTTTGTATATCCTAGACATAAAGTGGAAGTTTCTAAAAAAAATTTTTTTTTAACTGCGGAGGATTCTAGACCTCAGGACCTGTAAATAAGTCAACAACTAATCACGGCATCTAACTGCTTATTCACATGAATGCAGACGAGATTTCTGCAGAACAAAGAGTATGATGTTTTTCTTTCCAAAGTTTAGTAAATGGCTCACAAGCACCTTCAACCAACATTTCACTGGCTCCCATTGGTCTCGAGATATCTCGAGATAAAGGCCCAACTCCCCCCAAGGCCTATGGGGTGCACCTGCTTGGTCTGCCTCCCCATGGCCATGTCTGCCAGGCCCTCCTCCCCTGGCCTTCCCATGCTCAAACACACCAAGCTCCTGCCACTCCAAGACTGGGCCCCGGATCCGCTCCTCTTTCTCCAGTTGGCCAATAGCTCCTCATTCTCTTCATTCCACACACACGATGCTTCCTCAGGGAAGCAGTCTTTGCCATCTACTTCACCCTCTTGCAACACCTCCTCTTTCCCTTGAAGGCATTTTTCACCAGTACAGTTACATAATTACTATATATTAAATGACATGTACTAAAAATATATTGTTCTTAATACTATACTGTACTAATACTGCAAATAATATACTATATATTAAATTGTATGTATTACTATATATCAAAAATAACATTGTTACTGCTTGTCTAACTCTTTATGGGCAAGAACTGTACATTTTTCTCAGCATGGTATCTCCCACCCTGAACACGTCCTTGGGGCTTAGTAGGTCCTCGGGAAATACATTTTCTTATTCTTATTCTTATTCTTCTTAAGTCATGCATACGGCGATGCTTAAAGAAAAGTACAAAAAACTGACAAACTGGACCTCATCAAAATTAAATTTTTGGCCCTGCAAAAGCCACGTGAAGGGGGGATTAAAAGACAAGGTCTACATATGGAGAAAACAGTTGCAAACCACACACTCAACAAAGAACTAGTATCTCAAATATGTAAAGGACCTGCAAACGCAACAGTTAACAGGACACAAACAGTCCAATTATAAAATGGGCAAAAAACATTAAAAGACGCTTGACTGACAAGGATGTACAGATGGCAAATAATCACATGAAGAGGAAAGTGGACATGTCAACACTTTGAAAGGCCCATATTTTTATGTCCAGAGATCCTACTTCTAGGGATTTCTCCAAAGGAAACAGAAATGTGCAAAAAAGATGTCAGGATCCAGAATGTTGACTGCAGCGTTATTTACTTACAACAAGAAAAAAAATGGGAGCTTCTATGTCTCCAACCACAAGGGATTCGTTGAGCAGTGCATTCCATCCAAATGTACCTGTAATTCCTTCAGACTGGGTCATCGCGTGGGCCCAGTGTCTCCCCAAGATCTAGAAAGATCTTCANTTATGTCTCCAACCACAAGGGATTCGTTGAGCAGTTGCCTTCCGTCCAAATGTACCTGTAATTCCTTCAGACTGGGTCATCGCGTGGGCCCAGTGTCTCCCCAAGATCTAGAAAGATCTTCAATTAATAGTATCAGATTAATTTGAACTCAGTGATGAAACGTCGAGCACCACAGAAAATTGTGATATGGGAAAATATTCACAATATCGTAAGCGGAAAAAAGAGAAACAGATTGCAAGACTACCTGTGCATTGTAACCACAGTTCTGTTTAAAGGAGGAAAAATGTATGTATGTTTGCATATTAAGAGACTAAAGGAAAATAAACCAAGGTATTAGCAAGGGCTATCTCTCTGGTGAATGGGATCTTAGGGAATAGTTCCTTTCCTTCTTTTGCCTTCTTTTATGTCCTCTGTACTTGTGTGTTTTCTATATGTTCCAAATTTTCTGCAAAGAACATCTATTCCTTTTCAAAAACAAAGACAACACTGGTATTTTTAAAGTACTTTGGAATCTGTGCTGAGTTGCTGTGATTTCTGGAACACTAATGGAATCCAGGGGGAGGCGGCCTGCCCTCTTGTTTCCAGGGCACCCCAGAGATGGGGAGGTCATCCGAACTGCAGCCCTACTCACGGCACCTTCAGGATTTTCCCCACAAACTGGAACCAGTTGTCCTCTTGTTTACTTAATTTATCCTTAAATTGACTCTTTTATTTAAAAAAAAAATCTATATTTAGAGGAAATCTGTATCACTACCATAAAGGGAAATCAGTAGCATTTGTCACAAATAAAATGAATCATGGAACACTACATCTAAAACTAATGAAGTACTGTAAGGTGATTAACGTAACACTACAAAAAAATAAATTACAAAAAAAAGAAAAAATAAAAATATCTAAAAAATTTAAAAATAATGTCAAAAAATGTAATTATAAAATGAACATCATTTTTTAAAAGTGGCATCAGAGTGGGAGACGATCATGAGAGACTATGGACTCCAGAAACAAACTGAGGGCTTCAGAGGGGAGGGCGGTGGGGGGATGGGCTAGGCCGGTGATGGGTATCAAGGAGGGCATGTATTGCATGGAGCACTGGGTGTTATGC
>NC_048229.1:42538744-42585137 GCF_002007445.2 Ailuropoda melanoleuca | reverse complement strand
TTTTTTTTTTTTTTTTTTAGTTCTAGCTAGATTCTGTCCCCCAAAGAAGGCCCTGAGGCCAAGGCCAGCTCTCCTGTTTTTAATTAAGGGAGGTTACCAGGTGTAAGCGAGGCAAGTGTGAAAGATATATCTGTACCAAATAGCCCTCTCTCTTAGATATAATCAGAAGGCTTGAAAGTGGATTGAAGGAAGACTGACATTGGATGCGAAGTCTTTTATTGCCATATCCCTGCAGTACCCACAAGTATTTACATGCCATGAGCAGTACACATCCCAGGCTCCAGAGCTCACTGGGTTTCACAGATCAGCCCAAGGATTAGACTAGCGCCTGCTACCCCTTTGAGCTCCAAGCCAGCCCTCCTCAGGCAGGGGACAGCACAGAAGGGGGCAGCAGGAGGCCCAGAGAGTGAGAAGGGACCCTGACCTTCATCAGGCCCTGTGGGACACAGCAGGTCACCCTTAGACCCTAAGGAGTAGGTACAGAGGAGTCCTGGGCAGGGGGAGTAGCGCAGCGGGCCCCTCTCTTGAGTCCCGTAAAGGTGTGTGATGCACTCTTTGGGATGTTGGACAGGAAGAACTGGAGTGAATGATTTGCAGCCATGTCTGCTAGTTACAGAACTGGGAAAAATGATCCTTTCTTGCCTAGAGCATTTTCAAGTGAACTGCACCGGCTCCATTAATGTTGGAAGGATCCATATGAGATTAAGGAACATACGATGGCTTTGTCTGGTAAACCGTTCGTTTCTGATCGGAAGTTCTATTACACATGAATTTAATTCTAAACAGTGTTACCAACAGATCCAAATGATTTACATTTTAAGCAATCTTCTTTCATTATCTTATACTTTGTCGGGGAGCAAAAGATGGATTTTTATGGCTTCTGTGATGAGAAATGATTAATGCCCCTAAATGGGAGGCTCTCCCTACTCCAGCTGTTCCAGTGTGGGGTCCCATCCCTCAGTCTTGCTTCAGTGGGTACACTTGAGAGCTGAGATCAGAGAAAAGGCACATGAAAAGAGTATTCTAAACTTCAAGTTGGGTCTCAACAGAGTAAATGTTTCCAGTGAGGGCATTGAACACCATTTGGTACCAAACATTCCCTTCCACCCAGAGAGAAAGAATGAGAGGGAAAGAGAGAGGGGGTTATCCACTAATGAAGCCCAAAACTGTCCAAAAAAGCATAAAAATGTATAAGAGAAATGACTTGGTTTCCCTTGCCAAGACACGGCTATGCAAGGGAGAAACTGGATATTGGTCCCCAAACGGAAACAAATCCGGAAATTTGAACCCCATTGCTGCTTTGAAGAGTCATCTCAAAGCCAGGGGTAAAGGAAGCTGGGCTGGGTGTCTCATTCACTTTGCATTTGCCTCCATGTTCATTCTTGCCAAGGGATGCCCAGACAACCAATCCATAAACACCATGAAGATGTGGTTGTTGGTTCAAGTGGTCAGGGAATACGTTCCTGGAAACCTCTGCCCACATGCCAAGTTGAGATGAGACATTCCTTGACGGACAGATCCTCCTCCCCCGTTTTCTACAGTTAAGCCCTTCCCCGCCTTTGGCCAAAGGAAGGGCTCTCTCATTCAAAATGGCTTGAGTGAGCCCTTCGGATCGAACGGTTGAGTTGAGAGTCACCTGACACGTGTCCGGGCTGCCCCACAGATACCTGGCAACTTTCGACTTCACCTAGATCATAGCACAAGTTCCCAAACCAGAAGTTAAAAAAATTCAACCAAATAAAATGCAAGCAATTCAAGTGCCTTGATAGCTAAGTTTTTTAGAAATATGCAGATACAGCCTCAGAGCAATCATCTTCCCAGCACTGGGAATCCTGCTGTCCTCCAGGACTGTATGATCTGGAGAGCTCTGAAGGCATTACCCCAAAAGAACCAGCAGCAAGCCGACGGTCGACGGTCGGGAAAGTAAATTGCGCTGTCGAACGCCAACTGCCCTCCACTCGGGGAAGGGAGGTCATGTCCTTGACGCAGGGCGCACGGTTACCCTGAGTCCCCTAGAAAGCCTCTCCCTCCCTCTACTGTTCATGGTATCTTTAGAATCAAGGCTACAAACTGCATGAATAGCGAGTAATTCAATTAACTCTATAGTCTGAGATGAAAAAAGGGCCATTTTGCTAGCTCGAGTGGAGCACTAGCTTAACCCCGGTGCTCAGGAAATTCCCAGGCCAGACAGCATATTAAACCAGCTCTTCAACTTAAGAACAATTACTGTCATTTATCAGCCTGAATAGCAATAATGCACAAATCGACAGCTTTCAGGAGGCAAAAAGCTAGCTAGGTGTAATGATATGCAAAGCCCCAGCTCTCTACATTCGGAACTGTCTCAATCCCATCAATACATCTCCCACCACCTACAATTTATCAATACAAATGTGGTGCCCAATGAAGGCAAGACCGGGAAGATAAATATGAACTGGGTGAGGGGGAAAAAGGCTCAGGAATGTTTGAATTTTAAAATGATGAAGTGCGGATCACATTCTTAAAGCATTTTACATGCAATGACCCGATCACATCAAGTCCTATTCTGAAAGAGGAAACAGAATAAGGGGATTTTTCTACTCCAAGGTTGCAGGGAGATGCAGCTTTTATTTCTTTTTCTGTTCCCAGATCATGTCCTTCACAGAAGGATGTGCTCATTCTGAGCCTGAATACAAGTAGTAACAATAATGCTAATCACAGTGATGGATTTGCGTACAGCCCTTTTCCTGATTACCTTCACACCTGTGATTTCTTCTTAACTTCATAACATCTGCAAGAGGTAAAAAGATAAATACTATTGTACCCATTTTGAAAGAAGGGGAAACTGAGGCACGGAGTGAGTTTGAGATACCCTCCATATCAATCAGGGGTATAACTGGGGTCTGGATTCCCTGCCCACTCTTTCGAAGTCACAGCACACCCAGGACAAGACCAGGCTGCCCAGAAATGCCCGGGAGGGTTCGAGAACTCCAGTACACAAAGGGAGCAGGTGCCAGCAGAAGTAGGAGTCATAGAAATGGGGCAGGATGGAGAGACACAGAACTTCAAATTTCAAAACCAGGCAAATGGAATTCTGGGGCCACAGCACACCGTAACTGTGCCCTCCTGAGTGCCAGGCGCTGGAGGAGGTGGGGCGACGTCCCTGCTGCTCCGAGCCCTGCTTGCTGCCCCTGAGGCCTACACACCCACCACAGACTGGCTTTTGCTAAGCAGCATCCGTTAGCCTGACCGAATACATTTACTGTATGTTGAGGAAAGCCTGGGAGGGTGGTATCCAAGGTGGAACACGTTCCTACAAAGGCGATGGGGATGATATGGGGCCGTGGGGTTGGAGGAAGAAGTTCTTGGTGCAAGTCAGGCAAACAAGGGCTGTCTTGCCCAGTGCTGCCAGGGGAATTTGGGGAGTTGTTTACACTACAGACATCTTTATTCCTCACCTTCCCGTTCCTTCTGCAGACCCATCCTGACCTTCCCAGCTTTTCGGACACAGGTGCTCACAACCTTGGCCCACATTTTGCAATGGCCACACTCTGGCATGCAAACTCTTGGCCTTTAGGTAATATTTTCAACCAACTTAAAAAATAAAATAATGGTTGGCAATAAAATTTAGGGGATTTGTTTGCTTGGTTCTTTGTTTGTAAGGTTGGATTGCGGTTTTTTTTTCTTATTCTGTTTACCTTTATTTCCTAATATAATGCATACCTAATTTAAAATCACAAATAAAATGCAAAAAACAATGCACAAATAAAATGATCAGATCTTATAAAACACTGAGATAACCATTCGGTGAAATGACACCCTCTGTCTTAATTTTTAAGTGGATAAGGAAAAGCCTTGAACAGAGTCTTCTTTTCTGACATCACATAAGAAGGCGGTGTATTTCCCTCCCTTCATAAGAAATTACACCTTGCTCTCACTATTAAATTAGAATATCCTCTCCTCTCTCTGAAATTTGGCTGCATTACAGTAAATACATAAATCGAAGAGGCATGGAATCCAGACGCCAATTGGCAGACGGCACTATGAAATAAGCACCGGGACACTGGCGTGCGGAAGTGTTACAACCTGTTCCAATCTGCTCCCTGTTCTCCCTCCATAACAAAAGAGGAAGAGAGTCCAAACCCTCCTACGCACACACACACACACACACGCACACACACATGCACACACACACACAGACCAAAGTTTGGGAGGTTTCAATAGAGCGAGAACAGCTAAGAAGAAAAGCCACCCAACTGCTCAGGACACGGGTTTCTCACTCATACCACACAGCTGCAATATTTGCCACATCTTGCCAACAGAAGATGGTGTGAACTTGCCACGAACTGCTGAGAAGTTTGGGAAAAGCCTGGGTTTTTGCCAGTATTGTTATCATTGTCATCGTTGTTGTCAAGCCAAAGAAATTTTCCAAGCACTTGTGCTTAGGATTTTTCTCAACAGGCAGGAGAGGATGGTCATTAGAATTACCTCCATCAGGAAAGGGAGGGAGGGAGGCAGGGAGGGAAGGAGGGGGAGAGGGAGGGAGAAGGGAACAGAACCGAATTACCTCCATCATTCACGTGAAAAAAAAAAGATCCAGAGATACAAGTGAGGCAGAGACTAGGTGAGTATAGCAATTAGGATGCTTTTGGTTGCCAATGACAGATAATCCAAGCCAAAAAGGCTAGAGGTGAAAGAGAGTCTATTTTGGCTCACATAAATGGAGGATCCAAAACGTGAGCTGGTTTAGGGCAGAAATGAATCAGAGACCTACCACTCCCAACGGCAGCCTTTGCTTCCTAGGGTAACGGTCTTCCACAGCTGGGTGGGTGGGGTACCCCAGTAGTCTGAGGTTCATGTCTATAAAACACATAGGCCAGAGGAAGATGAGTCCAAACCAAACCTCAGAACTGAAACTGATTGGCCCACACTGCATTTGACTTGGGTCAGGTGCACGTGCCTGTACCAATCACTGCAGCCAGAGGGACAGAGTGCACTGATTGGCCGAGACTGAGCCTCATGCCTCTCCCTGAGCCAAAGCTTTGCCGAAGTATGCAGACTCAAGGAAGAGATGTGTGAGCCCCACCCAGTAAAATTAGAAGGAATGGATGTTGGGAGTAAAAATGCAACAAGTGCCCACTTCAGAGCATCACAAGACTCCATCTTTCACTGGACCCCAAATCTCCAATTTATAGCATGCCCAGAGTTAACTCACAGTTTGAGTAGGGAATATAGCCACTAATTTGTGTCGAATGCCCTGTAGTCATCAGCATCCAGATTGCATATGGCTCCTGCCATCTCCCGTATCTGATGGGTTCCCAAAAATGATTCCTGGAGATGAACTTTTCAGTCACCTGTGTTCAAAATTTTAATAGCTGCCACTCTGGAGTTTTAAAGCTTAGACTGGATGATTAAAAACTCCCTCGTCAAGAACTAGAGCAGTAAGGTGAACTGTAGAACCAAGTCACTTATGCTTTATATATTTTCCAAATTTTTAATTAAGATTACAAGTCAGATTAAGTAATTGCTTTCTAGAAAATAGATAAACCCAGAAAGACAGCTACACCGAGATTTTTTTAAAGAAACCACACAGTTTCAACTTCAATATCTTCTTTGTGCTCATTAAACTTAATTTGTTGAAACACAACATACGTCGATAAACAAATGCACAAGTCCTACGTGTACATCTCAATTCATTGTCCCAAAGTAAACACATTCAAGTAACTACTATTAAGGTTGCCACAGCCCCAGAAGCCCTTTTTGGACCCCCTCTATACTGATCATTACCCTAACTTTTCCGCCCAAAGTTAACTACTGTCTGACTTCTAATAGATGACATTTGCCTATTTTTTGTACTTCCTAAAAATGGAGTCATACAGTATATATTCTTCCGTGTGGGGACTCTTTCTTTCAAGAGATTCACCCAGTTATTATACGTGGTAGTAGTTCATTTGTTTTCATTGCTGCTTTAATAATCCATTATATGAATATCCAGCAATCTGTATGCAATGGACTGAAGTTTATGGACCCTCAAAATTCACGTGTCGAAATTGTAAACCCCAGCGAGATGGTATTAGGAGGAGGGGCCTCTGGGAGATAATTAGGTCATGAGGATGAAGCCCTCATGAATGAGATTAGTGACCTTATATAAGGATCATAGAGCACTCTCTCATCCTCTTTCACCACGTAAGGACACAAGAAGTTGGCAGTCTGCAACCCAAAAGAGGGCCCATGCTGGCACCCTGATCTCAGACTTGCAGCCTCCAGAGCTGTGAGAAATAAATTTCTGTTGTTTATAAGCCACCCAGTCCAAGGTAATTTGTTATAGCAGCCTGAACAAACTAAGACACCATGTAACCAATCTACTGGTGATTGTCATTTCCGGTTACCATTGTGAGCATTATTATACTCATGCAGACACACAAGACACATAACTGTTGGGTTATGCATTCACCTTCAGCAGATAAAGGCAAACAGTCTTCCAAAAGGGATGTACTAATTTATGCTCCCAGCAGCAGTGATACTGCCCTGAACACCTTCAATCACTAGTTGTTATCACCTTGGACAGCTCAGCTCTGTTCCTAACCATGACCCAACTAAAGGCAACCACGTGTAGAGCTTGCAAGGCAGCCAGAGCTCAGTTTCTGACCTCACCACTTACTAAGCTGTGAGTGTTTCTTTGGAGAATTTCACATAGCCTCAGATTCCTGATCTGTGAAAGGACCATAATTATAATGTTCTTGTAAGAATCAAACTGGATTTTATACACAAAAGTGCTTTGCAAACTGTTAAACCATATACCTATATTAGGGATTAGGAAGAAACCGTGGGTCCTTTTGGCCAATATTACAGTCACCTGGTGTTAAGATAGAAATCTCCCAGTATATTAGGAATACAGTGAACAGCAAGTGAGAAAAGCCCGAGTTAAAATCTTGTCTACAGCACTTACTACATGACCTTTGAGAAGTCACTAAATCTCCTTGATCCTCAGTTTTTTTCATCTATGAAATAAGAATAGTAAGACTTCTCTGATAGTTGTTGGAAAAGGGCATAATGTATCAAAAAAGAGTGAGAGTGACAGCAAGATTGAGAGAAAGAGAGAATTTCAGTACCTGGAGCACAACAGGTGCTCAAAAAATGACTACTCTCATTAGTACAGGTCTAGAAAATATGGTACACACCTGTTCCATGAATCCTTTTCATTGATACTCTCATCTTTCATAGTGAAGCCTGGTTTATGCAAAATTGCCAATTGATAAAATGTGGTTTTTGTATCTCAAGATGCCCCTTTTTTGTTTTCTGCCTGTTTCAACCATTCAAGGGCCCAACCTACCCAGGATCTTTGCCATCCACCCATCTAAGAAAAGCTTGTTGTCAGCAGAGACTGAAATGTCAAAAACTGGTATGACAATCCCGGAGCATCAGAGCTAGAAGGAACCTAAGGGCATACAACTCATTCAGTTCATTTTACATATAGTGAAGCTGAGGCCAGAAAACTAAGGTGACCCCACTGGTGAATGGCAGATCCAGAGTTAAGGCCCAGCTGTCCTAACAACCAGCCCAGGGTTCATTCCTTAGCAGCTTACTATAAATGTTAATCTGTAATCTCCAATTATAAATGAAAGAGTTGGTTCTTTATTAGAGGCCTTTCAAATATCAGAGAAAGAGTTAAATCACATCTAACCCATCCATACATTAAACAGGCCCTACCAAAATTTAAAGTACTGACATAGAAAAAAACAGCAGCATTTATATTTTAAATAACATATTCTCTTTTAAAAAATTGGAAAACTCCTGCTTCTAGCCATGACAAAATAACTGCTATGATGTTTGCCCTCCTGCCAAAAACAACTATAAAACTGGATGACTATATGAGGCAACTGTTTTCAGACATTGAACAGCACAGTGCAGGACTGTAATTTTGAGAGAAGGCATAATGGAGTGGACCCCATTATTTCTATCCAAATCCAGTAGTTGTACTAAGCCAAACAGGCAGAGATCAGAGTTCTAGGCTGTTGAAGTGCTTGAATTTTGTGGAGCAGAATAACAAAAGAGAGAGAACTTCACAAAGAGAGGCCCTGTGCATTAGGGGTTAGGGGTTCACCTTGGTACCTTGGCCGAGGACTGGGATGTGCATGACACGGTGAGATTCCAGGAAACCTAGTAGATGCCTCCTGCTATGGAGCTGAGAATGGACTGGTGCTACCAGAGGTTGTGAACTGCTGGAAGACCTCGAAGTTTCAGCCAAGCTAAAGTAGAGAAGCTTCATTGAAAGCTCAGAGTCTCCAGTTGAGATCTCAGAAGGCCATGCCTTCAGATTAAGAACCATAGTCCAAAGTAAAGACAAGCTCAAAATTGAAATAGATCCTAGCAACAAATTAAACCAACCCCAACAGGACAGAAAGTATCCACTAGTAATGTTACTGCCTGACAGAACGAAAGTTACACTCTTGGAAAAAAAATAACATAATCTGGAATCCCCACAGAGCATCACTGACAATGCCTATTAGCTACTCAAAAATTACTGGACATGAAAAGAAGCATCAAAATGTGATCCATAATAATAACAATAATAATTCGATAAAAAATGACCCTAACATAACCCACATGTTGAAATTATCAGGAAAAGTTCTTTCAAGCAGCTTTATAAATATGTATGTGATCAAGGACTTAAAAGGAAAGGTAATCATGAGTGACAGCATAGAGAACCCAGAAATGGACCCTCGGCTCTTTGGGCAACTAATCTTTGACAAAGCAGGAAAAAACATCCAGTAGAAAAAAGACAGTCTCTTCAATAAATGGTGCTGGGAAAATTGGTCAGCTACATGCAAAAGAATGAAACTTGACCACTCTCTCACACCATACACAAAGATTAACTCTAAATGGATGAAAGACCTCAATGTGAGACAGGAATCCATCAAAATCCTAGAGGAGAACATAGGCTGCAACCTCTTTGACATCGGCCACAGCAACTTTTTTCATGACACATCTCCAAAGGCAAGAGAAACAAAAGAAAAAATGAACTTGTGGGACTTCATCAAGATAAAAACTTCTGCACAGCCAAGGAAACAGTCAAAAAAACTAAGAGGCAGCCCACGGAATGGGAGAAGATATTTGCAAATGACACTACAGATAAAAGATTAGTATCCAAGATCTACAAAGAACTTCTCAAACTCAACACATGGGAAATAAATAATCAAATCCAAAAAATGGGCAGAAGATATGAACAGACACCTTTCCAATGAAGACATACAAACGGCTAACAGACACATGAAAAAATGTTCAAAATCATTAGCCATCAGGGAAATTCAAAACAACATTGAGATACCACCTTACACCAGTTAGAATGGTAAAAATTGACAAGGCAGGAAACAACAAATGTTGGAGAGGATGTGGAGAAAGGGGATCCCTCTTACAATGTTGGTGGGAATGCAAGTTGGTACAGCCACTTTGGAAAACAGTGTGGAGGTCCCTTAAAAAGTTAAAAATTGAGCTACCCTATGATCCAGCAATTGCACTACTGGGTATTTACCCCAAAGATACAGACGTAGTGAAGAGAAGGGCCGTATGCACCCCAATGTTCATAGCAGCATTGTCCACAATAGCTAAATCATGGAAGGAGCCGAGATGCCCTTCAACAGATGACCGGATTAAGAAGATGTGGCCGATATATACAATGAAATATTACTCAGCCATCAAAAAGAATGATTACACAACATTTGCAGCAACATGGACGGGACTGGAGGAGATAATGCTAAGCGAAATAAGTCAAGCAGAGAAAGACAATTATCATATGGTTTCACTCATTTATGGAACATAGGAAGTAGGAAGATCAGTAGGAGAAGAAAGGGAAGAAGGAAGGGGGTAAACAGAAGTGGGAATGAATCATAAGAGACTATGGACTCTGGGGAACAAACTGAGGGCTTTAGAGGGGAGGGGATGGGGGATTGGGATAGGCCAGTGATGGGTATTAAGGAGGGCATGTATTGCATGGTGCACTGGGTGTTATACGCAAGTAATAAATCATGGAACTTTACATCAAAAACTTGGGATGTACTGTATGGTGACTAACATAACATAATAAAAAATTATTATAAAAAAAATCATGAGTGACAGCAAAGACATCCAAAATACACACACACACACACACACACACACACACACACACACGCATATATACACACACACACCCATGATATATATATTCAAAGAAGAAACAAATGGAGATTCTGGAACTTAAAAATACAATGCCTGAAATGAAACCTCTGTATATATAGCTTTAACAGAAAATTGGAGGCTAAACACCAAAGTTAATGAATTTGAAGACAGATCAATAGAAATTATTCAATCTGAAAAACAGAGACAAAAATAGTAGAGAAAAAATGAACAGGACCTCAGGGACTTGTCAGGGACTTGTGGGGAAAATGTCCATCAGTCTAACATATATCTGATTAGAGTCTTAGAAGGGAAAAGAAACAGAGAAAATAGAAAATTATGTGAAGGAATAACAAGCAAATCAAATTTTTTAGAAATTTTGTGGAACACATGAATTTATAGAGCCAGGAATTTCAGTGAAGCCCAAAGGACATAAATACAAGGAGAACCACATCTAGATCACATCAGAGTTAAACTGCTGACAACTAAAAAATAAAGAAACAATATTAAAAGCAGCCACTCGATTAAGGCTCATAATATACAGAGGAGCAATGATATGAATGACAGCTGATTTCTCATCAGATTGGAATTCAAATCTACAAGAAAGAATGAACAACATCAGAATGGTAAATATGTGGGTAAAAATGAAAGACTTTTGGTTCCTCCCTTAATTTTTTTGTAAGACGACCATGTAAGCAAAACACAGTAACACAATGTTGTGGGGCTTACTGAGTATTATTAAAAACATGACGCCAATAGCCCAAAGGATGGTAGGGTAAAAGGACTTTTCTGTTGTAATGTTCTTACTCTTTATGTGAAGTGGTAAAATATTAACTCAAATAGGCTGTGATGAGTTTAAATCGCACATTGGGGGGCTTCTGGGTGGCACAGCAGTTAAGCGTCTGCCTTCGGCTCAGGGCGTGATCCCGGCGTTATGGGATCGAGCCCCNACGCACATTGGGGGGCGCCTGGGTGGCACAGCGGTTAAGCGTCTGCCTTCGGCTCAGGGCGTGATCCCGGCGTTATGGGATCGAGCCCCACATTGGACTCCTCCGCTATGAGCCTGCTTCTTCCTCTCCCACTCCCCCTGCTTGTGTTCCCTCTCTCGCTGGCTGTCTCTATCTCTGTTGAATAAATAAATAAAATCTTTAAAAAAAATAAAATAAAATAAAACGCACATTGGAATGCCTAGCATGATCAACTTAAAAAACACAAAGAGGCAGAATTCTTCATATTAAAAAGAAGAACATCTGCATAGAGTATGAGATGACATGATACTCTTTGTGGAAAACCCAAAAGAATCCACCCCAAAATTGCTAGAACTCATACAGGAATTCAGCAAAGTGGCAGGATATAAAATCAATGCACAGAAATCAGTTGCATTTCTATACACCAGCAAAGAGATAGAAGAAAGAGAAATTAAGGAATCGATCCCATTCACAATTGCACCAAAAACAATAAGATATCTAAGAAAAACCTAACCAAAGAAGTAAAGAATCTGTACTCAGAAAACTGCAGAACATTCATGAAAGAAATTGGGGAAGACACAAAGAAATGGAAAGACATTCCATGCTCATGGATTGGAAGAACAAATATCGTGAAAATGTCTATGCTTCCCAGAGCAGCCTATGCATTCAATGCAATCCCTATCAAAATACCATCAACATTTTTCACAGAGCTGCAGCAAATAATCCTAAAATTTGTATGGAACCTTCTCACCACATCTATTCAACATTGTCCTGAGATCCTAGCCATACAAAAGGGGGGAGGGGAAGACAAGGGTTGAAAAAGAAGAAATAAAATAGTATTCATTTACAGAGAGTATAATGATTTATCCAGAAAATCCTAAGGTATCTACAGAGAAATTGTTGACCATGAGTAAATTTAGCACAGTTGCAAAATAAGTCAGTATGCAAAAGTGAATGGTGCTCTCATACAATGGCAGCAGCAAAAAATTTTGAAACAATGTCATTTACAATAGCATCAAAAACATGAAATACTTAGAAATGCGTTAACAAAGGACATGCAAGACCATTCTCTCAAAATATCAGTAAGACAAATGGAAGAAGACCTAAGTAAATGGAAAGGTGTATCGTGCTCATGGCTTGGAAGACACAACATTGATTGATATCCTAATTGGTCTTCTGATACTAGAAGCCTCGATATAAAAGTCAATAATGACCTATAGATTCAAAGCAATCTCAATCAATTTTGTAGGAATTGATAAATGAGTTCCAAAATTTTTATGGGAATGAAAAGAACTTATAAAAAGACAAAACCAGAATGAAAAAGAATAATTTGGTAGAAATATTTTACCTAATTAATTACCAAATTAGAGTCATTGAGACAATATAGTATTAGGATTAGAACAGGTAAATACATCAGTGAAACAAAATGCAGAATTTGGAAATAGACCCATACGTCCTGACTTTCAACAAAGGTACCAAGGCACCTTTCCATGGGGGAAATAAAAGCCTTTTCAGCAAAGGCACTGAAAGAACTGAATAAACATAGTGGGGAAAATGAACCTCAACTCCTACCTCAGGCTATACACAAAAAATTAGTATAGATCATAGACTAACTAGAAAAGTCAATACTATAAAGCTTCTAGACAAAAACACAGGAGCATCTGGGTGGCTCTGCTGGTGAAACGTCCAACTCTTGATTTCAGCTCAAGTCATGGTCTCAGGGTGGTGAGTTCAAGCCCCACATCAGGCTCCAGGCTCAGCCAGTAGTCTGCTTGAGATTCTCTTCCTCTTCCTCTCCTTCTGCCTCTCTCTTTTTCTCTCTCTTTCTCAAATAA
Organism: Ailuropoda melanoleuca; assembly: GCF_002007445.2. NCBI lineage: Eukaryota > Metazoa > Chordata > Mammalia > Carnivora > Ursidae > Ailuropoda > Ailuropoda melanoleuca. Next base: position 42,572,203 of record NC_048229.1, on the reverse strand, counting down.
ATAAATAAATCTTTTTAAAAAACATACACAAGAAAATATCTTAATGAGCCCTGGTAGGTAAAAGTCTCTTAGAGAAGATACAAAGAGCACTCACTTTAAAAGAAAACTGATTGATAAATCATGAAGATTCACATTCCCCACTCATCAAAAGTCACTGTTAAGAAGACAAAAAAGCAAGCCACACATGGAGAGAAAATATTCACCATTCATGTATCTGGCAAAGTCCCTGTATTCAAAATCCATAAAGAGAGGCTGGTGATGGGTAGTAAGGAGGGCACGTATTGCATGGTGCACTGGGTGCTATAAGCAACTAATGAATCATCGAACTTTACATCAAAAACCAGGGATGTACTGTATGGTGACTAACATAATATAATAAAAAACATTTAAAAATCCATAAAGAACTTACACAGATCAATAATGAAAAGTTAAGCAATTCCATTTTTGTAATGAACAAGAGACTTGAACAAACTTTTCACAAAAGATATTCGAATGGCCAGCGAGCACAGGAGAGGCACTCAACATCATTGATCCTCTAGGAACTACAAATTAAAATCCCAATGAAACACCACTTTGAAGAAAGAAAAGAAAGAAGAAAGAAGAAAAAAGAAAGAAAGAAAGAAAGACCACTTTACAACAACTAGAATGGCTAAAATTAAAAAGACTGACACCACCACGTGTGGACGAGGGTGCAACATAACTGGAAATCCTACACATTGCTAGTGAGGGCTAAAATGGTACAAGTGCATGGTACAAGCACTTCTGAAAAGTAGCAGGTTCTTAGGAATTTAAACATACATGTATTATATGACCCAGCAAGTCCACCTTTAGATGTTTACCCAAGAGAAATGAAAAGCGATGCTTACATAGAAATTATCCACAAATGTTTATAAGAGCTTTATTCATAATAGGCAAAAACAAAAGCGCAATCCCAAATGTCTACCAACAGAAGAAGGGATCAAAAAACTGTTATGTATTCATACAATGGAATACAACTCAGCTGATCCACGCAATAACATGGATGCGTCTCGAAAACATGTTGAATGAAAGATGTCAAACACGGAAGAGTATACGCTATATAATCTTATTTTATTTAAGTTCAAGGCAGATTGAACTAGCTATAGTGATAGAAATCAGAGCGGGAGTTGAGTATGGGTGGTAAGCGTTCACTGGAATGGAGCACAGGGAAATTTCTGGGATGATGGAAATTTTCCATATCTTGACTGTGGTGTTGGTTCTATGTGTATATTGTTGTCAAAACTTATGTCCTTTTAAGGTGTGCATTTCACTGTATGTGCATTTCACTGCATGCAAATGTTACCCCGATTTTTAAAAATGTAAATACGCATACCACTGTCACTGAATCTGGCTAATGTAGGACTCCAGAACCTTATTAAGTTTGCCCAGTGATTTCTGAAGTCACCCGGAGTATACTGTGGTAACTGTATACCACAGCACCTGCTGTCATCGTGGTTCCTGCAGGCGCTGGGGGCTCCACAAGGCATCCCTGCCTTTCCTGGCTTTGCTGTCCTCCGCATCTCTGCAGGCTCCCACTGTGCTGGATGCCTACAAATTGCCCTGACCCCTCGAGCTGTGGTTATCTGTGATGATGTACCCCTACTGGGAAATGCATCATGAGAAGGCTCCCAGGCAGCAGGGAGCCCCCTGTCATTGATCCTCTAGGAACTACAACTGCCAGCATCCTATCAGTTTTCTTTCTTGTTGGGCCCAAACATTTTGCTGTCTTACAGTTTTTGCTGTCCTTAGTGTTGTTTTTCTGAAAAACCTTTCTTTCTGTTTTTGCTTCAATCTACCTTCTTTCCTAAGACATGTGGGAGCTGGACCAGAATCAGATCTGTGTAGGAGACAAGCTGTTGTCCTTGGAGGACCGTGTCCCCACCCTCCCCAGGACAGGGACGACACAGTTTATGTAGTTTCATTCTTGCCCTCCCAAGGCCTCCCTGCACTTCACTCTCTGTGCCCTGCTCCAGCTCAGGAGAAGACTGACAATCCCAGATCCTCCCCTTCTCCCACGTAGGCCTGTGGATACCCAGGGATTGCTGGCATATTCTTCCCTGGTGCTTGTTGCCCTTCCCATTGACCACTGCCATAACCTTCTCTGCTTATATTCCCTCCTATTATCCCCAGTTTTTAGTAAAAGTTTATTAAATTCAGGTTTGTAGGGCTTTGGGAAGTGAGTGGGGGCTGGGGTACCCTCTTTTCCAGTCCACTTTCCCCTCTGTGTGAACTTTCAAAAAGGTAAAGGAACATTTCGACACAGAATACCACCCAACCTCTTGATTCCACCACCATACTTCCCTCCAGACTGATGATGCATGGACTGCCAGGACCCTGTGGAACCCTCTTACTCCCCTGGACCCAGGTAGGTCCTCCCAGAGGCATCAGAAAATGATCAAAACAAAACAAACCAGTTAATGTCACAATGTCAATCCACTTTAGATGCTTGCAGCCCCAGAACCAAAGTAAATGATCTGAACTGGACCCCCAGTTAGAAACGTGGTTTGGGGGCTTCTGGGTGGTGCAGTTGTTAAGCGTCTGCCTTTGGCTCAGGGTGCAATCCCGGCGTTATGAGATTGAGTCCCGCATCAGGCTCCTCCGCTGGGAGCCTGCTTCTTCCTCTCCCACTCCCCCTGCTTGTGTTCCCTCTCTCGCTGGTTGTCTCTCTCTGTGTCAAATAAATAAATAAAATCTTTAAAAAAAAATAACATCTCAAAAAAAAAAAAAAAAGAAAAGAAAAGAAACGTGGTTTGGTTTCCAGAACTGGGATCGATAGTTGGGTTTCCGCTCACTAGCTGGATGACCTGGGGCAAGTTACCTCTCCTTTTCCTTATCTGAAAACTAGAGATAATAACCAGATGTACCTCATGGGGTGGTGTGAGGATTAAATGAGTTACTCCACAGGAAGGGCTTAGGACAGTGCCTGGAACAGAGAGAGTGCTCTCTAAGTGATTGTTAAATCAATTATAAACATTATATAAAATTGTCTTCACGCACTTCAAAAGGAGGACCTTGGCTGGGGGGAGAAAATGAGTTAAAGAAGCCAAAACTCCGGCACTTCCTTGACATACACAGCGGTGGGAACATTTTTAATACAGTGTTGGGGGAAATTATACACATACACACACAAGGTTGCTTTTAGCTTAGTCAACACAAGCAGGATCTTCAACATGGCAACATAAAATAACATCAAAGACGATGTTGGAGGGAAGGTGAATGATGAAATTGGGGTCAAGCAGTCTTAAATTGAGGGCAATATCTTGGCTCTACTTTCCCACAGAGTAAGAAATACAGTTGCAGGAGCACATGAAAGGAGGTGGGCCCAGGAGCTGCCTGGGTGGTCTGAGCAAGGAGAGGCCAAGACTGGCTTGTGGGCGGTGGCTCCCCACTCTGGACTGGGCAGGGGAGGGGCGGGACCTTCCTCAGCATCGTCCTATGAGGCAGAGGGGACCAGACTATCCATCAGAGAATCATAATGCTTAAGCAGCATGAAGTCGTAAACCCAGCTGCCACTGCTAGCTTACCTCTCTCCACTTCCTCCAATCCCTCCCCAGCCTGATGGCAGAGGCAGGAGGCCCTGACTCATAGCTGTGTCAATGGCAGGAGGAAGCTCCTGAGGATAGACTCTCCATCCTGCCTGCCTGGCAAGGCTACAAGGGCCTAGGGAAGGCAGTATTATCTATTCTTTCATTCATTCATTCAATAAATATTTATTGGTGCTTCCCATGTGCCAGACCCTGCCCTAGGCATAGCAGACATAGAGAACCAAACCAGGAAAGATCTCTGCCGTAGGGATGCTGATTTTCCAGGGAAGGGAGCCAAACAACAGCAGTAACATAATAAATAATTACATGTGATAGTAGGCTAACAGATGCTGAGTGTTTTGGAAAACATAGACGGGAGGAAGGCGAGGGGGCTTGTTGGGTGGGGGAGAGTGGGCTACAGAACTAGAAAGGGTGAGAGCAGAGCGGGGCAGGGACTAGGGTGAGGAAAGCATCACCTCACCTCACCTTACAGGGTGCAGCATGTGAGGAGACTCTCCCTCTCAGGGTCGTGCAAGCACAGGGCCAGCACCTGAGCAAGTGAACCCCTCTGTAGGCTTCATGCCCTGGGCCCCTCTAGCACCTCCACGCTAGCTCAGGCCCTGGAGTATAGGTGTATTTGAGAAAGTGAAATTTAGGCCAAGGCAATCTTAAAAAAGAACAAAGTTTGAGGTCTCACACTTCCTGATTTCAAAACTTACTACAAAATCTATAGTAAACAAGAGTGTGATAAAGACATAATGACAGTTCCATAGAGACAGATGGACATACACACCAATGGAATAGAGAGCCCAGAAATAACCTCTCACATAGACAAATGATGTTCAAAAAGGGTGCCAAGACCACTCAATGGGGAAAGGACTGTCGTTTCAACAGATGCTGTAGGAGAAACTGGATGCCCACATGCAAAAGAATGAAGTTGGACCCTTACCTCACACCATATGCAAAAATTAACTCAAATGGATCAAATAGTTAAACATAAGACCTAAAACTATTTAAAAAAAGTCTTAGAAGAAAACAAAGTTTAGCATTAGATTTGGCCATGACTTAATGGATGTTGAGAAAAAATAGACATATTGGACAGTGTCAGAAATTAAAACTTCAATTAATCAAAGGAGACAACAAAATGAAAAGGCAGCCAACAGAATGGGAGAAAATAATTGCACATCATATATCTGATAAGGAGTTAATATACAGAATACATAGAAAATTCCTGCAACCCTAAGAGACTCTTAATGATAGAGAATAAACCAAGGGTTGATGGAGGGAGTGGTCTAAATAGATGATGGGGATGAAGGAGGGCCCTTGTGATGAGCACTGGGTGTTGTATGTAAGGGATGAATCTCTAAATTCAACTCCTGAACTAATATCACACAGTATGTTAACTAACTAGAACTTAAATTAAAATTTTTATTAAAAAAAAAGAAAACTCCTGCAACCCAGCAACAACAACAAAAAATCCAATTTTAAAAGGAGCGAAGGATTTGAATAGGCATTTTTCCAAAGAAGATATACAAGGAAGACATACAAATGGCCAAGAAGCACATGAAAAGATTTTCAACAACACTGACCATTAGAGAAATGCAAGTCAGAACCACAGTGAGATGCCACCTCGTACCCATTAGGATGGCTACTATAAAAAATAAAGTAAAATAAAATAAAATACAGAAAACAAGTGCCGGCAAGCATATGGAGAAAAGGGACTCTTGTGTGCTGTTGGTGAGAATGTATCATGGTGCAACCACTATAGAAAACAGTATGGAGGTTGCCCCAAAAATTAAAAATAAAATTATCATATGATCCCCCAAGTCCACCCGTGTGATTCCCACTTATGTGAAATACCTACTGTATTCAGAGGTTTGGCGTGGTTGAATCACAGCCTCCGCCCAGATGTCACGCCCACGGGTCACAGTGTATGTGGCTGACGTCTTCAGACCCTCAGCTCCTTGCAGACAGACCTCAATTCGCTATCTACCTGCTTAATTCTCCGCAGATCAGGGTTTGGGGATAAGATCTTGTAAAGCACATTCTTCTGGGGAGCCCTTGTGTGTGCAGATGACATCCTAGATTAACAAGCCCCGCTCCAGGTGCCCCAGGAGCGCCGTGCTGGCCCCGAACTGAGGCACCCACAGCTGCTTGCCAAGGAGCGCCGTGCAAGAGACAAGAGAGCAAGGAGAGGCAGAGAGAATAGCACTTCATGCTCCACAAAGGAATGAGGTCCTTGAGATACAAGGCCCTGGAGGCTTCCTGGGCTATGTTGATTCACCAGCTCTGGTGATAAATAAATTTCATCATTCCCCAGTCTGCTGATAATTAGCTCTCAGACAAATCAGTGATCAAACTTAAAAAGGTGGTCTGTGAACCACTAATCTCACAGAAGAACAATTGCACAAAAGTTTACTGTAGCCATATGAAGGGAATTTTTATGAACCTTTTAAATCTGCTGATATACTTGGGGAGTAAGCGTATCGGTGGTGCATTTAAAAGTCTATGTGGAAGTAAACACTTTACTGCATGTTTGGGAAGAAGGGAAAAGTTCTCCAGGATTCATATTTTTCTAGGGCAAACGAGGTCATGCACTGGTTTGCGGCTGGTTTTCCCTCCTACGGGGTCCTGTAAAGATTCGTGAAGGCCCCCAAAACACTGCTGTTTTGTTACTCCTGGAGATTTATGGGATTTCGGTGAAATGCAACGATAAACGTTCTCCCCAAGACAGACCAGGAGGCAACCGCTGCAAGATGGCGGCATAGCTCTGCAAGGAGAGACAGCAGTGCCTGCCCACGCCCTCCCCCAGCCCAACGACTGGGGACCTAGGAGATGTGACAAGCCCATCCAGGACTAGGGGAAGGGCACTTCTCCTGCTGCCCAGGCCTGTCTGGAGCTCAGAGCAGGGGCAGGGGCGTGGGGCTATTATAGTGGCTCTGTGTTCCCATGAGGTCTCAGCAGGGATGGGGCCCTCGTTTGAGGGTACAGTCGCCATCGTGGCCTCTCAACATCCGTTCCTCTTCTTCTCAGGTCCCAGTGCTCTTCGAAGGACTTCTCTCCCCCTCCAGCCTACTGCCCTCTCCAAGCCAGGAGGCAGCCTGTTGTCCTGTTGGTCAATCAGGCTGCTTAACTCAGGCCCTGAGTTCTGAGGGAAGTGACGCAGGAAGGAAGACCTTCACCCCTGCCCTGGTGCCTGGACTTAACAGGAGCCACCCCACCACCCAGGTGTCTTGGGCCCCCTCGCTTCTGCCCCTTTTCCAGTCTAGTTCTGGAGCTGTCTGGGGCCTTCCAGTAAATTCCTAATGTGCTGATATTTGCAAGATGGGTTTTAGCCACTGATCGGTACAGATGGGCACGGTCCCCGGGCGTGCTACCAAGACAAACAGAGGGAGTACTCACACCCCATCTCTCCGAGCAAACACTCACTTTGTCTCCAGGGACTCTATCTTGGCAGGACCAGTGTGCCTCTCTGGGGCTTCGAATGAAGGCCCAGGGAGCTATAAGTTCATTATTTCAACAACCAGAAATAAGCCTTGGAATTGATAATCTGCATGGACAGGCAGGGATAGACTCACTCTCTCAAGGACCCCTCCCGAAACAGGATTCTCAGGCCGGGAGTCAGGGGTCATCACAAACCAAGGTGCCACAATGAAGAATCCTGAGTTTACTCGTTTTTGCTGGGCCAAAATACACACCACATTAAATGCACCATTTTCACCATTTCGGTTCAGTGGCACTAGGTACTTTCGCCCCCTTGTGCGGCCACACCCATCCCCTTTTCATCTTCTCAAACTGAAAATCTAGCCCCATGACATCAGAACTTCCCATTCCCTCCCCCCCCCCAGCCCTTGGAAACCACCATTCTAGTTTCTTCTCTGTGAATTTCACTCCTCTAGGTATCTTGTGTAAGTGGAATCACACAGCACTTGTCTTTTTGTGACTGGCTCATTTCACTTAGCATAAACATCATGTCCTCAAGGTTTCTCCATGTTGCAGCATCTGTCCGAATTTCCTTCCTTCTTGAGGCTGCATACTCTTCCGTCGTAAGTATACAGCACGTTTTGTTTATCTGTGCTCCCACTGATGGACACTTGGGTTGCTTCCACCTTTTGGCTATCGTGAACAACGCTGCTAGGAACACAGGTGTACAAATATCTGTTCAAGTCCCCACTTTCCATTTTTTTGGCTGAAGGTACTTTTGAAGACTGCCAAATATGGGTTGCATGGCCTTGTCTTTTTATACAGGTGATTTACATGAATAATGTCTTTCTGAGCGCTGTGCAAGATGCTTCTCCAGATTCGAGGGATACAAAGATGGATAAGTTAGTGCCCTCCCCCGGCGCCCACCAGAAAGACAAGAGGGCTCCAGCACAGAAATGTCAGGAAATAATGTCTATGTCTGCTCCCACGAGGTCCAGACAGAAGTGCCAATATGCCAGTGGGGCGCTGGGGCTGGGCTATGAAAGGTGTCACCCCTCTTGGTGCCCCATTAGACAAGATCCAAGACAGGCTTTTCAAAGGCTCCTCACCTGGGGGCAGGGGGGCAGATAAGACCCCCACCCCACACCCGCACGGCCAGGACTTGACATGGATTCTCAAAGGACGGCAGGGAGCCTCGCAGAGGGTGCGATCTGTCTCAGCCTAAGTTACCCGGGCCTCTGTTACCTCACCGGAAAATGTGCCGTGCTCTCGTGAGCGTGCAAGGGACTCACGTGTGTCAACACCTGGCTCGGGCCCTGGCCACGGGAGCGTGCTCCCCGCCTTTGCCCCTGCTTCCTGACCTATCAGAGCCACCTGAGCAGGACATCCGTTTTGCTGGTCCCTGCAGCTGCAGGGCCTAGCAGAGTGTCTGACACTGAGCAGGCACCCCGTAAACACTTGCTACGTGTTCTCATTCTCACATTTTAGGCCACAAAGGGAGGCAAGTCAGGCCCAGGTGAATATGCGGCCTCGTAGGTGCCGTGCGGTCTCTCCGCAGAAGTCGCCCTCCTGGCACCCGTCCCTGGCACCGGGGGTGGGGACCTGCAAGCTGCCGGCTCCACACCCCTGGGCTGGCTGGCTGGCTGGCTCAGGTGAGGTCCCGCCGTCGGGAAGCACGGGGAGAAAAGTGGGAGGCAGGAGGAAGGGAGAAGCCATTTCCCCAGCTTCCGCATCTCCCCCAGCAGAAGGACCAGCGGTGGTGGGAGAAGGCCAGCAGGGGAGGGGACGGCAGCCGAGCCAGTCACCGCGGCAGCAGCAAGACAGGCCGCAAGGCGCAGGCCTGGCTTCCTGCTCGAGCCCCTCGCTCCCAACCCCAGCAGTGGTACCAAACTGGGGGTGCTGACGGACACCGGTGTCCCCCACTGCTCCTCAAGTCCCAGAGGTGGTAGCCACTTCCGGCAGCGGTTAACCATTGCCTAACTTTCCCTCAGCCTTCTCTCTGCTCCCAGCCTTCCAACACCTTTCTGACCAAGTCCCTGTGCTAAATCCCCTGTTTTGAAATCCCCAGGAGCTTTTGGCTGATTGGACACTCACTAACAGAGCTGACTTATTCTTGAAGCAACGTCTAGGAGGCTGGAGGTGGCCCTGCCGCCAGGGCCCCTCAAGATGTGGTGCCACCTCGTCATCTCTGCACAGCAGCAGTTGTGATGATGAAGCCCCATGGTCTTCCCCGGCCCACCTGAGACATGGGCCACTTTGCACAGTTGTGCTGGTTGTTCACTGCACAAAGGTGCCTTATACATGGGCTGGTGATAGTCCTGCTGAAATAGTTCCAGGCCCAAACCTGGATGGGGCAGGCTCTTTCTCAAAAAGCTCAAAGCCCGAGGCTTCCTCCCAAGAAGCCCCCAGGGCTGTTTTCTGGGCTGACTGGGGTATTTCAGGGGAGAAGCACTTTAGTCAGGATTGACAGGCATTTCCTTTTTTTTTTTTAAGATTTTATTTATTTATTTGACAGAGAGAGAGAGACAGCCAGCGAGAGAGGGAACATAAGCAGGGGGAGTGGGAGAGGAAGAAGCAGGCTCCCAGTGGAGGAGCCTGATGTGGGGCTCGATCCCAGGATTCCGGGATCATGCCCTGAGCTGAAGGCAGACGCTTAACGACTGAACCACCCAGGCGCCCCTGACGGGCATTTCTACTCAAGTAGAGGTGAGGCGAGGCCAGAACAGAACAGACTCAGGACTCAGCAGAACTTCTGAAGCTCCACCGAATCCGGCCTCCCATTGCTCAATACATCCCCAGGCCTCCATCCCACTTCATGCGGCCCAAGTAGGTGTGGAGAGAGAACAACAAAGCTGACCCATCCCCGCCTTCACGGAGCCCCCGGACGTTGAGAACCCCAACGGCCACAAATCTTTTTCCGTGGCTCCCCTCACAACAGGAAGAACCCAGAAGGCGGCTCCAAGCCCTCCCCAAATCCTGTGCTTCTCAGGCCAGGCCTCATTGCTACCAATTCTTCCCGGGCATCTCTGCCAACACATTTGTGATGGGTTTCAGGTACTCCAACGAATGCCATTCAATGAAGCAAGCCACCCTCTTTGGGCTCCCCAATGCTTGCTGAGTTCACAGCTCCCTTCTCTGCTGCTCAGGAGAAGCAGGGGAGTCTGGGAGACCACACCACCCACTGAGTTCACAGAAACCGAGGCATCCCTATTCCTGCGGGAGCGTGCGCGTGTATTCTTGAAACCCTTAAACAACCCCTCACCATATGTGTCGATTTAAATGGAAACCAAACGGGAAAGGATCCTGACGACAGTCTGTCACTGACAGCACTACTCCCCCCGGTTAATTTATGTCATCCGTAATCAAGTTGATGCTTTTTAAAAGGCTCTACCTGTGATGGCACTTTTTCGCCCATACGCTCCCATTCGAAGGTTCCCCAGCCTGTGAGCTAATAGTCATTTTAAGACATTGCACCCCGGTAGCACTTTATCTTCCTCGCTCTTTACCTGTATTAATTAATTAGTGCTATAAATACAACCAGCACATGACTATTCCAGAGCTAATCAGTCACTGACTCAGCTCTGTACCTGGAGGGAAATGAGGAAAATTGAATCTTGCAAGAGTTGGGCCCATACAAGGTAACGTAGTCGATTCTGTCCTGAGGGTCAGTGAGGACTCACTGATTTAGGCTCCAGCTGGGTAGGAAAGCAATTTCCTTAACAGCCCGCCAGCGACCCTGGTGAAGGCGAGACTGACCTGTTCAAGTAAAACACAGACGATGTTTTCTTGCAGGTTGAATGCATGGGCATTTATTGAGGGCCTACTATATGCCTTATCCTGGGCTACATGGTAAGTGTCAGGCCCTTTCTCCTGTTTAGATGGGGAGAAACAAAGCCAGGAGACAGTCCAGGGTCAGACAAAACCAAGCAAAGGAAATCAGGGGCCTTGGAGTTGATGTAAAATATTATAAATTTAGAATCCTTCGAAAAACTAGTAATTGAGCGTTTACTGGGTTGCATCCCAGACATACCAGGACTAAGACTTGGTCTCCACACTTGAAGGGCTTACAGCCACCATGGAAGACAGACATGAAAACTACTAAAAACATACAGAGGATTCCATGGTGCTCACAGGCCAAGGCAGGGGGTGAGACTTACAATGGGGCATTCAAATCCACTGGGTCCTGGACATGTCTAGAAAGAAGGCCAAGAAAGGAAAGTTGTGTTCATCCAATCACGGACCTCAAGGACTGTCCTTGTGGCTGAAGCAAAGCTGCGGCTGTTTTGTTTGGACCTGACTTCTGAGTTTCTCGGTCCAAATTTGCTTCTGATTCCGGGTTGGGCACCACTGGTCCTGCACACTGAGCCTTGGTCCCACCCTGGTCTGCAGGCCTCTGCCCTGCAGTTGGCCTCCGTCTGGGTCACAGGCAAATAGGGCCACATGGGCTGAGGTGAGGGAGAGGCACGCTGAACCTCCCTACCGCTGGCCCAGAACGTCACTCTCCAGCTTAGTTTTCTTCCTGCAAATCTTAAGACAAAGAGCCTGTCCCATCCAGCTCTTCCCCCGGGGTCAGGAGCTGCCGGCTGGCATTTACATTTGTGAGTGGAAGCATCGCGTTGGCCTCCTCGAATTTGCTTTTGCCTTTTGCCCACATTACCAATTAAACCCAGGAGTGATGTTACACACAGGTTCTGGGCCCAGGGGAGGGGGACGCAGGACTCGAGAGCCCTGACGAAGGGGACGGGCTGCCTGGGGCTCCAGTTGGGAGCTCAGACCTTGAGGGGCTGTGGGGATCAACAGCAGGGGCAAGTTCGCGAGCAGGTGGACTCTGCCTGCTCCCTGCTCCAGATGCTGAAAATGCTCTGGGACTTCCACACTTTGTAGATTTCATGTCCTCTTTCGGTGCCCCAATCCCTCACCCCGCCCCCCACAGCAGGCATCCTCTGACAGCAGCCAAAGCAGGCCTGTGGGGAAATGATCTCCTGTATCTCCTGTGTGCCCCCCAACACACACCTGGTCCAGCAAACCCCATCAGCCAGCTAAACTTTGTTGAGGCAACCTCTCTGCAGAAAAAGAGGTGTTTTTTTCTTCTTGCTTCCTTGAAGCAAAAAACCACCCCCAGATATTTTGCTTCCGCACCTCTTTGAAGAGTCCAAAAGGTCTACACGCAGAGGCTTTGCCTGCCCACAGAAAAAGGGGACAGTCCTATGTCGGGGCAGTCACTCTGAGCAGCTACAGGTTTGAAGGCTGCAAGACTGACAAAAGTACCGACCCCCACTTTCTTGAGGTTTTCAGTCAATCATAACAATGAACTCTCAGGCTGAAAGGGGGCCCTGGACACCATCCGGATCTCATGAGAGACTCCTACTGTGGCTGTCCAGGAACAGAGGCCACCACCGGCCAATGGACACTTCCTCAAATTTCTACCCACGTGGCAGGACCCCCAGTTTTGTTAGTGCTTGGCCAAGGCCACCTCTGCTCTCAGGAAGGTGACTCCCTGTGTCGGGGATCTTCAGGAGCACTAAGCCACTGCCCTATACCAGGCATGGAACCCCACATCTGCCAACAGATGGAAATCCTACCACCTCCTAGACACATTCCCTTCCTCACCAATGTCCTCCCTGGGCGCCTCTCAAGGCCACCCACTCATGCCATCAATGCCCTTCTCTGAAATGCCCACGGCGGTTCCCCAAGATCACTCATACAATAGTGTTGGAACCCAGCTCTTGAAATGAATGAATGAGTGAATGAATGAATGAACGAATGAACGAACGAACGAATCATCACACTATATGTCACCCCGTACTCTCAGAACAGGAGACCTAGAGGGAGAATATAAACACAGGGCTCAAGCCCCAGACCCTAGAGCACTTCAGTAGCATTCAAATCTTCCAACTTAGGAAAGCTAATTATCCGCACCCACTCTTGATGCAACAGCAACATTCAGAAAGAAGTGAGCAGCTCATCTCCCAAGATGTATGAGCAGAGGTGCAGGGACTATGTGCTCTGAACCCAAGATAGTTTAGCCTGGTGCTACTACGGTGCGGTCCACGGACCAGCCGTATCAGCCTCACCCGGGACCTGTGAGAAATGCAGAACCTTGTTAGAAACACCCACCCTGGACGTACTGGCTTAGACTCCGTCGTTTATCAAGATTCCCAAGTGATCCATGCACACATTAAAGTTTGGGAAGTGTTGGTCCCCAGCCCCAGCTGCATATTAGAATCAACGGGACAAGTTTCATGCCAATGCCTGGCTGGACCCATCTATAACCAACCGTTATCAGAATCTCTGGGGGTGGGGCCGACACACCTGCCTTTTTTTTAAAGTTCTGCAAGGGATTCTCATGTGGCATGAGTGAGAACCGCGGCGGTAGAAGGCTCCTGCACTTTCTATCCAGCCGAACATGAGATATTTTCTCTTCCCTCTTGTTATTTTGTAAATAAGTAACACACGCGCAGCGCTTTTTAAAAGTCAAAGAACACAAGCTAGCCTACAGTGAAAAGCAAGTCTCCCTCCATCCCTAACCTCCTGTGTCCCAATTTTCCCCTCCAAATGCAATCACTATTACCAGAATTTTATGTCCTTCCAGAGCTTTTCTGTGCATGGTCAAACCCATCACCCTTCTTTATATGCGGTGGTTTAAACTACACATCTGTCCTCCATCTTGCTCTTTCCACTTAACAGTATATCTTGGAGCCTGTTCCATGGCAGTAAACATAATTCTGTCTCGTTCCTTTTGACAGCTACATAGTATTCTAATGCACCAACGTAGCACAGCTTATTCACCAGTCTCCAACTGATGGACATTCAGGTTGTTTCCAATTTTTTGCTACTACAAACCATCTGCGATGAATAATACATACAACAGCACCCACTGCCGTCACTCTTGTCCTGTTTCTACTTTTTTTTTCCTCGTAGCGCTTATCAGCACCACGTCAGGATGACCAGATAATATATCATGCCAACCGGGACGGTTCTGAGGGCAGAAGGGGGTCCTATGAACAGTTATAACTAGGACATAAACGTGACTGTCCCAGGCCACCACGATGCATAGCCACCCCCCCAAACTTGGTATATATGTATTCTTTGTCTGTTTTTGTTAATGGCCTGCCTCCCCTCTAGAATATAAGTTCCTGGAGGGTGAGAACCAGTCTGTTTAGTTCACGACTGCTTCTCCAGGACTTAGAACAGTGCCTAGAATGCACCAGCAGCTCATTACATATTTGATAAATGAATTAATCATGAATAGCCCTGAGTACTCATCATTGGCACATGTGTAACCACTGCTTCAGGATAAATGCCTAGAAGTTGAATGGCTGCATCAAAGGGTATGTGTATCTTATAATGTCATAGATGTGACTGTATTATAGCCCATAGAGTTTAATTAATTAACTCCCATCAACCATTAGAGTAGAATTTATGCTCCCTCCTTTTTTTTTAAGATGTATTTATTTGAGAGAGAGAGAGAGAGAGAGAGCTAGTGCATGCAAACAGGAGAGAGGCTGAGGGAGAGGGGGAGAGAAAGAGAAGCAGACTCCGTGTTGAGCGTGGAGCCTGACATGGGGCTCGAACTCACCACCCTGAGATTATGACCTGAGCTGAAATCAAGAGTCGGAGACTTAACCAACTGAGCCACCCAGGTCCCCTCTGCCCCCTCTTAATCCTCATGGCTGTGTGTTTGTGGGCACACTTTCACACTCAACGTGCCGCCCACACAGATACTCACCGCCATGACCAAGGATTGAACCTTCTGACTTCCCAGGGGTGCGTGTGGTGGTACAGGCTTCGGTGAGGAAAAGGCCTTCCTCACACAGCTGACTAGGGTGCTTGGTGCATTCTCTCCTCTCCCCAGGCCCCCTCCCAGGCAGGATCAACATTTGCCAATTACCTTCCAGGCCCCTGACTATCAGACACAGCTTGGCAGCCCCTAGTGGGGGCCTGGCTCAATAAGTGCTTAATTAATTAATCAATCAAGCCAAATCAAAGATCAGGTTGATTACCTAGATCGTTTTATCTATACAACACTAGGCAACTGGTTAATTGCTTTTTCTTTTTTGAAGTTTTGTATTGAAATGACAATACGTTTTAGAATTACATAGATATACCCTCAGAGGTCAAAAACCTGATAAGTATGAAATATTCCCAGGTTGTCCTTAAGAGCAGAATGCTACAGAAGCAATAGTCATTATCCTAGAAGTCAATGCCTTAATGTGACCATAATGCTGAGGTATATAATACCCTGGCATACGATAGGATAACTAAAATCCCCAAATATGGTCTACAAAAATAAAAAGCTAAACTCAGAGAACCTACATCAGCACTATTTTCCCCACTATGGATGTCCATACATATGCTGATCATAAGGACAAAGGAATGCGTGATTGTATAAGATTCTTAATTGTGCCTCTCCCTGTGGGATTCTGTCAGAATCTCGGCATGGCGTAACTCTGTAAGAAAATATTGTGTCGGGTAAAATGTAGGAAAGTGAAAACCTGGTAATCAAATAACCACAGTGAGGAGAAATGCTATGTGGCTCCTGTGTTTAATAAACTTCCCATGGATAGTGGAGATTTCCAGGAAACCCCATCCAAGAGGCACATGGAGCCCCATGTCGGGTTCATACATTGAGTTAACAGTCATAAATTCCCTGCTTCAGTCTCACTCACAGATCCCAAGATGCTGAGATTTTTGTACTATTTATTTTTAGCTATGCATATTAGACGAGGCCTTTCTGGATATTAGTCTGATTGGAATTTTGGTATATTTGGGGCAGAATAAGGTCAAGGCATCCCAAGGGCCTTCTCTGTGCATTTGACAATCAGGCACCCAGGGCAGACACAGCCAGAACCTGCCCCTTGCCTGTCCTTGGCAGCAGCGTGGCCCAAACAGGCCCCAGACCTCAGGAAGGTGCAGTCAGTACACGGAGCAGGAAATCCTAGCAGGTTGAATCCAAGTGGAAATTTCAGGTAACTTCCAGGAGCTGAACACAATAACTCACAAAAGCATCTCCCCCTTACTTTCTAAAGATTTGCCTTTGATTTTTTAAAAAGCTCTTTTGGGTTGAGTTAGAGCACTCACTCACACATCCGTCTGGGAGCCGTGATCTGGCAGCAGCTCACGCCTCAGAGACTGCCAGGAGGACTCCAGGGCCTCGTTGAGGCCTCTGATTCCTAGCAGTCTGAGCCCGAGCTCAGAGACGCGTGATCCCGACCATAAGCACTGCCTTCACAAGCTGTCGGGGAGTGTGAACCCGGGACAGCAGAGCTGGCTGGCAGCCCCTAGTAGCCACTTCCTTCTTCACCCGCAGCGCTGCAAACACTCAGAAAGATCAATAGCTGTTGCTTCAGACTTTCCCCCATTTTCAACGTTCTTAACACATGTTCAGCCACATGCAGCATCCATGCGATTCCACACCAACACACACGTTGGTCACATGTTGATCTTCCTGGTCAACTCCACACCTGTAAATAGCACAACACACTCCCCAGGAGTGGCAAACGTGGGCCTGGCTGAAAACTGATGCCCACTGATCCCCTCAAGGGATCTGAAGTCTAATCAAGGCCCACCAAGGCTTTAGGCACTATGCAACCATGTGGGGACATCTGTGCCTTCCTCAGGCCTGGCATGCCCGTGAGGGGACATGTGCCCAGGATCTGAATAACAGATGGCGTATCAGAAAGGTCAGACCTGGTGTCCAGAGGGGCAGCACCTTGAGACATGAATCCCAGAGCAGACACTACTCCTCCAAGAGGACCCACATTTTCACCCATGACCCATCTTCCAACAAGTTCCATGGTATGACCTCTTAACAGATGGCAGCTCTGGAACAACTCGGTTTCAAATTGCCTATGTCTATCTGTTTTCTAAAGGAGAGGAAGAGCTATCTTTCCTGGGGACTCTTACTGAGACCCATACAAGGTGATCTGGAAAGAATACAACTTTGGCAACACACAGGCTTGGGTTCAACCTCTCCCTCCGCCACCAGTGGCCGGGGGATCTCAAGCAGGTTTCAGAACCTCTCAGACCTTTGATTTCTTAATCTTTAAATTGGGGATGATAGCATCTGCTTCCCTGAGTTTGTTGTAAGGATTAAAGACAATGTGTATAAAACACTTAGTATCCAATAGGAGTGTAGCCCATGGAAGGGGAGGAGGAAACCGATGGTCTTGAGTAGGAAAACAGTCTACCCGTGGTGTTTCTTCTGTTTCAGGATGACCTTCTCCAGGACCCTCCAGGAAGCAGACATCAGACCAGGGTGCTTCTCTCAAGGATCATAGCCTTGGGATTGTCCATGGAAAAGAAGAGTCAGGGACATCGGAAGTGGGATCAGATAATAAAGTGGTGTGGAGCAGTTAGCAGAGGCCTGGGTTGAGAAGAAAAGGAAGAAAACCCTGTGCTATATGTGCCTATCCTACAGCCCCAGCTAGAAGAAAGAGGAAGTAATGGTGACCAAAATGTGAGGGACACTACTGAGACACATAGGAAACTCATGGGACAGAGTCCTCACCAGCGGGCCTCTACCCCTCAATCTGCACATGGTGGGCCTTCAGCAGCAGACAGATATGCCCAGTCATCAAGAGGGTGGGTGGTGCAAGTCACCAGCCAGCTTCCCCTGAAGAACAATTCCCTGCAGTATCTTCTAAGACTACTATAAAACCAAAGGGGACCCCTGGGCACCTAGTACGGTCATGGGGAGGAGCCCCACCTCTCAGTAAGGATGAGATGAGAGGACTCTGGTGTCCCAAGGGGGGGTACTCACACAGCGGTTGGAAATGTTGACTGTCATTATCAACAGTTCTGATCTAGGAGGTCGGACTGAATACACAATGGGGAGGTTGCTGGGGAGGTTGCCAGTAAGGTTCCCAGAGCAGAAAAGAGAGATTGAAAGAGGCCTCGGGAAGCCAGTTTAGGAATCTACATGATGTGATGGGAGTATAGGACAAGGGGGAAATTTTTCACTTCAGACTTCCTCCCAGGGAAAAACTGTATCTGTTTAGAGGAAATACTTTGATCAGCTGCCTGTGGTTTGGGGGTGAAACTCCAGGAGCATGCTCAAGTAACAAAGATGGCAAGCAAACTACCTTCTAAAGTCTCTTATAAGTGAGGATGCTTTGTGTCACTGGGTTTGGGTTAGTGAGTTTAAGGGTAGGACGGAGGAAAGAGGGGCACCTGGATGGCTCAGTCAGTTAAGCGACTGCCTTCAGCTCAGGTCATGACCTCAGGGTCCTGGGATTAAGCCCCTCATGGGGCTCCCTGCTCAGTGGGGAGTCTGCTTCTCCCTCTGCCCCTGCCCTTCTCCCTGGCTCATGTTTCTCTCTCTCTCTCTTTCTCAAATAAGTAAAATATTTGAAGGAGGAGGAGAAGGAGGAGGGGGGAGGAGAAGGAGAAGGAGAACGAGAACAAGAACAAGAACAAGAAAGGGAGGACAAAGAAGAAAGCGAGGAAGAAGAAGAAAAACTGAAGAAAGCCGTTTGGCATAGAGAGGAGAGAGATTTTTGCATTCTGACACAATGAAGAACCAGGTGGCTGGGTACTGCATAGAGGACAGTTGGGAATTACCAGTAGTGGTCATTGGTAAGCAGAAATTCCTATTGAGAATGCTATAGGGTCGTTGTGCAATGACCCTCTCTGCCATCAGTGCTCATGAGTGCCTTTGCGGGTAAAGACTTTTGGAGTATAAAGCAATGCGTATAGCATGCCTAGATAAGGAGCCAGGGGATGAAGACAGAGCTGGCATCTGAGCTGGAGAAAGAGCACAAAATAGGAGGCAGAGGCTTGCGTGCAGGCCCAGCTCTTCCGTCACTGATTTTTGAGATCCTGGTGGATAAACTCCTCACTCTGGGCTTCATTTACTGAACCCTAAAATGGGTTCATAGGCTTCCAACCCTAACATTCGATGACTCTGATTTTAGTTCAAGACTTTCTGCAACACAACGTGTAATAGTGGTGGTTATTAGCAGAGCATTTGTGCATTTGTATGGAATGTGTTTGCTGCCACAACATAATGAATTTTCTCACAAATTACATGTGCAAAGAACTGCTTAGATTGAACTGTAAGATCACTGCAGATGCACTATTGATTTTCATTATTTTAGTTTTCTCCATCCCTGCATTCCCTGCAACCATCCCCCAATTTGATTTTACCCAGCAGAACAATCTGCCTCTTCTTCCTAGTAATCGGTTCATAAAATCTCAGAACTTGGATTCTGAGGAAGTAGACTGGTTTGGATAGAATTTTTTTTCCTTACAGAGAGATGATGGTTTCTGACCTCCCAGAGACAACAGAAATTTCTCTAGCCAGAGCACTAGGTGTCCTTCAGTGGTAATGTAAAGAACCAGTCATGCATGCATACTCACTGGTCTTACATAGTAAAGAAAGCAACTTCTGTTATGAAAAATTATCCTGCTAAAGCACCAGTGTTTTTTGCCTCTACCATGACTATCCACTGGGAAGTGCTGAGCAGCCCTTCTCCATGGAGACCCTTCCAGTACCCACTTTCCTACCCATTTTGCCCTTTTAACCATGTTTCCTGGCAGTAACTGGGCTGTGCAGCTTTTAAGCAGCACCAGTTCCCCATAAGGGCAAACAAGCTGGTTTTCCAATGCAAGAGTCCTCTCTTGACTTTGCATGGGCTGTCCAGGTGACTGAGATCCCTTTTCAGCATTTTGCCTCTGATTCATGATCATCCTAGGACAGATTAGCTCTGCAGACAAACACTAGGAAATTAACATTGGACACCACTCTGCCTCTGACATTGGGGAACAGTTG
The DNA here is from genome assembly GCF_002007445.2 of Ailuropoda melanoleuca. Taxonomy (NCBI): domain Eukaryota; kingdom Metazoa; phylum Chordata; class Mammalia; order Carnivora; family Ursidae; genus Ailuropoda; species Ailuropoda melanoleuca. The sequence continues at coordinate 42,552,466 of NC_048229.1, read as the reverse complement.
CTGATGGCTTTGCATGGAACGACTTCCAAGACAGAGCAATAAGATGGCTATATTTTACGAAGAACAAAAAGTAAAACTGGAAGGACTAGCTCACCTAAAAACTTTGAAGAGAGCAGGAAATAAGTCCAGGGACCATAGTGGAGAAAAAAACACAGAAAGGATTCAACCGCTTAAGGTGTTGGCCTAGGGGATTTGGGGTGACTGAGGCATTCACTGGCGGTACTAAGGTCTGGGCGCTGTCCTAGGTGCTGAATCCCCACACAGCAGGGATAGGCCAACAAGGTCCCTGCTCCTATAACACATTCTGGTAAGGGGAGACCAACAATTAAGTTGTTAACATATCATAGACATGATGACTCAGAAAACTTTAAATGGTATGAAGAAAACAAAGCAGGATTTAGAGACATTGGTAGGATCAGAGAGGCCTCTAGAATAGCCTGGGTGGTCAGGAAAGGGCTCTCTGAGGAGGTGACCTTTACATGGACACGTGCAGGCTGAGATAAAGTCAGCCATGCAAAGATCAAGAAGAGAGCATTCCAAGCATCCCATGCAAAGGCTTGCCAGTAAGGTTCCCAGGGCAGTGACTTCCAGGGCAGAAAGAATGTCTATATGGCTGAAGCACAGGGGAGAAGTGTACCAGATGAGATTAGTAAGAGGCAGAAGCCTTGGCAAAAAGTTTGGATTTTATTCTAAGGGCATCAGGAAACCCTGAGGATTTTCAAGCAGAGCAGTGACATGACCAGACTTTATGCTTTTTAAAGATGGCTCTGACGGCTGTTGGAAGAGGGTTTGTAGGGGGCAGGTGTGGCAGTAGGGAGACCAGGAAGGAGGTTCTCATGGGTGCTGTGTTAATGATGATGCTGATCTGGGGTGATGGCAGTGGAGGTAAGTAGCTGGACTTGAGTTTTGTTTTTGTTGTTGTTGTTGTTGTTGTTGTTTAGATGGAGCCAACAAGTCCTGCTAATAGCTGAAGTGGGATATGAAGAAAGAAACTCAGGGTGACCTCTGGAGTTTTTTGGCTTGAACAACTCTTTGATGGAAATGTGTTATCAGTCTGTCAGGATTAATGATAAACCCTTTCCCATACCCTGGGGAGGGAGACAAGGGGTTTGTTAGTTTGTTTTTGTTGTTTTAGGAGGTTAGGAGCCAAATCAAGAAATATAAGTGTTGGTAACACTCAATTCTGCAACATGAGACATGTTTTAGCTTTTGTTTGCATATGATGATTTTTCCCCTACTTCTTCAGAAAAACAAATGCTGAGCAGAGGTTAGGAACAAATCTTGGCATAAATGTAAACATCCACTCGGTGGAGACTCAACCAAAGGCAGGTCCTTTCTCTGCCAGAAATGTGTCTTTCTAATCTGCAAAGTGCAGGAGAGGCCTTAAGTCAACTGTTCAGGGGAGGGAGAAATCCAGACTTTACACTTATCCTAGTAGCTCTGGAACCCAACTTAATGGAATGTCTCTGTAGAGGATTTTGGTGTGTTTGGTGGAGGCAAGTGGGCAAAAGCAAACTGAGGGTGCAGGGGAGGGATGAGATTTTAGAAGAGGCAGAATATCAAAGAAGAGAAACTGCAAACAGATTCAAGGAAATCGATTGGCTGCCCAGCAGCAAATATCACTTCTGTGGTTCTGGTGAAGGCATCACATGACTATTTCCAAGTGCATTTGCTTGCTGCGTGGATGGCTTCTAATGAGACATAGTTTCTAGCTAGTTGGATTTCACATTGCTCAGTGCCAGGTTGGTGATTTGTTTTGCATTAAGCACTGCAGCCTGTTAACCTGGTGAGTTATGGTTCTGGGTGGACAGCCAGAATCCCTCACAGCACTTCAAACACTTTTCGCTGGAAATAAAAAGAGGAAGGTGAAAGTGATTGTGATGATGATGATGATGATAAAGAAAATGAGTTCAATCAGGTTACCATCTTGAAATCTTCAACTCATCAAACTAAAATGACCCAGATAATGGGCCTTTTTTAAATCTTTTCTGGATCATTCCAGGCAACAGCTCAATCCATTTTTCAACCTTTCTCTGCCCTCTGTTCTTGTTGGGAAAACTAGACCTCTCCATTTCTCCCTTTTCAGGCTCAAGATAATTTAGAGCCCGGGAGTGAGCAGGACACTTGGGAGTTCGGCTTGGGACAGACTGAGACAGAGCAGGTGGTGCAAAGAGTGAGGAATCAGAATTCAGGGACAAAGGCATCTGACTTCATTAATCCTGATTATAGATGAAAAGTCATTCTGTGTGAAAGCACTAGGAAAGTAGGAATTTTCTTCTGCAGGACACAGAAAGCACCATCCCCAGCAGAAGTAGTCTATCCGTGGACTCTCTCGTGTTTGTCCAAATCTTAAAACCAAGCCAAAGTGATCCTGAGCATGCCCACTGAGGCTCTGTTAAAGCTTGCCACTTACCTTGAAAAGTCAGTGGCTTTCCTCCCCACATTCCTCCTGCTTCTTTCCAGAAAAGGGAAGAGTGCCCATTAGCTTTGATGCCAACAAATGCTCAGTCATGTGTGTCACTGCTCCTTTTGCAATGGGACACTTGCTGGGTAAAATAGCTCACCTTCAAACCCCCTTGCCACAAGGTCAGGGCAAGGAAACTGGTGATCACAGTCTCTATGGAAGATGAATCTTGGTACTCTGAGTTTCTGCGAGAACTGCACAGAGCTAATCAGAACCACCAGGCTCCTCAGAGGAGATGATAAAAGCAATACTCCACCAATGTACAAAACTTCAGTGACAATAATAAAAGGTTTGGGTGGCAATAATAACTTGTGTTTTTGACTTACAATGAAAATTAAAGGCCTTCTTAGCTTGGAGAAGAAGACAGGAAAGAATGTGTGTGCACACATACACATATGTGTTTGTGTTACATGCATATGTGTACAAGAGTGTGTGTGTGTGTGACACCTTCAAAGTACCAGAAGCCAAACCATCCATTGGTTTTCTGACAAGCTGCATGGTCCCTTTAAACTACCAAACACAGAAAGATGACCATGAGCTGGAAAATATTATCAGGAAGCTCGGGAAGTGCACACCAGGCCTCCCTGAGCGCCTGATTCAACTCACATTGGCAATTGATCACGGTGAAATTTCTGACCCCAGCATAGCAAAACAATCCTCCCAAGCACTGTGGCCCCTTAGGCCAAGCCCAGAAGTTGCAGAGCTCATTGCTTTTACACCAACATGTGCACATTGAAAAGCTGTGCCCTGGAGAGCCATGAATTGTTTTTACGTGTTTTGTGATCTAATATCTGTGGTCTAATATTTCAGGCAAATACAGTCACTTTCCAAAAGAGGATATTTCCCCAACGCCTCTCTCAAAGAACCCAGTTTAGCAAGCCATTTGGGACTTATCTTTTGTTTGGTGATGTGTTTGTAGGATGGTTCCATAACATATAAAATAAGCTTTATCAAGGCAATATGTGGCTTTGTGAAAATTAACAGACAAGAGCTGCCCTAGAGTCTAATACAGAGGACTGGGTTACGGCCAGACCCCCAGCTCCAAGAGCATCCAGGGGCAGGTCAATTCTGAAATTTAAAAATACATACAACTGTCCGTGCAATTCAAAGAACTCATCTTGTTAGACCACTTCACACAAATATTGTCCAACATATTCAATCGGCCCCCTCAAATTGATGCTGTCACCAAAATTAAATCAATACTTCTTGCGAAAGATAAATAAGTATCTAATAATCAACTTATTTGAGATTCACAATGCTGGTTGCTATTACCAAAAGGCATTTCTCAATTATGTACATGTAACTATACATTACTTTGATCTTAGTATCAGTTGCATTTGGATAAAATTTGAGCTTCTAATTTAATTTTGTTTCGGTTTTCCTGTGACATATCTATTTATGCCAATTGCCCAAGAGGAAAAGACCATCGGTAATAACAATAGTTATGGAAAACACTTATTGAGCACTTCTAACATGGCAGACTCTGGGCTCAAGCCATCACTGAGATTGTCTACTTTAATCTTCAGACAGGTCTACAAGGAAACCATGATTGGTATCCCCATTGTAGGGATGATGAACTGGGTCTGAGACATTAAGTGACTTATCCCCAGGATTTGACCCAGCCAGTCTGGCTTGAGAGCCTTACTTCCAACCACTACTTGGCTCCACTTCTTGGCGGCATGAGTAATTCCAAGCGGAGATGTCTTTAAGATTCCTTTCCATTCTGAGTTAGCCAATAATCAGAGGGTCGTGCTAGAATGGACCTAACAGATGACCCAGCTCCTGAATAAGGTCAAAGTCACCTCTCTTTACTGTTCGAGGTGCTTCGGTTTCCCTCTCTCTAGGATGTTTGCCCCTTCTCTAGGGGTGTTGTATAAGAAATGATGCAACAGTCCATCTTACTATTTAGACAAAGGGTATTTTCTGAGTGAGAATAAAGGGGGAGGAAAGGAACACATGTGTGTGGTATGGCATCCGGATGAGGAGTGCTTGTGCAGAACTCTCAGCTCATCATCTATTAACTATGTGTTCCTGGTAAGGGTCAATCTTCTGCCCCTCAGTTTTCTTATATGTAGTATGGGGATGGTCATAATTCCTATGCAACATAATTCCTCTGTTATTTCTTATAACCCTCTCCCTTACCCATGCAATAAAATAAAGCACTCACCAAGCACCCAGTATAGAGAAGTGCTCAGTTCTGTTATATGAGCCATGAGACCCCCACCACCACACCCTGCATGACACCTGCTACGAGGTTTTGTTTACACACTTTCCTCCCCCACCATACTGTAAGACCCTCACAGCCCGGGTTGTGTCTCATTCATCTCAGGATCTCCAGCCCCCGACACAATTCCCTACCCACCACTGGCACTCATGAATGTCTGCTGAGTGCGTGAATGATTGCATATATGCACTGACTCCAATGCCTGCATGTCGTACAGATGACGTAACTAAAGTTCAGAGAGCCCAAGCCACTAACTATGGCAGAGCTGGAAGGGGGATCCAAGACTCTTGACTTTCAGCCCAGCGCCTGTCCACTATAGCAGAGTGCCTCAACTTGGCATTTTCTTAAAAAGGTTTAGTCAAGGGGAGCCTGGGTGGCTCAGTCAATTGAGCGCCTGACTCTTGGTTTCGGCTCAGGTCACAATCTCAGGTTCAAGGAGATCCAGCCCTGCATCGATCTCCCTGCTCAGCGGGGATTCTGCTTGAGATTCCCTCTCTCCCTCTGCCCTTCCTTTGCATACTTGCACTTGCATTCTCGCTCTAAAACATGAAGAAATAAATCTTTTTTTTAAAAAAAAAGGTTTAATCAAAGACCAAGACCAAAGCTGTAACTACAACATCATTGATGTTATCAACTTGGGACACATTCAGAATCTACTCCTCCAACTTCGTATGACTTCTATGTCAGTAATCCATGGCATAAAATGCAAAAAAAAAAAAAAAGTTGCAAAAACATAGGCCCAAACATTCTTAGTCTCTTGCATCTTAAGTAATTACACTGTAATACTATGATAATCTCATAGCAATTGACAGGACTAAAATGCATAGTAATCATGTATTGTACCTCATACAAGCAATAGTACATCACCTAATATCTGCCTTTTACACAACTATTTCATTACTTGGAAGCTCCCTGGTAATGAATATGCTATTAAGCTGCTTTTTTTTTAATTTGCATGTTTCTCTTATAGTGATTCTTCTATAAATATTTCTGACTTCCTTCATAAATAAGTTTCATTATTCCTCATTATTTAAAAAAACAACCACATTCTCCTCTCCTGAAAGGATACCGTATATTAGATGACCTTCCTATATAAAATCATAAATGAAAAAGAGTCAGACAACCTGCGGGAAAATAAGTAATCAGACAATAGAGCACCAAATACAGTTGGGCAGACTTAAGGCATTACAGTAGAGTTCAAGCCTGAAAAAGAATACTTTACAATTCAAGGAGTCAAAAGAGAATTTAGTTTTACCAGAGCAGGAGACAAATCCCAGCTTGTGCACAATTTATCTCCGATTTCTTCATTTTGTTGCTTTAAACATGCTTTTAAGACTTACTGGATAACTAGTAAAAATTGTATACAATGCAAATGACATTTCAGATAAGTTTTATTGACTTAATGTTCCAATAATAAAATTATAACAATCAGTATTATTCTGATTTATTGCAATTTTTACTTTCACTTTGTCACGGACTTGGTGCATCACAGAATTGAATGTAATGTTGCTGCCACCTCAAGGTCACTCACTGAAAATGAGGTGGCTCACTTCAGTCCAATGCACTAAAGCAAGTAAGTAACTGAGGGCTTTATGGATAAAAATACCACATTGCGGTCACGTCACAGTAAATCTAAACTTTTATTTGCAATGAAACAATGGGTTTTATGTGCAATTTGCAATGGAAACAAACTCCAGGAATGGGAGGATGCCGTTGTGAGTACCAGGTCTGCGAGAGGAAAGGCTCCTCTATCACAGTCCAGGGGAAGAAATGTCAATTCATCAAAGTGGAGAGCCATCTGTGCCTAACTGGCATATTGACAGGGCATAATCCAGACACAGTGGTTCCTTTAGAAAAAGAAATAGTCCTTGGGTTTATTTTTCTTCCATAAAGCTCACTTGGCTCTTTTCCTCTCCTTCTTCAATCTTTCCCAGTTGGTGACCTCTTTGAACCTGAGTCTCTTCCAAAAGAATTTATCAAAACTACCCTTAGCTTGAACAAACAGTTTACAGAGAAGGAAATGCCAATGAGCCGACTCACTCAGAGAGATACATGTTTTGCCTAACAGATTGTCAAAGATCAACTTTTGATCACACTGGTTTGGCAAGGTGGTATGTAAATTAGAAGAGAGGGAAATGTGGTGATGTTTTTCAAATCTTCAAATGCATGTACCCTCTGACCAGCAATCCCCTTTCTAAAAATTTATTTTTCAGATATATACATACATGGACACAAAGATGTCTGTACGAGGAAATTTATTACAGCAAAAGATGGGAAACACACTAAACGTCCATCAACAGAAGACTTGTAAAGTAAATTATAGTAAATCCATAAAATAGAACACTGTGCAGTCTTTGAGATCAACAAGGCAGCTCTATACATACCAATATGGCATGATTTCCAACATCATATGGTTGGGTAGGGGGGGAAAAAGCAATGTGCAAAATAGTGTGTATCGTGTAATTTGTGTGTATGTATTTGCCTAGACTCTCTTTGTAATAAAATACAATAAGCGATTAACAATGGTTCCCTCGTGGAAGAACTGGGGGGCTAGTAACAGGAGAGGGGGAGATGATTTTCACTGTATACCCATTTTGATCTTGAATTTTATACTGTATGTATGTATTAACTACCTGAAATGTGCCAGTAAAAATAAAATGTTTTAAAAACTGCTTTAGACTGCGGTTCAAAGGGAAAAATCAAAACTAGGGAGAAAAGACAAAGGAGGCCCTCAGGGGGAGGAGAGAGGGAGGAAGGGAACCAGGAGGGAAGGGCTGTTAAGGGAAGTGTTCCGGGGCCAGGGGCTTGCTGGAGACAGTGCCTCCTCCTGCCTGGTTTCCCTGCTCTGATCCAGCCCAAACTTGCATTTCTTCCCTGGTCTCCTTGTATCTTTCATTCTCCTCTGACCCTTCTAGATAATTCTCAATTTCTCTGTGATTCCTTGGGTTCCGTCTGTCTCTTTCTAGGGATCCTCTGTCCCCATAGTCCCCAACTTGAGGAGGATGAGAGCCAGCCCTCCTGTTCCTGCTGCCAGCACACGGCTGGGCTTGCCAGGTCCACGCTGTGTGCACTCGAGGTACGCAGCGTGAAGAAGCGGCATAGCAGTGAACAGCCCCAGCAGCCATCTGCCCTCTACTGGAACTCAAAGTTCAATAGAGAATTGAGGGCACTCAGCCTCTTCCCTACACCCAGGTACCACAATGACGAACACTCTACCTGCCCACTAAACAGCACTGGCCAGGATGCTTAAGAAACACATTTGGAAACCTGGAAATATTCCACAGTCTGGGAGAAGGCAATGGATTGGTGGGTCCACCTGCCGTTTCTCAGATAGGGATTGGGGTCTCCCAGTACTAACTGGCTGGCTGCGTTGATACCTCAGTAGAGATAGCATGGGCACCCAGCTTAGAGAGAGGGGGGCAAAGAGAGGAAGTGGGGGCCGCCAGCTGTTGAGTTTCATGCCTTTATTGGATTTAATTTGCCTTTTCCTTTTCTTTCTTTTATGAAAACAAACCTCTTGCTATTTTTATAACTCCTTTCAATGACACATCATTAACAGGGAAGCCAGAATTCTATTTGACATTGTTTAATCATTCAAATTTCATCAAACATCCATCAAAACACTAAGCCACAGAGCAGCAGCATTTTAAAAGCATGCACGTTTCCCATCCAGACCCACATGCAGGCTGGTTAGCTTTCTTTTGGTAAGAGTTTGAAATGCTACAGTTCAAAAGATTGGGAGTGTTCCTGTGCTCGATCCAGTGAATTTTACAAACTTCACCCATTTTGAAAAGACACCATCGTTTTTATTACATTCAGAGGTTATGGAAAAGTTAGAGGTGAAATGATAAAGATGGGTTATATAAAAAGGGATGCCGTATGGAAACCCCCCTCCCTTGTCCTCACAGAAACACATGGAATAAAGATGAACATTCTTACCCCTGCTGCACCATGTGAAAGGGATCCACCAGGAAGGAAGGTGGTGAGGGACCTGGGCCCAGGGCAGGACTGTTGGGTCTCACATCTACTCTGAGAGCCCCATGGTGGCCCCACCTCACCGTCCTTCCCATCCCTGAGGTCCTTCAGCTCTTAAAGTCTCTAGGCTTCATTCTGAGATAAAACAGTGAGGGCAGAGAAGGAAGTGCAAATGGAAAGAAATGGAAACAAGAGTTTGGAAAGCTTAAGTCAGCCTGGGTCCAGCCAGAGTAAGGAAAGAAGCTTCCATTGTCTTCCCACCTTCCCTCCCCCTTCCCGGGGTTCTACACAGATAGGAATTAAGTAAGGCCATTTTCCTGAGTATTTTTGTTTCCAGATCCCTTCTTCCATCTTCTGTGCAATTACCTGCAATCAACTCAAATATATAAATAGACACATTTAAAAATACCCCCACCTCATCAGGCGTTCCCAACTCGGTTTCGAGATGGCATTCTAGAAATCCGAGATCTCCCGAGGACACGAGGCATGTCATGAGTTGAGGAAAGGGAGCAGATCTGGTCTCAGGGAGCAGAGCCCTTAACCAAGTGAGCCAGTGCGGCGACTGTGGAATAAAGGCCCATGGGAGAAGTGAAAGGCTCCTAAAGACAGAACTTGGGGTTGAGGGAACAAATTCTCTAGAAGGGAGGAACTGAAGTCAAGGATGCCTTGGTGAGGAACTGACCCCGTCGGCCAGGGAATCCGAGGTGACACCTGTCATCAGTAACCCTGGGGATCACAGATCTGACGTGTGGTCCCCCTACTGACTACATCCCAGCCTTGTACAAAAGTGGATTGGACAGGACTAATTACTGCAACTGTTGATGTTACGGGGTTTCGAAGACTTTTATCCAGCATTTAAGAGACTTACAGGAAATCTCCAGGCAGTTACGGCGAGGGGCTGAGTGTGTCTCGCAGCTGGCTCAAAGCCAATCATTTGGAGGATAACTTTAATTCCTGGGATATGGAGTCATACAGTCAGGAAGTAGGCCTGACCCCAGGAAGGTCAGTGTCGTGGCCAACTACCCTGGGCTCAATTTAGAGACATAACTATGGCAACGACTGTGCCCAATCGGTTATTAGAGGAGATTTATTGACGGATATGCTTGAATAGCAGAGCCATTAATTGCAATTACCAGACAAGACACTTTGTTCATCTCGGGGAACTGGATGCCAAAACGTCCTAACAACTTTAAAATCCCATTTGCTTTTGGGCTCTCGGCTGGTGTCGCCGCACCTGCTTCATCCTCCCAATACTGAGAGGGAGAGGAGAAGGGGTTTAGCTTGACACGGCACCTGCGGCAGAAACTGGCAAGTGCCAGGTGCCAGGGACTGAGCTGTAGGCCCCTCTCGCAGCCCCCACAACGCCCTTCACAAAAGTGAGGGAAGACTGCACGAGCAGACATGCCCATAATTTTCTTCAAGACTCCCTGGGTTGCCTCTGGGCCTTCCTGAGCCAGGTGTAGCACAGCCTGGGCTCTTTCACTTTGCGGTTCCCCAATTCCTGGATTTCATCTGTCTGGTCTTCCTCTGGGCAGCCCCTCCTGAACTCCCCATTTCTTGAAAACAGTGACTGACTCCCACCCCCCATGCCCTCTACCGTCCCACTGCTCTCAGTCCTTCCTCGTGCTGTGGCCAAGCTCCTTACTGGTCTGCCTGATTACCTGTCTGCTTCCATCCCCCTCACTCAATTCTAAGGCCCACAAGAGTACAGATTTGGTCTGCCTTCCCACTGCTATGTTCCTAGTGCCTAGAACAGTCCCCCTGCCCCTGCACACAGATATCCAAAAAGTATTTGTTAAATGAATAAATGGAGTCGGTATATTCTATTTAGAGTTTGTGCTGGGAGGGCCTCCTCTCCTCAACTGGATAATGTCCATGAAAGCAGGGTTGCTCCCCCCAGCATCTTACTCAGCACTGCACACACCTTAGGTGTTTTGGAACTTACACAAGTGGATGGGAGAGGTTGCAAACCGCAAATGCAATCCATGCATCGGAGTAGGCAAAAGCACATCTCCTACCACTTTTCAAGGAATAATCACAGCCAACACTGAAATAGCGCTTTCTGCAGGGGCACTGGTCAAAGGTCAGAAATTGGGGCACAGAGAGGTAAAGTGATGTGCCCAAGGTCACACAGCTAAGTAAGTGATGGATCCAGGGAAGAGAGGCAGGCAGTCCAGCCCAGACTCTGTGCTCCATGCTATGCTATTTCTCTTGACTTTGAAATCTAGGATAAATACAAAAAAACCATAATAATAATTAGAAAAATACCCCAAGGGAAGTCTCTGGGCACTAACACTACGTCTCCTTGAGTTGACTCCTATGTTTCATTCAAACTAGACTATAAATTACAAACCTCTGCTCCAAATCAAGATGTCACTTGATAATCTTTCCCTTATAGATTAAGCATCAAGAGTATACTTAACCTGAGGATAGCAAGGCAAATGATTCAGAAAACTCTTTCCGCGAAGGAGTGGAACGCGGTCATTCCCTAGAGCTGAGAAGGCAAGCCCACCCTGGGGCTCTGCCTGGGTTTGGAGTACGAGAGTGCTCAGCGAACGCAGATGAACTTCCCCATCGATGCAAAACCGGCCAGACCAGGGGCCCTTTTCTTCTACAACATTTCAGCGTCAACGTGCAGGAGGACCTTTGATTAATGAGACTACTCAAAGAACTGGAATTTTCTATACTCAACACCGAGGCCCAGGAATGTAATGTGAAGTGTTCATCTAAATCAAAATGTCCTCAACGAGGCCTCGAGCCCACAGGAATGGAACCCACGTTGACTGCCATCTACCTCTCCATTCCACACGATCACACGGAAGGCTACAAATGGACCGTCATGTTACGCCCCCACCAAATTCATATGTGGAACCCTATCCTCAAGATGATGGTATTAGGAGGTGGGATTTGGGGGAGGTGATCAGGTCATGAGGGTACAGCCCTCATGAATGACATTAGTGCTTTATAGCGTTGTATAAGAGAGACCCCAGAGAGCGCCCTGGCCCCTCCTACCATGTGAGGACAACTGTCTATGAACCAGGAAGCGGGCCTTCACCAGACGCTTCTCTTGAACGTCCCAGCCTCCAGAAGCATGAGATGGTTAGAAACCTCACAGTCTATGGTTTTCTGTTACAGCGGCCTGAACCACTGAGTCATCACGGCGCGATCTGATATTGGGCTCAGGAACCCAAAGTCCCACAAGAATCTCAGTCACCTAAGATAGACTCCATTCCACTCATCATTCATTCACTTATTCCTTCCTTCATTCACTCATTCATTCATTCATTCTTGTTTCTTCATCAACATCTATTAGTTCCGGGCACCACACTGACCCAATGTCAGATGACTTCACAGAATGTGCCATTTATGGCTGGGGGTTGACATCAATGCAATATCCACGCAGATCAACTACAGTCGTGGTAAGAGCTGTAGTCAAAGGACACAGGGCACCGAAGAGAGGGCAAACGCATTTCCCCTGATCACAGAGGTCAGGGAAGGCTTGTGTGAGACACTGGCTCTTTGCGGAGACCAGGAGAGGACGGGGAAGAGGAAGGAGGACACCAGGCTTGGTGCAGCTGGGAAACCAAAAAACACCCCTGAGAATGGGCGGCTGTGAGGGACTGAGGCAGGGCAGCGGCTGGGAACATCAGGCCGGACCCCCCAAGGCTGGATAAAGGTCTGGATCTTTGTCAGAAGCCGTTGGAGATCTGGGGCACCGCTGGAAAGGAAAAGACCTGATGACTGATCAGAAGGTGACACTGACAGCTGGGTGACGCATCACTTCTGTTCACTCTACTCACTAAGGCAGGAAACTGGGTGGAGCCGTTGAGAGAAAAGAAACAGGCAACAGCAGGGGTTGAAACAGAAAGGGTTTTCTGGACCATCTTCACATCATCAGAAAGTTAAACAGCGGGGCGTTGCATCCCCAGAGGGGAACAGTTAGGACTCGCTACCCTCAGGCCACCCTGTATGGTTCTGCAAACCAGAAGCAACCCTCAAAGCTTGGTAACATTGAGGGTCAACTCATACTCACCCATGGAGATGGGTTCTATCTGGCATTACTGTCACTAGAGCATAAAAAAAAAAAACCACTATAATTCTCGTGCTGACACCAACATTACCATGCATCAGTATAACAGGGTACTAATTTTAATCTGCACAAAAATCACAGAAATTTCATGCTGAAAGGAACTTTAAATATCATCTGAATATTTGTGAATTTTTCAGTATGCTCATAGATGTTTCCATGTATAATTTATCTCCTATTAACATGTATGTTTGGTGGCCTCTAAATAAATTGTTTTTCATGGGCTTAGCCTATGTACATTGCCTTGTACGTCCCTCTCATTCCCACCCGAACCCAAGTGGGACACACACACACACACACACACACACACGCGGGCAAGAGTGTACCCAGAAGGGGCTCAATCAACACTGTTAGTTGACTGACTGACTGACAACAGACCAAAGGCTGCCTTGGAACCTGACAATCAAAGCCATAAAGTCGAGAGAATGATCCAGGCCTCATTTAAAAGAGTCTGGTGAATGGGGCACCTGAGTGGCACAGTCGGTCTAAACATCCGACTCTTGGTTTCAGCTCAGGTCATGATCTCAGGGTCATGAGATTGAGCCCGGCAACCGGCTCCAAGCTCAGCGCAGAGTCTGCCTAAGACTCTCTCTCCCTCTCCTTCTGCCCCTCCCACTTGTGCACTCTCTCTCTGTCTCTCTCTAAAATAAATAAATAAATAAATCTTTTTTTAAAATATTAAAAGAATCTGGTAAAAACATACGGTAGAGATGAGATGAACCATCAAAGATTTCTTCCACTGGCTCATCAAAGAATGAAAACAGAAAAAACTGGAAGGAGCTATAACCTGGGGCCCCAGCCCCTCCCCCTGCAGGGCAGGCCATTCTGTCTTCCACAGGGAAAAGTGGAACATGGCATATTTCTGGTTAAAAGGTTGGGGTGGGGGGATGAATATATAAATGAGTATATTAAGCAAAATGAGAGGTTTTGCAATTTTAGAAGGAAAGTAGGTTTCTTAGATGACAGCAGAAA
>NC_048229.1:42505071-42538133 GCF_002007445.2 Ailuropoda melanoleuca | reverse complement strand
GAAGAGGTTTTGAAGTTCAGGGTGAAATCCAGGGTACAGCCTGGATTCTTAGGGCTTCTCTGCAGCCAGCTCTCAGGTCCCTAACTGGATGCCGTCTTTCCTCTCTCTCCTAAGCCCTTGGTTCTCAATCTGCTGTGGGATCTTCCCAAAAGATGGCTTTCAAGGAGATGCTCAAATAAAGTCCACGCCTAGGAGTGTGTCTGCTGAATGAAATCACTTTTTCATTCAATCAATGAATGTTTATTGAGTGTACCTATATTCCAAGCCCTATTCTAAGCCGGGGGGAATATCAATGAACAAGACTAACAAGCTCCCTGGGCTCCTGGAACTCATTCACCACCAGGGTAGACAGATGGTAAGGCAGGATTACATATGTAATTAATGACCACAGAGCTAAGTCCACAAAGATGTGTGAAATAAGACAAACAGAGTTCCTAACACAGGGCCTGGCCCAGGAAGACCCTCGGCAGATGCTCAATGCCTGTCTGTGCCTGGGCCAGCCCCAGCCCCAGTGTGCCTTTCTAGCCAAAGCTCTCCCTGCTCCCCCCTGCAAGCCCCCCATGCCAAGCCGAGCTGTCTCCACGACCCAGACAGATGCCCTGTGTCCACGCCCACTTCTCACCTCCATTCGTCTTGGTCCATTTCCTTCCACATACCAAGCAGCTCCATTCAGAAACTAGGCTCAAGCAGCTTTTTCCCTCCCATCAGCTGGTCATAGGGATCTCCGTCCACGTGCCCCAGAGGCAAGAGAGGTGGATGACGTGGGAGTCTTGCCACCTGCTCAGGAAGCCCCACTCATGCCTGATTCTGGAAGTACCACTTCCAACTCACAACAGATTGCCACTGGGCCTCCCCAACCTTCGGACTTGCTGGAGCGTCATGGCCAGAAAGGGCCTAAAAACCGCAGCGTGGACTATCTCTGGGAGCCATGCACATTTTCCCTTTCTTTTCTCACTCGTGTTTCTTTGTCCATGAAAGAAGCCTCCCAGAAGTCAAAAAGAAAACAATGTTGTTTTTTTTTGAAAGATTTTATTTATTTATTTAACAGGGAGAGACAGGCAGCGAGAGAGGGAACAAGCAGGGGGAGTGGGAGAGAAAGAAGCAGGCTCCCAGTGGAAGAGCCTGATGTGGGGTTCGATCCCAGACTCCGGGATCACGTCCTGAGCCGAAGGCAGACGCTTAACGACTGAGCCACTCAGGCGCCCCTAAACAATGTTTTTTATGCTCGGTGTTCCACGGTATGTGAGGAGCTCGGAGCTGGAAGACCCTAGAAGGGAGATGACGTGCTATCTACGGGTGCCGTTTACTGATGTCTTCAGGAAGCAAGAAGTGGAGCTCCCTGCCAGCTAATGATGATGCCAGTGGCCTCTCCTAGTCTATCACCTCAAGAGAAGCTGTCAAAATAACAAATGACACATTTTTAGGTCGCAGGATTACCCCTTGGCCAGACCCTCTTGGTTTGATTAGCGGTTACTTTTCCTCTTAGTGCCCTTCTTCATCTTCTTTTCCTTCTTTTCATTTTCTTCCCCTGCCCCTCTCATCAATAAAGGTCACCGCGTTAAGGAAACCACTTCTCTGAGAAGAATTTAACAGTATCCTATTATAATCACATCGTCCTGCTGGGAAGCAGGTGGTATTACCTGTCAACGGGGTTTGGGACATTGCGAATAGCTGCCACGCACCTCAGCGGAGGCTCCCAGGCAGATAAAGTGACCAAAGGAGACAGCCCTCCGGAGGCCTCAGAATCTCATTTTCATTCCCCTTGTGGAAAAGAGACTGACTTTATTGACAAAGACGACTGAAAATTGCTTGAGCGTTCCAATAACCAGTCTGCGTTGAGGCAGAGAGACAGTCTGGCGGAGGCGAGCTCCCTGCTCCGTGGCAGCTTCGCCGAGCCACGCTGTGCCGCCGCACCAGCCTGTGCATATGCAGACCAGACTGGAAGGAGCCTCCCGACGTCCTCAAATGCAGCCCCTCTCCACCTCCACTCCCAGCCTGCTGCTGCCTTTCCTGGATCCCAACCATAAATCAACATGAATTCAAGGACTCTCTGCCAGAAACCGAATTCCTAGGCTGATTCGGGGGCCCAGAGGTCGGAGCTGGGTTAGCTTGCCAAGGCTAATGTCCCACTTGCCACTGGAGTGCTCTGTGGCTTGACTGCACCTTCCAGGTAAGCCACTAGATGTCCCCACCACGGATTCTTGTCCTTATTCCCCAGTCCTGCATATAAGCCAGTCCCAGGGGCTCAGGGAAGTCTACACAGAATTCCATCAACACCTGGACCGCAGGGCTGCCTTAGATGCTAGGACGGTCTGGGCTCCTCAGCGGGCCTCCTCTAAACCCGTTGGTGGCTCAGACCCCAAACAGCTGAGCTGAAAGTATGGGCAGTGATAGCTAGAGCAGCCCCTAACTCTCACAACAGGTGCCCCTGCACTTCCTGCAATCAGTCCTAGCCATCACCGGTCATTGGGCATCCTTCCGGTTTATTCAGGTCCTCGGTAAGAAATAAATTAATATGTGCACCTCGTAGAACCAGAGATTTTAGATGTCAATGTGCTGTGGAAATAATGTAGGTCTGTGGCTTTTAGCAGAGAATGAATGACAGATAGATAATTTATGATGATTCTCGAGATCCGAACTGTAATTATGAAGTATTTCTAGGTGTATATTCAGGATGCAAAGTGTAAGGAACCTAGAGCTAATGTTAATTTATTACTGACAGCTGTATATATAATAATATATCATGTCTTTTAATCTTACATTCCTTCTGACTTACATCAAGCAATCCTTTCATTCATTAATAAAATAGCCTTGCCATTATTCTTAACGATGAAGTCCCATTTTGAATCCGGAGGACTCCTATAATTAAACTCTATACTTCCATATACCAGACATCTGAAGCTCAAAAAAAAAAAAAAAAAGATAAATTGAACTTCTTGTTTTACAGGCAGGATGAAAAAACATCAAAAAGACAGAGCCCACCTGTTCACAGTCCCACTGGAGCTAAACAGAAAGTCAGGGGAAATGTTTGTGTTTATCTTCTCAGCTCACAACATTACTCTTTTTTTTTTCTCCTTTTAGCCGCCCCCCGCCCCCTGCCTCCTGTCACCCCTCCACCATCTCTCCTTTTTTGAGACAGTATATTCAAAGGATATTTTTTTAGAGGTCAAGATAAAAAATGGCAACTAAAAGAAATACAGGCTAACGTGTCTCCTCCAATTTTCTGCACTGTGCCAAACACTTACACAATTAATCCTGTCAAAAGAAATCTAATCTAATCTTATTACACCAAAGACAAGGTGTCCTTTATAAGTATCGTGGCTGGGAACAAGTTGGTCTTCTCAAGTTTCGACTGGTTCAGTGTCTCATTCAGTTTACAGCCAGTCATCACCTTGGCAACTCATTCACTGCACTGCCCTTAGCGTTCCCAAAATTTAAACAGTGTTCTTGTTGAAGTCATCAAGCACACACCATGTATTATCAGACTCCCTGGTCATTTTAGAAGATACAGACCCATGATACTTGTAGAAGCAAAACCTTTAACCTCATCCACTAATTAATGATCACAAAGTGGAATAATGAGATATGTGGAGATAGGGATCCAGTTATCCAGGTCATCTCTCATCTGGAGACAGAATCAGATTCCAGGAGTAGGTGTGAGAGAACTGAGTAAGCAAGTTTCCTATCTGTAACACTACATCTTGCTATGATCGGTTAATTAAATCATGATAAATAACATTCTGCAGCAAGTGAAAGCTGCTCAGAAGGGTTCGGTGGATGACCATAAGTTCAATGGTTCAAAGACATTCACTACATCTGAGTGTCTTTGCATTTCTCTGACTTAAAAATGTTTACTGTAATTCTCTGGAGAGCTCTCGTACAGGAAAGAAAAATACTGAGGTTTTGCTCCACTGGCTTTTTGAAATTGCTAATGTTTTCCTATTGGTTCCGTGTCTTACACCTTCTCTTTCTTCAGTAATTAAGGGTCTAATTCATTAACATCGCTATCTGGTTTCTTTCTATTGGTTCTGCCTCTTCCTGTTACATCAGCGTGGGGAGGAGGAATGTCAGTCAGCAGGGGCCATGCCATGCTGCAGTAACAAACAGCTCCAAGGGTCAGTGGCTTCCTCACCCTACATATCCATTGTGGGACAGCTGGGGGCTCGGCTCACCACTGCTACTCTAAGATGGAGGCTGGCAGGGTGACCACCATTTTGAACATTGCCAGTCATCAAGTTGGTGGGAAAACAGTACTCTGGAGGTAACTGCGCTGGTGATTAAATGCTCCAGGATGGAGGGACACCTCCACCAGACACAATTCATGAGCCAGCACCAGCCACAGTCCACACCTGAGCCAGGAAGAGGGTCAGGAAGTTCTATCTAACCTTGTTCATTGGACATTGGAAAATAACTGGTGTGTTCCACAGAATTCTTCAGAATTCCACAGAAACTTCAGACAGATAAACTTATCTTCTTTCTCTTGTTGAGAAGTCCCTTATTTTCCCTGGATCACAATTGCTCCACTTTGTTTTTGCCTTCTTCCCTGATCAAATAATTCTCTGACTTCTGTCCACTTTCAGATTCATGGACATGACAGTTACTGCTAAAGAAAATTTTCTCTTCAGATGGTTATAAGCTAGGATTATTCATATAGCTCAAGGAAAGGAAAGAAATTTGCAAGTTAATTGTTCTCACTTTCTCCTTTTCATATATTTCTGGTTTTCCTTATATTTTCCCCTCCCTCTTCCATGGTCAACTCCTGCCCAATCTCTTTTATTGAAAAACAATAGCTCAACACTTTATTTGTCCTTTTTCTTAGCTATTTGGTCCAATTTGGCAAAGGAGTCTGTAGATTAGCAGAAATCTAACTTTCCTGGTTCCCCAACTCCCCCGATTCAGGTGAATTTGTATCCTGAGATACAGTGAGAAGAATTACTGACCTGTCTGAACAGTGCCTAAGTTTTGCTAGATATTTCTCCCACTTAATAATTGAGAGCCCAGCCCGCTGCAAAGACTTCTAAATACATCTAGAAGTCCCCAAGAGCTATCTCAACGAACAAGCCCAATCCATTACTGTGAGGGGAATCTTAGGTTTGCTCCCTTCCTACTGCTCCCGGCCCACCTACTGAGTCCAGACCCAAACACCCTGCTGTATAGTCCCTAATGCGCCCAAACAGTCCAGCGCTCTCTGTGAAGCTGGATGCAGTTTCACTCCCTTTGTATTTTACTTTGTTCTCGGGGGAACCAAAATAAGGCTGCTTATAACCCCGGTGCGTATATCACGAATAAAAACAGAGTGAAATGACAAACACCATGGTCCCCTCAGAAGGACTGAGGTTGTGTTACTGTGTGGAACTACCAAGTCGGGCCTTAACCCCCAGGATGAGTTCTTTCCCTGAAAATCTTCTCTCTCTCAAGCAAATAGATTACCCAGGGCTAGCCCTGCCCCTCACCAGTCACACCTGAAGTGCAGCCACAAACCTAGCTAGGACCTCTCCATTTTAGCCAAGAACACAACAAAAAACATAGCCCAACAAGCGCAAGAACAAATTCATACGCATAGGGCTGAAAAGAGTGCCAGTTCTCATGCTGAAAAGCCAATTAGGGAGGAGATGGAGTGATGAAGCTAGCCCACAACAGACTGGGGCGACGTGGAGAGACACACCGACTTTTAGGCCCAGGCCACCACTGAGAGGACAACATACAGGCCTCGGGAGACCAACGACCCAGACCCGAAACCCATCTACGACGGGGACTACACCCTCCTCGCGTCCGCCCAGCCCGAGTGCCCCAGGCCGCCTGTGGGCGGGGCCTGAGCCTCGCCCCGCCCCGCCGCCCGCCACACGGGTCACCTGACCTGCCCGCTGCTCACGTGATCCGTCCCCAGCGCCGCCATCTTGGAGCTCCGGATGAGGAGGGGAAAAGCGGGGGAAAAGAGGGAAAAGAGCCGGGAGAGAGGTGGGCGAGGACGAGGGCGAGGGCACGGCCGGGCTCTTGGCCGGCCAAAGGAGGCTCGCGGAAGCAGCAGCCGCCGCCCGACCGCAGGTACCGCGCCCCGGGGCCGCCCCTCCGCCTGCAGGTAGCGCCGCCGCCGGCCATGTGCGTTCTACCCTCAGGCCTCTACCGGCGCCCGCTTCCTCTTTTGCGGGCGGACACCGCCCGGTGCTCGCCACATGCCCCAAGTTCCGCGTCCTCTTCCAGTGCTCTGCGCCGCCAACAGCAAGGCCTGCGGAGACCCCGGGCTTGCTCTGCCGCGGGGGGTGGGGGGAAACCTGCCGCTCTCCGCATACTGTCACCAGTATGGTCTCCAGGGCGGGCCTGCTAGGCGTTCGTTGCTTCCTTCCCCTCTGCAGATGTGAAACCGCTTAGGCCAGCCTGGATAAAGCTCACGACGGTGCCCTCACCGCATCTCCTGATGACTTTTCTC
Organism: Ailuropoda melanoleuca; assembly: GCF_002007445.2. Lineage (NCBI taxonomy): Eukaryota > Metazoa > Chordata > Mammalia > Carnivora > Ursidae > Ailuropoda > Ailuropoda melanoleuca. Next base: position 42,531,706 of record NC_048229.1, on the reverse strand, counting down.
AAGCCCCATCGCCCTAGCCCTTTAGCCAATTCTTGGTGTAGAAAAAGCTAGTACAGAAAATCCTAGCCTTCTGCCCCTACGAATCTTTTCGGTGAACTGGTGTCCCCAGAGATCACTGAGATCAGTGGGAAAAGCTCCCACCTTTTAAGACCTGCGGGCATCCGGAGTGAATGGTCTCTGTGGAAGGCCTGGATGATTAATTAGGCGGAGTCCATCATCCCAACCCGTAGGCGATCTTTTCAGTTGCTGCGGTGGGCTGTAATTTACTATCAGTATGCATCTCTTTTATCAGGCAATTACTGGATTTATCACCTTGAGCTTGTACTTTCTTCAGTACTCTGCTTTGACTCAGCTTATGGGTTGCGTTATTGATTAAAAGAGAAAGCCTGGCCCTTCATTCCTTTACCTTACTAACTCGTTTAAAATTAACTTCAGGGGAGGACCAAAGACGTGCTTTCTGCCCTGGCAACGAACTATTTACTTAACCATAATCGATAAGATAGCTGCATTCTAGGAGAAACGAATAGGCATTATTCGATTTTTGGGATTCAGCCTAGCTAGTATAAGAAACTGTGTCAAAGAAATATAAGACCAGGGCAGGAAACTGCATTAGAAGATATATAGGTCAGTCTACTGTGTCCTCTCTTTTCATGCCTACTGTGCTTGCACAGAACTGTTTGAAGTTTGCAGAATCATCCTTTAGATTGTTTTTTTGGTTAAAACTAAAAAAGCAATATACAATTTATTGTTCCTTATTCATTAGAAAGTGATATCAGTAAAAACAATAGTATTTTGAGTCAATTAGATAAATTCTGAGCTAAAACAAAATACACAATTATTGGGAGAAGTTTCCAGAGCAGTTTTTTTCTAACTTGTGCAAAATCATAGTCTACTTGTTAGAAAAATTATGTAAATTTGCATCACATGATTGGGTTGCGTGAACATTCCTCTGAATTTCTTTTTGACATAAAATATTGGGAAATTTTTCACTGCCAAAAGAAATAATTACCTTGTTTCATCAAGAAAGAGAAATGTTTGATACTATATACTTCCATTCTTGGCCACAGCTGAATTCTGAAGATTGATCCAAGGGACTGTGTTAATTTCAGGAATTGATTTGAAAGACATTGGCTCTGCCACTTAACAGCCATGTAACCTTGGGTAAGTCGCTTAGACCACACTGAGTGTTTCCTTATTTGTAAAATTGTGTAACACCCACCTGGCCTGTTCCAAAGCGTTATGAAGATCAAACACTAACATGTTTGATACCGACTAGCTGTAAGGGGCTGTTATTCTTTTCAGTATTGATTCTTTATACATATTTGTTCTTACTGAGATGTAAGAGGGAAAATGCTATATTAAGAAAAGGGATTTAGAATCAGGCCTGGATTCCAGTTCTTAAGCCAGCTATTACCTTACATCTGTGAGCCTCAGATTCCTTACCTGCAAAAAAGAGGCTACTATTACCGGAAATAACATGTTAATACACAAAGTCTACATAGGCACTGCGCCTGGATGGTGAGCACTTGAAGGGCAAGGATTTCTTCTTACTTACTTTAGTAGTCTCCAGCACTGTGCTTGGCACATTATAGGTGCTCAGTAAATGTTAAATCTTATTACTGGTTAATGTTAGTTAGACCTTATGTCTTCACCGTAGCTGCCAAATTAGAATATTCTCTCAGGCTAGATGCCAGCTAAGAAATCTTAGATTATGAAATTCATGTATTTGTGATATTATACTATTTTTTCATAGTGGCAATTAATCAAATTAAGCTAAGGAGGTTTTAATTCAAAGAAATTGTAGCTGACAGTAAGATAAATCTATACATAATGTGTAAGCAATCTCGAGGTAATTTTTTATGGACAGTTTACAATTCAGGGACATGAAAGTTTATCCAGTACCAATCTCTTGTTTTACATCTGAGAAATCTGAGTAAAACCCACAGAAACAGTGACTTGCCTAAGGTCACACAGCTGACTGAGGGTACTCCGGAAGAGGAACTTCTGCCTTTCAGCTGGAGCAAAATGTTTTATATTTTAGAATTATAATCTAGAAGAATGGGAAATTGGCCATTACTTCACACAATCTTTGTCTAGTTGGGAAAAAACAAATTCTTCGTCTGAAAGAAAATGTTCTTTATAACATAGCAAACTGCCTTTGTACGCACACAGAAAATTACAACCTTTCTGCAGTCCCCCTCAGGCCCACAGGAATTGTTCAACTTGATTTTACTTACGATAACCATTTTCTGTAACTGAAAGGAACTAATTAGATGTACAAAGAAACCAAGTAGTAAATTATAAGGAAAGAAAGACAACCGAAATAATTTGGTTCTTTTCTTGGGAAAGACGTTAATTATAAGCTTTTGCCTGTGGAATTCAGGTCTCCCCCACTTTTTCAGTTTGCTTTCTCCCACTTTGCTTTTTATGAAAGATCTACAGTAGTACCTATTTTCTCTAACTGAAGGAAATCCGAAGATTTCACTTATACAAAAAAAAGACAAAAAGTGAAAGTAGTTTTCAATCTTTGTTTTGCAGGGAGCCATTAATAGAGGCAGCGCATACCCCAAGCAGCAAGAGTGACCCCACCAAGCTCCTTCCCTGACCGGGAACTGCGCTGTGCATCTCAGCATCAAGGCACCAAAGCTTTGAACTGTGTCTGTGAGCATCTGTGCTTTATCTTGTTTTATTTTTGCATTCGTTAGCAAGGTGTGTCCTGAGGTATCAGAAAAGCCTAAGAGGTTATTTTTGGTTTGGGGAACACTCAAAACTTCTGCCATATAAATTAATGGTAATTCCTTTTTCACTTTTCATCATTTTGGCTTCTGAAAGATTTCATAGGAAGGTTCTACTTTCAGATAGCCAGGGAAATCTGTCCTGTTGTCTAGGAAAGATTTGAGACTAGGAAGGATTGTAGGACGTTTCTGGTTTGGGATGCGACTTACATGTATTTATTTGTAACAATTTCATACATTTTGTTTAATGTTGTTATGTCTAAAGATTCCAAACAAGAAGCTCCTTACTTGAGTGATGCCTCTAGTCTTTCCTCTTTCTGTAAACCTTCCTGTTCAGCCATATTGGTCTTTTTCACTAACCACTAGATAGCAAGTTTTTTCTAGTTTATGAAAATATAATAACGTTATGGCTGTTTTCCTTGTCGATCTTACCCTTGTATTAACAGAATTCCAAAAGAGCAACTGAGGCACTCCGGGATAATTCAAGGAGGATATATTTACAAAGATACTCATAATAAAGATGTAGGACTTGTATAGGCAAACCACAGGGATAATGCAGTTACCTGAAACTAGCAGCATCAGGAGAAGGAAGAGGTACCAGAACCAGGAATGTCTTGTAGAGCCCCCTGCCTGGAGAGAATGGCCTTCCATTGAGGAACATGGCCAATCCAAGGTGACCTAGAGGGAGGGAACCAAGGACATGAATATCCTGATCTCAGTCCACTACCTCCCTCTGGTCTCCTGTCGTGGCTCCCCATTGGCAACCAGAAACCAGAGGTCATGGGAGTCGAGTGATGTAATACCTCCTGGGCAGAGAGCAGAGTGGAGAAAAGGAGACAGTGAGCCCAGAGGGGCAAATGGTTGACATCTGGCGCAGCCGTCTTTTGGAATACAGTGCACCTCTTCCCTCTTCAAAAAGCCTTTTCTACCTTCCTAGACCAAAATTAGCTCTTCACGTGTTATTAGGTTTTGGTCATTGACTGTTCCGTTCCAATTATTTTACATGGTGTACCGTTTCATTATTTAAAAGCTGTTGATTCTTTTTAACTTCTAAATATGTTTGTCCTATCCAGTCAGTTCAGTTTTAAACCATGAGTACTGTGATCTTTTTCATACTGTATTTTGCTTAATGCCTTGCACTTAACAATTTTTACTATAATTTTTTATTATGTAAAGTTTTAAACGTGTACACAGTAGAAAGAACAGTATAAGGAATTCCTAGATACTCATCACTTAACTTCAGTTGTAAAATTTGCCATTCCTCCTCTATCCCCACCCTCTCCACCCACCCCCTTGACCAGAGTCATTTTTTAAAGTTGCATTTACATTGATCTCTTGAAGGCCATGGATAGTATGCAGATGTTCATAGTCCTTGTTGTCATCATTATTGAGCCATTGGGATTATATTTGTACTCTTTGTTTTCCTCTTTTTTTTCCCCCAAATTTTACTTCACTTGGCATAGAATCCCATATATATTTGCACATTGGTGGCCTAAGTGAAATTTTCATGAAAATTTAAAGGGCTGACCTTAAGGTCGGCTTAACTCCCTCCCGGTGTATACTTCATTATGAACTGTTTATCTGACCTTTTCTAACAGAGACTTTTGTTTTAATGAGACTTAACTTGTACATCGATTCTACCATGTGGACTCAAACTGGTTTTTCAGGTGTTTCTTGATGTATTTTATGTTGTCATATCTGTTTTATAGCTGCCATTTCTGTACTTATCCCCAAATGTATGCAGCCTCTAAAATGAGGTACTTACATAAATGTTCAGGGAAAATTGGAGCATCTGCTGCAAATTTCCATTAGCTCTTAATGCCTGAGCAGACACAGCTTTTAAAATCTGAATGTTTTGTCAGTTTCTTTTGTATCAGTCTTTTTCTTCAGATAAGATGAACTCCTCTTCCTCTTCATTTCACTTTCTTTTTAAGGTTACACACTAAAATATCCACAGGGAGCAATTTACACTGCTCTCTTTCCTATTCTATCATTAAGTAAAAGAGGGATAACATGAATCACCTTTGTAACCCTGTGGGTATGCAAAGTCTGTTGAGCAAATATTCACTTGTTAACCTGCAGACTACAGTCAGCCTACATGGGTGACACGTTTCCTGGTGAAGGAGACCTTAGATCTACAGACCACCAGATCTTGTGAAAGAAATTAAATGTTCAAGCATTCGTGTTATTAACGGTTACGTAACTAATTTTCATTTAACAGTTGAACTGAAAGAAAGCCTTAAGTGAGTGACCTTAAAGGGAAATCAGTAGTCACAGAAAGAGCCACAGCGCCCTTTGGCCTTAAAATGTGAAACTCTCAGGCAGTAAGGTGACTTATGAAGTCACAGTGGGTTTTCCTAAAGAAACAAATTGTTCCTGTACTGGTCCCTTCTTTAGTGACTTAAGATTGAGTGTAGAGATTTAAAAATACTGCTCTTCCTACTTGAGAAAGATGGAAAGGAACTACATAGTCTGTTGAGAGGTAATGCCCTCAGGTTGTTTAAGGGAGAGAGTGGCTAAAGGGCCAGTGGTCTGTGGGAGCTGGGGTAGCAGTCACTGTTGTAATGGCTGTGGAGTGCATTCCCTACCACGAGTGCAGTTGGACATGGAAAGGAAAAGAAAGCTGATCACATTGGACAGAATATCAGGAAGGAGGGAAGAAGTAGTACTAAAGAAACCAAGAGTAAAATGTTTGCGTTTTTGCCTGATGTGGACCTAGATATAGAAGGTTTGTGTGCCAGAAAGAGCAGAAAATCAGAGAGGAAAAGCCATCATTGTTGCCAAGAGTAGATATGGAAGGACTGGCACCGCAGCTGGTCAGAGCACCGGTAGGGTCTAGCAGGAGTTAGGTTTGATCTTGGCAGGGGCTGAAGGGCTCTTCCATGTTGATTCAGCCACCTGGGGGGAGAGAAGCCATTATCCATCTCCTAAAATAAGAATTCAGAGCCTGTAACTGAAGTTTAAGAATAGTATGGTCTTTGGTCTATAGCTGGTGCCACTAAAAATTTTGCTGGCATTTATTGAATGTTGTGAGTAAGACTCCAGAATGCACCTAAAATGTGGAAAAACAAAACTTGTTGCTGGAAAAAAGCCTAAACTGAAAAATGTGATCCAAGTCAACAAATTAATCTCACTTTGAGCCAAAGGAAATGTTTGAAATGAAAATACTGCCAGGAAATAGAGGATTCAAGATTTAGGCGGAAAGATATTGTGAGTATTTTTTGTTTTGTAACTTCCTTGGCTGTAATGCATTGCTAGAACTTACAGAGAACCCCTTTTAAGGACTTTGAATATTTAGACCTGAAACAACTAGAATATCAGTTGTTTTCCTTCTCTGGTGCCCCTTTCCCTTTCGGGGGGGGGGGGNGGGGGGGGGGGGGGGGGAGGGGGGAAGAAAAGAAAAAGCATGCATGCATATGAGTCGTAGTTAACCACTAATATGGCCTCTAGGAAAAAACCACAGCGTAGTTTGTGGTTTATCTTCAGGAAGATAAATCAAAGGAAGTAAAAGAGGGAACTAGATCATTGCTTTTATGTAGTTTCGGTTACATAGTACTTCTCAAAATTCACTCTGTCCTTCACAAGAGGTCCACAACTCTTTTGATAATTCCAAAAATTTGGGGAGTATAAAACCAAATTTATGATTTTAATAATAAAGCTACAGTTATATTTGGTATAAGAAGTTGTCTCCCAAGGATTGTGTCGATCTTGTATTAGCTTTACTGAGTGGTGTTCTGTAGTAACTTGAGGTGGTTCCACATGCACTGGGAATGCCTGTGTTCCTTCAGTCAAGGAATAGGAGTCCTGTTTTTTGGCATTGGGCAAAAGAGGGAGTACTGATTGGGCCCAGCTAGATGTCTAGGGGAAAGAAAGTGAAGGAAAAGGAGATGCCAATTGTTGAAGTCATTTCCAAAGAAAGAAATGGATGGAAAGGTCTTGATAGGGGATGGCACTCCAAAGAGAAGTTGTGAACAATTTAAGTCTCTGTTGGGGCTAGCTGGGTGTACTGATACGGAGTTCCCAGGTTAGAGAATGCGGAGATGAGCTTAAACTCTAAGATGAGCTTCAATTTCGTTTAATTACATACCTGGGATACCTATAACCAGGTTATTTCTTTCTGTTGTATATTATCTTTTCTAGATATGGAAGAAAGCAGCAGTGTTGCCATGTTGGTACCAGATATTGGAGGACAGGAAGCTATATTGACTGCTGAAACTGTCATCAGTTCATCATTGGAAATTGATGAACAAAGAAAAGTTAAAACAGATCCATTGATCCATGTTATCCAGAAGTTAAGTAAGATAGTAGAACATGAAAAGTCACAAAAATGTCTTTTAATTGGGAAAAAACGCTCACGTTCAAGTGGTGTAGCACACTCTCTTGAAGCCCAAGAACTTTGCGAGATTCCAGCTAAAGTAACCCAGCCACCTGCTGCCGAGAGTAGAAGGGCTGAGATGTCGCAGATACATTTTACCCCTGGCTCTCTTGCCCAGAACGATGGGAAGGCCATGTCTTACCAGTGTAGCCTTTGCAAGTTTCTGTCGTCATCGTTTTCTGTGTTAAAAGATCATATCAAGCAGCATGGTCAGCAGAATGAGGTGATATTAATGTGCTCAGAGTGCCATATTACATCTAAAAGCCAAGAGGAACTTGAAGCTCACGTGGTAAATGACCATGAAAACGATGCCAACAGTCGCACTCAATCCAAAGCCCAACAGTGTGTAAGCCCGTCCAACCCTTTGTCTCAGAGACCCACAGAAAGAAGTAACGAAACCACTTCTGATCTCGCTGTGAGTGCAGACAGTCTGCAAACTCACGCTGCCCAAAACGCACCTGTGACAGAGATGGGTAAGAGGAAGTGGTATGCGTATGAACAGTATGGCATGTATCGGTGCTTGTTTTGTAGTTATACCTGTGGCCAGCAGAGAATGTTGAAAACACATGCTTGGAAGCATGCCGGGGAGGTCGATTGCTCCTATCCAATCTTTGAAAATGAAAACGAGCCCCTAGGCTTGCTGGACTCTTCAGTGGCTGCTGAACCTGGTGCGCTGGACGCAGTCGTCATTGCTATTGGAGACAATGAACTGAGTATCCACAACGGGCCTTCAGTACAAGTGCAGATTTGCAGCTCAGAAACATTATCCTCTTCCTCTCCTTTAGAACAGAGTACGGAAGGGGGAGTTCGTCTAGGTCAGTCAGTTACTCTTGACCCTAACGAGGAAGAAATGCTAGAGGTGATTTCTGATGTGGAGGAGAATCTGGTTGCTGATAGCCTACTTTCATCTGCACAGAAGATCATCAGTAGCAGCCCAAATAAAAAAGGTCACGTTAATGTGATAGTGGAGCGTCTGCCAAATGCTGAAGAAACTCTTTCACAGAAACATTTCCTCATGAATGCCGAAATCGAGGAAGGAAAAAACCTGAGCCCGACAGAATCCCAGATTGGGTGTGAAGGAAGAGATGAAGTTTATCGTGCTGATAAATGTACTGTTGACATCGGGGGGTTGATCATAGGCTGGAGCAGTCCAGAGAAGAAAGACAGTGAGTTAATTAACAAAGGACTGGCTGCTGATGAGAATGCCCCGCCAGGGCGAAGAAGAACAAATTCTGAGTCTCTCAGACTGCACTCGTTAGCCGCAGAAGCCCTCGTCACGATGCCCATAAGAGCTGCAGAGCTGACGAGGGCCAACCTCGGGCACTACGGCAATATAAACCTTTTAGATCCAGACACTGGCCAAAGGCAAGCAGATAGTACGTTGGCAGCATATTCTAAAATGATGTCACCACTTAAAAACTCTGCAGATGGATTAACTACTTTTAACCAAAGCAGCCCTACGTTGGTAGCACTCCCAGAGGGTAGGCAGGAATTGTCAGATGGGCAAGTGAAGACCGGCATCAGCATGTCCTTACTGACGGTCATTGAAAAGCTGAGGGAAAGGACAGACCAAAATGCTTCAGATGATGACATTTTGAAGGAGTTGCAGGACAACGCCCAGTGCCAACCCAACAGCGACACGAGCTTGTCGGGAAGCAGTGTGGTAGAATACATCCCCAATGCTGATCGGCCCTACCGCTGCCGCCTGTGTCACTACGCAAGCGGGAACAAGGGCTACATCAAGCAGCACTTGCGAGTGCATCGACAGAGACAGCCGTATCAGTGTCCTATCTGTGAGCACATAGCTGACAACAGCAAAGATCTGGAGAACCACATGATCAACCACTGTAAAACAAGAATATACCAGTGCAAACAGTGTGAGGAATCTTTTCATTATAAGGTAAGCATCGATTCGTGAAATCATTCAGAGAACCTTAGAATCTTTAGAACCAGGAGGGAACTTGGTAGAGAGAGCCCAGCCACCTCATTTTATAGGTAAGGAAACTGAGACCCAGGAAAGTTGGGTAATTTGCCCAGGGGATCCCAACTGAATTAGTATTGAAATTGGGACTGAAATCTGGGTCATCAGAATTTCTGGTGTAGGATTGTTTTCCCTGCCTACCACCTCCTTAACAGTTTCTGTGTTTATTGCTTTAGTTTTAGCGTGGCTATCTTTTTTTAAATGTGTTGATTTTAAATTGCAGGGTAATTACGAGGGAACGTACAGTGGAGGGACATACACGTTTGATTTACACAAATGTAATCCTACATCATCAGTACAAAAAAAACCAGCTATTTTTCATCTTCCATGGCCCCAAAATGTAGGTCATTCACTTCAGCTACACAGCCAGCCAGTAGCGATCTGTGTCATTGCAGGGGGAAAAATAAGCTGTGTTGGACTTCATGAAAGACAGTAAGGTGGAAATAGAGCCACGTGGGTTGCTTTATGGGCAATTTAAGAGACTTTGAAGGATTATTTATTTTGACTGATTATTTATTTTGACTGATTTTCATCTTATATGCTACCTTAAAACCAACAACCAGCAAAAAGATACTGTTTTTGTAAAGGAAACTGGATTCATTGAATCATTAGTTTCCCACTTTTCTTCTCTAATGTGCCAGTTGGCTGTTCGGTGGAAGGAGAAAGGTGTCCTAAAAGGGTAACTGGGATGTAGACGTTTCCTCTCAGATTTCCCAGAGTTGGGGTCTAGCTGGTAGTAAAAAGGTAATCAGGAATAAAAAAGTCTTTGACTCTGAGATTCACTGCCTACTTGGACTGCCCTCATGAAATTCTGAAGTGGCCTCAGGCTACCAGACAAGCAGTGCATCCAAATGGGCAGCAAAAGCAAGTTCCAGAAGTTTCTTTGGCTCCTGCATTCTTGATTGGTGGGGGTGGAGGAAGAAGATACCGTGGAGGAACCGTTCCAGTTAGGTCTCTCTTACACATTTAGTTGATACTGAAAGGCAAAAATTAGCAGGAGTCCAGCAGTTACTGTTTGGATTTATTTTTGTGAAAGCATTGGGTTATTCTGAGTGACCTGCTCTTCCCTCTGCCGGGCCTGTCAGCAGTTCAGTAAGTATGCACATGCCATGTGTAAGCAGGGGATTCCTCTCAGAGAAGGCAAAACTGCCTTTTTGATGAGATTGTGATTTCCCTAGTGTATTTCTTCCCATAAACTGTCAAATAAGTCAGATAATCTTTTAGCACGTTTGTTTGTAAAATATTGGTAATGTGTTCTAGATACTAGGCCGTGAAAGCAATTAAACTGCTTCTACAGCCTCTTAGGAACAGTGCAAGTATATTTATTGAAGGTTACATGTGAATATTTCTCAATTTTTTAGAGTCAGCTGAGGAACCATGAGAGAGAGCAACACAGTCTTCCAGATACCTTGTCAGTAGCAGCTTCTAGTGAGTCGAGAATTTCTGGTGATACAGCTGATGGAAAATGTGTTCAAGAAGGTATCCGTGTATTTTTTTTGTACAGGCTGCATGACTAGCATATGAAGTTCTCTTAAAAAGCCCTTAGTTGTCATGTGGGTTAATTTCAGGACTAAAGCTACATATATTCCCTCTTTTCATACTGCGGAGTGAATCTTACCTGTGTTCCTGAGGATATCCTGAGGTACTGACTGAAATGCAGTGTTAGTAAATACTCAGCTTCGATAATGTGGGTAGATAATAGGCTGAAATTTATGCTGTCCTGTAAGAGCCAAGGCCAGCGCAAAGCCTTGGGTGACATACCAACAAGCCGGGGAAGTCACAGTGTGGGGAAGCAGGCCCCCCTCTCTCAGTACCAGTTGACCCACTGAGAACATACAGCTTTTGCAGATGGTGGGCCCCCACCTCAAACTTTAAGTGAGGCTTCCTGCTGTGATCTTATTCTTATCCAAGTATGACTGCCAGATTTCATCTGCATTATTTAAAAAAAACGCAAAAAAACACAAGATCTTTTTATGTACTAGTTAGGTACCAGTCGGCCAAGTTTCTGCTAATAGGAATATTAGAATCAAAAGATTTAATTAGAGTTCCATGAAAAGGCGGGTGCCGCATCCGGAGAATTAGGGATAAAGCGTAATAACTGTGCTTCCTTGCATCAGCTCTCTTAAATTGATACACTTTAAATGTCTCAAGTGCGGTACATAGTGTTTATGGGAAATAAAACATATTGGGGTGACTTTCCTTTTTAGATTTCCTGAGAATTAAAGTTAGAAACAACTGCAGAGTAAAATGTTTTACCATAATGTTTCATTAAATTATACCCCAGAAAGCATAACTGATTCAAGAATGTTTCTGAAAGAACTGATTTTGACACCACTGTAGCACCAAAATTCCCTTGTCAAACAGATGTCATCCCTGTAAAACTATCCAAAACAAAAGGAGTTTATGACATAGCATCTGTTTCTGCAATAGATGGCTGAGCTAAAACAGTTTTGTTTCCTTTTTACAAAATAGCCCTAAATGCCTCCTTTTATTTTAATTCATTATGTTTCCATATCCCCCTTTAAAGGAGACATTAAAACACTTGATGTCATTGGACCATAAATCCCTAATGAAGGAATAAAGTAAATACTACTCAGTGGCACCACCTGCGGTTAATACGAGTGGTGGAATATGTTTTTTCTAGCACCATCTTCAAAAGCAGTAATTTATAAAACTGTCCAAATGGGTTGTTAAATTAGAACTCACAATTTTAATAAAAAAGATTAAAATGTCGGCTCAAAATTAAAGTAACCAGTTTGAGCTTTACAGCGACAGCATCTGTCCACCATATTCCATTTTACAGTGTCTTTTCTTTGTGCATTCTGCTCTGTTTCTTGGGGTTAAATGTATGGATTTTAGATTGTTTGCCCTGTCTCTTTTTTCCTCGCTTTGCTCCATTTGCTTTTTTCTGTCATAGTCGTAAAACACTTCAGATGACTGATAACTTCCTGCACACTCACGCTGATACTTCATTAATTCAGTATTAGATCTTTGGAAATCTGGTTGTCAGGCCAAGAAACAAGTAAGGTCAAAGTAATTCGTGTTTTACTAAAACTTCTTTAGCCATTTAGTAAAGTTAATAAACAAGTTGGGGGACGTGTGCCTCAGTGGTCCCCAGGCTCTGCCTGCTCTGATGGCACAGATAACTTGGGACATGTTTTTGACTCCGAGACCCAGTGTAATGGTATTTCAGACATTCGTTCTGCCAAAAGGCGTGGAGTGCCCATCCTGAGCTAGCTGCCGGGAGTCCAGTGAAGGCATCAGTGCCTGTAAGGACCGCGGTCGGGGAGGAAGACAGAACCGTACTGACAGGGATGTCAGCCAACCTCACAGGTGCTCTACTGGAGCCATGGGCAAAGCACGCTCGTGTGGTGCTCCTTCGTGAAATTTAATTAGATCGTTCTTTATTGCAAACGTACAGTTCGCAAAGCTCTGGAAATTCGGCATGAACAAAACACACAGATCCCTGCCCTCTGGGGAATCTGTAGCCAGGGACAGGTCAGAGATCTGGCACAGAAATGCAGGTGGCACACAGACTGTGATGAGGGAAGAATAGAGAGTTCTCTGCTTACTAAGTAAACCATGCTGAGAGGTTCTAGAATTTCCATTTTGTAGATGAGAAAACTGAGTCCTCACAAGGTAAAATGCTTTGCCCATGATCACCCTGGTAGTAGGTGGAAGAGCAAGGATGAAGCCCAGAGTTTTGAACGTTAAATCTCATATTCCTTCCGTTGGAAACAGTTGCTTGCAGTAGCACGGGCTCTCATTCTGTGCTATATTAAGTTTTTCCATCTGTCATTTTTATTAGTTGTCATTGATCTGTAATATTTCTCACACAAAACCATTATCCAATATTTCACACTTCATTTTTTCAGGGTTTTTTAAAAAACTGAATTTGGAACAATGCCACTTATAATCAAGTCCAAGTTTTTAACCTACCAATTAAGAGTAATACTTACATTATAATTATGATTAGTGTGTATATTAATGTTGTAGACTTACACCAGGAAATTAGGACATTTTGTTCTGCCTGGCAAAAGTAGTTACAGGCAAAAGAAAATTTCAGTTTTAGAAAGCTTAAATTTAACTTAAGGGTTTTCTTTGTTTTGTGAGAATTTCAGCGTGGTTTCTTTTGTGCCACCAGTTTTACGATTCCGCACTGTGTGGTGGTATTCCACCTAGGCTCCCTTCCTGCTCTGCCTTATTCTCCAGCTTTCCATGCTTGCTTTGTTCTTGAATATAAAGCAGTGAGGCTGTGAATGGCCTGCGGACTTTGTGCTTACAGAGGAGTAAAGAGAGTGTTGAATATCTCCAGGAACAGTTTCACATGATCAAGGCATCCAGCTTGTATTTTCTCAGGCTTACCCTGATTAAAATTACCCAGCCCTGTTGCTGCAGAATGAGGGTGGGAACATGGCCTCTTTTCCAGCGGACCCATGTATTCTGGATTTCAGAGAGCCACATACTCACATTAGTGGTAACACTTGTCCTTGTCACCTGCCAGTTTGCTAGGTATGATGATAAGACATTATTTAGCACTGAGTAATTTGCGGTTGTTTTTCCTTCCATTGTTGTTGCACTGACAGCTGACTTCCAGTTACAAACAAAGGAAACCCACAGGGTAAAAAAGCTTTAGGCTTCTTATCTGGAGTTTGTTATGTATGCTTTGTAGCCATACTGTATGATATTGTATTATAGTACTAAATCACAGCTTGTCGGCAAATCAGTGTTTCCTTAAGACGATGTATCTAGTATCAATTAGACTAACATCTTTCAGATTAACAGAGTATCTCTGGTTGATTCCACTGCTACACAGCAGGGCAGCTGGTATCAGGTTTATTCTATTTTAGCATTTTGTTCAAGGTTATATAGAAACTAACCCAGTGTATCTGTGTTTACAGGTCAGATGATGTTCAGTTTATACCTGCTGATAGTCCAGTTGCAGGAGAACCTGGAAAGCCGTGTTCAAACTTGTTAACTTTATTAAATGAGAAAGCTTGATTGAAATGTTAATACTATGTGTTACAAATATTCATTTACAGTGGAAATTATGCCATTGGTATCTAATCAATGTATGTCGCTAAAGCTCTCCAACCCCTTGTCTAGGGAATAAGTCTTCAGTCCAGAAACAGTATAGATGTGACGTGTGCGATTATACGAGTACGACATATGTTGGTGTCAGAAACCACAGACGAATCCATAACTCTGACAAGCCGTACAGGTAAATGTGATGATCCTAGCGTTTTAATGCTTGTATCAGAATATTTTATAGTAAAGAAAAAAACAGAAATAATTAAAGATTCATAACACCTGTTTAAACACAAGTTAGGTGCAGAGAAACTCACTACTTGTTTCATGAGGGTTGTTTAGTTAAGGAATATGAACTTTAAGCTTGAGTCTTAGGACAATTGGCATTTCATCTAGTTGAAATGTAGGAAGATAAGCTACGTCTGTCAGTTTGATGTTCTCAGTTTCACGTGGGTATAAATTATCACAGTAATCTTCAGTGCTTAGAGTACATTTCAGTAATTTGGTGGTTTAACTACTCCATATTCCAACAAAAGATACTTAAAACTTAAAAGCAATAAAATTCCCCATGAAAGACTCTCTTTTTGAAAATTAAGCTATCATTTAATTTAATTTTGTTACTTGATTTTTCACAAAAGCCAATTCTAATACATATTTTCAGGAAATACGTTCTCAGGTGATCAAGATAGAAAGATGGAAATCATTATTTCTTAAGTACACTTTGGCTCTTGAGAATACGCTGCGTGTTGTTCATAAGGTAAAAGTACAAGCATATTTGCGGAAGTTTGTCCAGCTGTCACAGAGCAGTCTGTTCCACTTGCAGCCATAATGGAATATCAGGTTCCTACTCAAAGCTGGACAGTCACCATGACTAATTATGCTAGGCCAAGGACATGAACTTTTTGAACGGCTTATCAAAACCTGTTCACGTTTTAACTTCTCTCCCCAGTCTTTATATGGGTATGACACAGTGAGTGTGGGAAACTTTCCCACTGTATTAGTAGCTAAATGAAAACCTGACAGCCTATGCCTGAAAATGCCATTATTTAACACTGTAGTTTATGTCCGTATATGTATGATTTTAAATATATAACATTTGTTTAGTTTGCAAACGTATTTATAATCACTCTTATTTACTTACTTATATTCACTCTTCAGACGGTATATCCATTTGCAAAGTCTTGTAGCTCTATGGAAGGTGTTTGGCCCTGCCTCAGTGTCTATTTTTATTTCAAACATTTTTAAAACTAGGATTCCCTAAAAAAGATTTTTCCCCAGAGTACAATGAAGGCCATTAACCGTTATTAACAATAACTCTGTGCCAGAAACTAGAGATGAGGAGTGATAGGTGGTATTTAGCCTGTATCATTTATGATTTACACTAGGAAGTATTGGAAGAACATGATGGGAACAGGGGACTCTAGTTCATCTGGTAAGAGGAGAAAGCTTTGCCTTTATATTTTGTATCTTTATTTTTAAATGTAATGACATACCATGCCAAATTCATGTGATCCAGGCAAGAATAAAATAGCATTCTCTGGGTCTAGAATTAGACTTCTCATTCAGATTCATTGAGAAGTATTTATTGAGCAAATACTATGTTCCAGGAGCTGTACTAGGCTCTTAGAGTGTAGTCATGATAAAAAGGATAGTATGCCTCTATCATGAAGTTTGTAGATAATAAATAAGTGAACTCTCAAATACATGATTATGGTAAGTTTATGAAAGATTCTGGGTCTATAGAGGAGAGTTTCACATCTACCTGAGTAGATTAGTCTTATAGCTTAAAGATTGATTTTGATAGTTTTTGGTGTCCTAGAGTTTATGTTTTCTTACGTTCTCAAAATATTCACAGATTCCTAGGTTTGGTTGTGATTGTCCTAGGGTCTTCCTACCAGTGGGCAACACACTATGAGAACTGTCTTCCTCTTAACAACAGAGCAGCATCCGTGTGTTACTTTCCAAGTTCATTCACTCTACTCTTTGTCACTGGGTTTGGCCTGAGTGCTAATGTCTTAGAAGAAATGTCGTATGTCCCCCTCCCTGTAATTATAACCAACATTTTCTCATAAGTCTTATTTTCAAACTGTCAAATCTTGTGACTCTTTTTTTAACCTTCTCTAAATACTTTAAATCCACATGGGATTGTGAATTAACACCCTGTGTTCCGGTATGCTTCTAGGACTTTCTCTTCCTTGTCAATACCACTTGCCTTAAGTTAAGCTAGTTAGCATCACCTTCTTGAGATCTAATTTAATCTAAGTAATCACCATAGTCTTTCTAGCTTACTGCATATATGCTTCATTCACTTTTGCTGCCTAATACACTTAATGGTCAGAATTTGGACTGCTTTTCTCAGAATCCATGCCCGACATATTTCTGATTACCTACTTCTTGTTAAGAAACATGCTCACCCGCAGCAATGGTGAGTTTCCTACAGAGTTAGAGTGCCTGGTTGTACAACTTCTAGTCTTTGCACAAGGGCAGAACAGGTGCATTGGTGTTTTCATGTGCCTGTTATGTAATAGCTTTTCTGCAGTATAACTATTCTTTGCTCGTGTCTTCATTTTTTATGTTGCCATTCCAGTCCTTCACGGAACACATTTGTGTGATCTGGGCAGTACAGCTTCCTGTCCTGGTTAAGAGCCCTGGTTCTAGGGCAGATAGTCCTGAGATTGACTCTGAGCTCTCCGACTTCTGGCGTATATTATCTTGGGGAGGCTAATTCACCCTGCTATGCTTGGTCCTGTCTTTTCTAAAATGACGGTAATTAAGGCACCTGCTTTACAGGATAGGCATGAAGACTAAATTAAATACCATATGTAACATAAAGTGGTGGCCATCTGAAACTCATTGGGCCCAGTTTCTGTCCTCGTCCTCTCTCACTGATTCATTGTGTAACATCACCTCCCCCACCTCCACCCCCAAAAATGCTATTGACCTCTCCCTTCAGAAACCAACAGTAGTCCTATTTCTGGATAGACAGGCATAGCTTATTTCTTTTATGAGAGAAATGCTATACCCAAGTAGAAATGCTGTCACGCTGAGGCAACCCAGTGTCTTGTGTAGCACTCATGCTTTAGAGTCTCAGGCCTGGCCGTACACCTGTGCCCAGCTGGGTGACCATGTGGATATTACTCCAGGCTAAGCCTCCTTTCCCATATGAAACTGGGGAGAATACTGCCTGGCTCATAAAGCTTTGTGAGGATTGAATGAGATCATATGTGTTAAACACCCAGCATATTTCCTGGTGCATCGAAGGGGCTGGTTTTCTTCTGCTGCCTCTGCACTTGTAAGGTCATCTCAGAAACTGTCCTCGTCACAGAAGGAAGAGAACTATTTGCCATTCGTCTGTGAGAACAGGGAAAGATGAAAAAGGCATCATCCCACCCCAGTCCTACCAAATGCAGCAAACCTTGTTTTTCAGTGCTTCATTAAGGAACATTCTGTGTAAACCACATACGTCATGTTTATAACATTGACCCTGCAGTTAAAGGGCTCCATTCAGAATTTTTAAGTAGTAGAGCATCCTCAGTTTAGTTTAATATGGCAGTTCTAGAATTCCCTCTGGATTTCATCCCCCAGTATCACTTTTGTGACTGACCAGCTGGAGATGGAAGATGGGATGACAACACATTTTCCTCAAGTACCAAGCTTCCTGACTGTCTGGCATTGAACCATTCCCCCTTAGAAACACACTTCAGGGGCACCTGGGTGGCTCAGTCAGTTGAGTATCTGACTCTTGATTTCGGCTTGGGTCATGATCTCAGGGTTGTGAGATCGAGCCCCATGTCAGATTCTGCACCTGGACATGGAGCCTACTTAAGAATCTCCCTCTCCGACTGCCCTCCCCCCCCAAAAAAAAAAAATTAAAAATGGAAATGAAAAAATAAACACACTTGTTTTGGTCCTTATGTTCTGAAACTACACCATGGCATGGCAAGAGGTAGGAGGGGCAACATGATGAAGGAAGGAATGGGCTGTGGACTAAAGTACTCAGTACACTACCTGGCATGTATTAGGTGCTCAGTAAGTGTTGACTGATAGTTATCTGTATACCTCAGTTTTTCTTATCTATGAAATGGCTCTGGTTCTATAAGTTTATTGTGTTTTGAAAATAAATGTATAGTGGCGTTACTATGCTTTTTCTTCTTTAAGAAGAGCTGCCCAGATGGTATGTTGAATTTTTTAAGAGTAGGCCCAAAATACCCAATATTTCCCTAAATGTTTCAAATATACTTTCAGAGTTAGTTTGTTCAAATCAGGAGCTAAACAAGGTCCAAACATTGCATTTGATTGATAAGGCTCTTAAGTCTTTCTCTCTTCTAAATGTTTAATACTTTATAATTTAAGGTAGTAGATGTCCTGAAAATTGCACAAATTGTAAGTGTACAGCTTGATGCATGGGTCACAAATTAAACTCCTCCTTTTAACTTCTCAGACCAAGAAATAAGCCTGTGCCAGCCCCTCTGCAATACCCTCTTTTTGGGGCCTCCCAGGCACGAACTATCTTCTCCCCCCAATTTAGTGATATAAAACAGTGGCGGGGTGCAGGAAGGGCACTGTAGGAGTGGCTTGTCCCTGTTCCATAAAGTCTGGGGCCTTAGCTCAGACTCCATCTGAAGGCTCCCTCACCAGTCTGATGGTTGATGCTGGCTCTTGGCTGGGGCCTCACCCGGGGCGCTCAGCTGGAACCCACACTTGAGTTCTCCATGAGGACATCCCAGCTGTGCTAGTGCCCCAAAGTGAATGCTTAGATTACAAGTAGGCAAGCACCGTATCACCTTTTATGACCTACCCTTGGAAGTTACAGACCATCACTTCCACCAGTTACAGACTTTTTCAGTCTCTCTCTTAATCCGAAGGCATGTTGAATTTCTCAGTCAGTTTTCTTGGCTTGGGGAAACACTCAAGTCTTTGAAAAACTTGGATTTCTATTAAGGAAACATAGCAGATAGTTTAATTTGAAGGAAAACAATATGTTTCATTTTAAAGGAATGAACCAAAGGAGTTTGGTTTTCACAGTCGCGTAAAGGCTTCTTGGGTTCTTCACAAAATTTAAAGTGGCCACTTCTCTGAACCTCAGTTATTTATTCCTGTGAAAACAGGAAACAAATGTGATAAGATAAACCCTACTGCAGAATTTTTATCAAAATCTTTTTATGCATATTCGAGTCCTACTCAGGTCACTTCAGATCTTATAGAACATCCAGGTTCTTTCTTCTACCTAATCCCTCAAGGCAGTTGTTCCTGATTGAATCAGACCTGGAGTAAGGTCCCATAAGATCCCTGGCCAGGGAACTAAGGTCACATTCTTATTTTCCTGGGGTTATGGGACTAGAGTAAGTGACCCTTGAGCTATAGGAGAAAGCCTATAGAAAACTTCAGTCTTTGGCTTTTTAGCCAGATCGTGAGAAACATTGGGTTTTCTGATGTGTGTTTTTTCTACACCATCAAGCAGTTAATTCAGTTCTCAGCAGACACTGACTAGGTGCAGGGTCCTACAAATTGAATCCTGGAGATAGCATCAGATCCCACTGGTTAGAGGCTCAGTTCCACAAGACTGTCCCCACTTCGACGTTGTCACCTGTGCCCCTAACCAACTGACCATAAATCAGAGGTTTGCTAGACCAGCTTACAAAACTCAGGAAACCAGTTGACTTGTAAATTACCAGTTTATTTTGAAGGATATTATAAAGGATACATATGAGCAGCCAGATGAGGAGTTCACAGGAAAGGCCCCGGAGTGGCAGAACTTCCGTGCCCTCTCTGGGCACCGCTCTCCTAGCACTTTAGTGTGGTCACCAACCCAGAAGCCCTCAGAGCATCCTTTTGGGTTTTTCTGGAAGCTTCATTACATAGGATTGGTTCAATCTCCAGCCCCTTTCCTCCCCAGCAAGGGGAGGCAAAGTTCCAACCCTCTAATCCCATGGTTGGTTCCTCTGGCAACCAGCCCACATCCTTAGGTTACCTGGAGGGTTTCAGAGGTCGCCTCATTAACATAACAAAAGATGTGGTGATTGCTCTCCTCACTAAGGAAATTTTAAGGGTTTTGGAGCTGTGTGCCAGGAATGGGGACAAAGACCAAATATGTATTTCTTCTTAGAAATCACAGTATCACAGGTTTCTCCATTAGCTTTCTCGTGGTTGCCAAAATCGCTTTCTTGCACTGGGAAGAAATCTCAATTTTCATACAGATATGGATGTGACTTTATTGGTTAACAGGGAAATAGGGTTCATTCTGGCATTCCAGAGCTTTGGACCAGCCTTATTCAGAGGCTACAAGCAATTGATCTGTTAGGGTGCTCACTTGTTTCCTCAGGTCACACATGTACTTTGCCTTGATAGATTTGAATAATTGAAATACCAGATGGGTTTGTCATGAGAGCATCAGGCAGGGCCACTAGTAAACCAAAACAAAATTGTGATAAGTGATGTCATGTAAATGTGCTGCTGCTATTCTTGTGTCTGTAGGGTTTTGTTTTGGTTTACTTTTTGGGTTTTATTCTTATTTTTCTTCTTTTTTTCTTCTTTTCTCCCAGTGTACGGGAAATAGGGATGTTGATGGTCTGCTGGTAACATGGTTAGAAATGATCTGTTAGATATAGATAGTCCTGTTTCGAAACATTTTTTTTATGCTTTCTCGAGGTACTACATGTATTTTGGTCAGGTTGGTATAGGGTCACCTGTTCATTTCTGACCCATGGCATTTATACTATGAAGATTAATAAAGGGAAGCTTCACTGTAGTGGAGTTGCAGGTCCAGCAGGGGGAGCTCTCATGCCCTACCGCTCACGGTCAGTTGCCCACCCCAGCAGGAAGAGAAGGACCTTGCAGGTGGATACTACTTTACGATCTCAGTAGGAGAAAGAAAGGCTTACCACCTCACTTCCACCCCCAGCCCCCGACAGCACAGGCAGTGAGAGATGGTCATAGCTCAGCCAATGAAAAGCCAGTATGCTTCCAGCTCCCCGTTTACCCCAATGGATTTTTTGTTTATAACAGCTTCCTAACTTCCTGCTTTCCTCTGTAAAAGGGCATCCCTATCCTTTGTTCAGAAGGTTTTGCCAAAGCTCGCTTGCCCTGGATTGCAATTCTCTGTTATTCCCGAATAAACCCATTTTTTCCTGATAAGTAACTGGCAGCTTTATTTTTTTTTTTTTAGGTTTAACAGTACCTTCGTGAAAGAAGATAGACAATAAGTAAACAACATAATTTCAGAAAATAAGTGTATAGTAAGCAAAGTGAATAAAACAAAGTGATGGTATAATAATAGTTCACTCTCATTTTTATAAACTCAGAGAATTTGGTTTGCATCATGGAATTGTATAGGGAGAATGCAGATGGAATGGAAAGTGGGAGAATAGTGCTTTAGTTAGACGAAACCTATTCTAAAAAAGCAGGTAGAAATAGGCATAAGCTGCCTGTACGTTACTGTGAAGGTGAGGTTCTCCTATAGTATCCCTCTCCTCTAATCAGTTGAAAATCATTTTAATAAGTGCTTAACCTTATTTACCGATTAACCAATTTTTTTCCCCACTTTTTTCACATGCAGATCTTTCAGTGAATATTTACCATTGTGAGTGTTCCTTCAGAATAACCTTTCTACTGACCTGAGGTCGATGCTCCTAGAATTAAGGCTTAGTCATTCCATACACTGCTCTTTCTCTCTCTCTTTTTTTTTTTTTAATTTTATTTTATTATGTTAATCACCATACAGTACATCCCCAGATTCCGATGTAAAGTTTGATGCTTCATTAGTTGCGTATAACACCCAGCGCACCATGCAATACGTGCCCTCCTTACTACCCATCACCAGTCTATCCCCTTCCCCCACCCCCTCCCCTCTGAAGTCTTCAGTTTGTTTCACATAGTCCATAGTCTCTCATGTTTCATTCCCCCTTCTGATTACCCCCCTTTTCTTTATCCCTTTCTTCCCCTACCGATCCTCCTAGTTCTTATGTTCCATAGATGAGAGAAATCATATGATAATTGTCTTTCTCTGCTTGACTTATTTCACTTAGCATTATCTCCTCCAGTGCCGTCCATGTTGCAGCAAATGTTGAGAATTCGTTCTTTCTGATAGCTGAGTAATATTCCATTGTATATATGGACCACAGCTTCTTAATCCAGTCATCTGTTGAAGGGCATCTCGGCTCCTTCCATGATTTGGCTATTGTGGACAATGCAGCTATGAACATTGGGGTGCATATGGCCCTTCTCTTTACTACGTCTGTATCTTTGGGGTAAACACCCAGTAGTGCAATGGCTGGGTCATAGGGTAGTTCAATTTTTAACTTTTTAAGGGACCTCCACACTGTTTTCCAGAGTGGCTGTACCAACTTGCATTCCCACCAACAATGTAGGAGGGATCCCCTTTCTCCACATCCTCTCCAACAATTGTTGTTTCTTGCCTTGTCTATCTTTGCCATTCTAACTGGCGTAAGGTGGTATCTCAGTGTGGTTTTGATTTGAATTTCCCTGATGGCTAATGATTTTGAACATTTTTTCATGTGTCTGTTAGCCATTTGTATGTCTTCATTGGAAAAGTGTCTGTTCATATCTTCTGCCCATTTTATGATTTGTTTATTTGTTTCTCGTGTATTGAGTTTGAGAAGTTCTTTGTAGATCTTGGATACCAGTCCTTTATCTGTGGTGTCCTTTGCAAATATATTCTCCCATTCCGTGGGCTGTCTCTTAGTTTTTTTGACTGTTTCCTTGGCTGTGCAGAAGCTCTTTATCCTGATAAAGTCCCATAAGTTCATTTTATCTTTTATTTCTCTTGCCTTTGGAGATGTGTCGTGAAAAAGGTTGCTCTGGCCGATGTCATAGAAGTTGTTGCCTATGTTCTCCTCTAGAATTTTGATGGATTCCTGTCTCACATTGAGGTCTTTCATCCATTTGGAGTTTATTTTTGTGTATGGTGTGAGAGAGTGGTCAAGTTTCATTCTTTTGCATGTAGCTGTCCAATTTTCCCAGCACCATTTATTGAAGAGACTGTCTTTTTTCCACCGGATGTTTTTTCCTGCTTTATCAAAGATTAGTTGCCCAAAGAGCCGAGGGTCCATTTCTGGGTTCTCTATTCTGTTCCATTGGTCGATGTGTCTGTTTTTGTGCCAGTACCATGCTGTCTTTGTGATCACAGCTTTGTAGTACAGCTCGAAATCCGGCATTGTGATGCCCCCAGCTTTGTTTTTCCTTTTCAACAGTTCCTTGGAGATTCGGGGCCTTTTCTGGTTCCATACAAATTTAAGGACTATTTGTTCCAGTTCTTTGAAAAATGTCCTCGGTATTTTGATCGGGATAGCATTGAAAGTGTAGATTGCTCTGGGTAGTATGGACATTTTAACTATGTTAATTCTTCCAATCCATGAGCATGGAATATTTTTCCATCTTTTTATGTCTTCCTCAATATCTTTCAAAAGTGATCTATAGTTTCTAGCATATAGGTCCTTTACGTCTCTGGTTAAGTTAATTCCAAGGTAACGCATGGTTTTTGGTGTTATTGTAAATGGGATGGATTCCCTAATTTCTCTTTCTTCAGTCTCGTTATTCGTGTATAGAAATGCAACTGATTTCTGGGCATTGATTTTGTATCCTGCCACCTTACTGAATTGTTCTATAACTTCTAATAGTTTGGGAGTGGATTCCTTTGGGTTTTCCATATAGAGTATCATGTCATCTGCAAAGAGAGACAGTTTGACTTCTTCTTTGCCGATTTGGATACCTTTGATCCCTTTTTGTCTTCTGATTGCTGTTGCAAGGACTTCTAGTACTATGTTGAATAATAGTGGCGAGAGTGGGCATCCTTGTCGTGTTCCTGATCTTAAGGGAAAGGCTTCCAGCTTTTCCCCATTGAGAATAATGCTTGCAGTAGGCTTTTCATAGATGGCTTTTATGAGATTGAGAAATGTACCCTCTATTCCTACACTCTGAAGGGTTTTAATCAGGAAAGGATGCTGTATTTTGTCAAATGCTTTTTCTGCATCAATTGAGAGGATCATATGGTTCTTGAGTCTTTTCTTGTTGATATGATGTATCACATTGATTGATTTGCGAGTGTTGAACCATGCTTGCATCCCAGGTATGAATCCCACTTGGTCATGATGGATAATCCTTTTAATGTACTGTTGGATTCTATTAGCAAGGATCTTGTTGAGGATTTTGGCATCCATATTCATTAGAGAAATCGGTCTGTAATTCTCCTTTTTGAGGGGGTCTTTGCCTGGTTTGGGGATCAAGGTAATATTAGCCTCATAGAATGAGTTTGGTAGCTTTCCTTCTGTTTCTATTTTTTGAAATAGCTTTAGGAGAATAGGTATTATTTCTTCTTTGAATGTTTGGTAGAATTCCCCAGGAAAACCGTCTGGGCCTGGAGTTTTATTATTTGGAAGGTTGTTTATCACTGACTCAATTTCTTCATAGTTAATTGGCCTATTTAAGAAATCTATTTCTTCCTGTTTCAGTCTTGGTAGTTTATAGGTTTCCAGGAAGGCCTCCATCTCTTCCAGATTGTTTAGTTTTTTGGCATATAGCTGTTGATAAAAGTTTCTAATAATCCTTGCAATTTCAATGGTGCTGGTCGTGACCTCTCCCTTTTCAGTCATAATTTTAATAATCTCAGTCCTTTCTCTTTGTTTTTGGACAAGTTTTGCCAGTGGTCTATCAATTTTATGGATTCTCTCAAAGAACCAGCTTCTAGTCCTGTTGATCTGCTCTACTGTGGTTCTGGTCTCTAATTCATTGATTTCTGCTCTAATCTTGGTCAACTCCTTCCTTGTCAGTGGGTTAGGCCTGTCCCTCTGTTGCTGTTCCAGTTTCTTGAGGTGAGAATATAGAAACTGCATTTTAGATTTTTCTATTCTTTTGAGTGAGGCTTGGATGGCTATGTATTTCCCCCTTAGGACTGCCTTTGCAGTATCCCATAGGTTTTGGACCGTTGTGTATTCATTCTCGTTGGTCTCCATAAATTGTTTAATTTGTTTTTTGATTTCCTGGTTTATCGAGTCATTCTTGAGCAGGATGGTTCTTAGCCTCCAAGTGTTTGAGTTTCTTCCAGGTTTTTCCTTGTGGTTGAGTTCCAATTTCAGAGCGTTGTGGTCTGAGAATATGCAGGGGATAATTTCAATCTTTTGGTATTGGCTGAGACCTGTTTTGTGTCCCAGAGCATGATCTATTCTTGAGAATGTTCCATGGGCATTTGAATAGAATGAGTATTCTTTGGTTCTGGGGTGTAGTGTTCTATATATATCTATGAGGTCCAACTCGTCGAGTATGGCATTCAAAGCCTTTGATTCTTTGCTTAGTTTTTGCCAGGGTGTTCTGTCTATTTCTGATAGTGGGGTGTTGAGGTCCCCTACTATTACTGTGTTCTTATCTATATGTCTCTTTATTTTGGTTAAGAGTTGGCTTGTGTATCTTGCTGCTCCCCTGTTGGGGGCATATATATTAATAATTGTCATATCCACTTGTTGAATACTTCCTTTAAGAATAATATAGTGCCCTTCTGTATCTCTCTCTATGGCCTCTAGTTTAAAATCCAGTCTATCTGATATGAGAATTGCTACTCCAGCTTTCTTTTGAGGTCCATTTGCGTGGAAGATGGTACTCCATCCCCTTACTCTAAGTCTGAATGCATCTTTGGGTTCAAAATGAGTCTCTTGTAGACAGCAAATGGATGGGTCATGTCTTTTTATCCAATCTGCAACCCTGTGGCGTTTTATGGGAGAGTTTAAGCCATTTAGATTGATAGAGATTATTGACAGATATGATTTTAATGATGCCATTTCTCTTTAAAGTCTTTGTATCGGTTGTGACTTGCTGCTCTGTATCACTCTTGGGGCCTTTTTACCTTTATAGAGCCCCCCTTAATATCTCCTGTAGGGCTGGTTTCGTGGTTACGAAATTGGTTAATGATTGGCGATTTTGGAACGTCTTTATTTCTCCATCAATTCTGAATGACAGCTTTGCTGGATAAAGGATCCTTGGCTGCATGTTTTTCTCTGAAAGAGCTTTAAAAATGCCCCCCCAAGCCTTTCTCTCATTCCAGGTCTCTGTAGACAGGTCTGACGTAATCCTGATACCTTTGCCTTGGTACGTGAGAAATTTCTTTGCCCTGGCCGCTTTCAATACTGTATCCTTGGATCTAATATTTGCGAATTGCACTATGACATGCCGTGGCGTAGGTTTGTCCTGGTTGAGCTTGGATGGGGTCCTCTCTGCCTCTTGGACACGAATGCTTGTTTCCCTTGCTAGATTAGGGAAGTTTTCAGCTACAATTTGTTCAAATATCTCTTCTAGACCTCTGTTTTTCTCCACCCCTTCAGGGATGCCGATGATTCTGACATTGGATCGTTTCATAGAGTCAGTAATCTCCCGTAATCTACATTCGTGGGCGTGGATTTTTTTAAGACCAGCTTCTATTTTCGTTTTTTCTTCTACTAACCCATCCTCCAATTCGCTAACGCGTTCCTCTGCCTCGGTGACCCTGGCCGTCAGAGCCTCTAGTTTTGACTG
>NC_048229.1:42473070-42504090 GCF_002007445.2 Ailuropoda melanoleuca | reverse complement strand
CCGCGAGTCCGCCTGTTCCCCCGTGCAGGCGGCCCGCCAACCGCCAGCCGTCCTGCGTGCGCTCCCGGAGCTCCCTTCTCAGCCTGCTGTCTCAAGCGTGCGGGTCCGCGGTCTGACCGCTCCCCCTTGCAGGTGGCTACCACTTCCCGGCGCCCTGACACGGCNGCGCCCTGACACGGCGGCTCCCTCCCCCTTCTGTTTAGCTTCCGATATCTGTGCGCGGTTTCACGGCTCCCCACTTCGTACCTCGATACTCAGCGCTGGAGATGTTCATTTGTAGAGATCCAGATGTATCTTCCTGCGTCTCAGGCTGATTCCGTGGATATTCCTGCTGTTCTGGTACCTATCCAGCTCAACTCAGGGGACCGGCTGAAAAAGGGGTCCCCTACTCCTCCGCCATCTTAACCTCCCCCCCTCTTTCTCTCTCTCTTTTCCTCTCTTAGAGAAGTATTTTTAAGGACTTCTTCATATTAAAAGATATTGGGGGGGCTTCTGGTTGGCTCAGTCGGTTAAGCGCCCAACTGTCGATTTAGGCTTAGGTCGGATTTCAGGGTTGCAAGCTCTGCATTGGGCTCTGTGCTGGGTGTAGAGCCTGCCTGAGATTCTCTCTCCCCCCTCCCTCGACTCTCCACCCCTCCAAGCATGCATGCTCTCTCTCTCAAAAAAAAAAAAATTTTTTTTCCATAGTAAAAAAATTTTGTTTAAATGGATATTGAATTTCTTTAGATTAAGTTTCAGCAACAACAGTGAAAATATTGCTTCTCTTTTGATCTTTTCAAATGGTGAATGATAATAATAAATTTCCTAATATTGAATTCTCTGTATTCCTAGAATAAGCCTCCCTTGGTCATGGTATATTACTCCTTTAATAAACTGTAAGAATCTCTTTGCCAGCGTTTTATTCAGGATAATCTGCATTGATATCCGTAACTGAGATTTGGGATGTAGTTTTTTTTTTCAATTGCCCTTGCCAAGTTTCAGTATCAGTGTGATTCTAACTTTGTAAAAAGACTGAACAACTTTTAAAAAACCCTCTGGAACTTGAAGGCACAAGCTAATTTGAATACAAAGAAACTGGCTATTTTCTACTGAGTTTAAACATTGGACCTGGTAGTCCTTGAAAAGAACATTGATATTTCATTTCTTTTCCTAATTTCTATTCTTAAGTATATTCTAAAAGAAAGAACATATACTGGGGCAAATATTAGAGCTTATGGGCAGTGTTCTCAGTGACTTTTTGTATCAAAAGCCTTAAGTGCATAAAATTCTTAATATATGACTGTCAACATTTTTTAATTGTCTTTAATTTTTAGAGCCGTTTAAGTTCACTGTAATATTGAGCAGAAGTACAAAGACTTCCTATATACTCCCTGTCCCAAACATTTGTAGCCTCTTCCATTATCAACATTCTCCACCAGAGTGGTATATTCATTACAACTGATGACCCTGCACTGACAAATCATTATCATCCAAAGTCCATAGTTTACATTAGAGTTCACTTTTGCCGCTGTACATTCTGTGTGTTTGAACAAATTTATGATGTGTGTCCACCATTATAGTAATACATTATCATGCAGAGTAGTTTCACAGCCCTAAAAGTCCCCTGTGCTTCACCTGTTCTTCTCCCCCCACAACACACACACACACGCACAACACACTCCAAACTCCTAGTGACCACTGATCTCTTTACTGATTCCATAGTTGTATAGTGTCAGTTCTTCAATACTTGTTGGCTATTCTGGATCTTTTGCCTAACCATAGAAACTTGAGAGGCAATAACAGCAGAATGACTTGCTGGGATTTTTATTGGGATCACATTGAATATATAGATCAAGTTAGAAAGAATTGACATGTGGATAATATTGAGTCCTCCTATCCATGACTATAGAATATCTCTCCCTTTATTTAGATCTTTGATATCTTTATCAGAGTTTTATAGTTGTCCTCAGAGTATTTATACATATTTTGTTAAAATTAAGTATTTCATTTTGGGAGTGCTAATGTAAATGGTATTGTGTTTTTAATTTCAAATACCACCTGTTCATTACAGGAATATAGAAAAGTGATTGACTTTTATGTATATTAACCTTATATCCTGCAGTCTTGCTATAATTGCTTATTAGTTCCAGGAGTTTTTTGGTCCATTCTTTTGGCTTTTCTACATAGACCATAATGTCATCTGCAAAGACAGTTTTTTTTTCCTTTCCCAATCTGTTATCTTTTATTTCTTTTTCTTTTCTTTTTTTTTTTAAAAGATTTATTTTATTTTATTTATTTGACAGAGATACAGCCAGCGAGAGAGGGAACACAAGCAGGGGGAGTGGGAGAGGAAGAAGCAGGCTCATAGCAGAGGAGCCTGATGTGGGGCTCGATCCCACAACGCCGGGATCACGCCCTGAGCTGAAGGCAGACGCTTAACTGCTGTGCCACCCAGGCACCCCTATTTCTTTTTCTTGCCATATTACATTAGCTAGGGCTTCAAGTACAGTGTTGAAAAGGAGTGATGAGAGAGGATATCCATCTCTTGTTCCTAAACTTAGCAGGAAAGCTTCCAGTTCCTCATCAAGTATGACATTAGCTGTATGTTTACTGTAGATATTCTTTATCCATTTGAAGAAGTTCCTAGTTTGCTGGAAGCTTTTATCATGAATGAGTGTTGGATTTTGTCAAATGCTTTTTCAGCATCTTTTGATATGATCATATTTTTCTTTACCTGTTAATGAAGTAGATTACATTGATTTTCAAATATTGAACCAGGCTTGCATACCTGGGATAAATCTCACTTGGTTGTGGTATACAATTTTTTAAGCATTGTTGGATTCAGTTTACTAATATTTTGTTGAGGATTTTTGCATCCATATTCATGAGAGGTATTTGACTATAGTTTTGCTTTTTCTTAACTGTCTTTGTCTGGTTTGGGTATTAGAGTAATGCCAACTTCATAGAATGAGTTGAGAAGTATTCCCTGTCCTTCTATCTTCTGAAAGAAATTGTAAAGAATTGGTATAATTTCTTTCTAAATATTTGATAGAATTCACCAGTGAACCTGTCTGGACATAGTGCTTTCTGTTTTGGAAGATAATTAAAAATAAATAAATAAATAATAATAATAATAAATAATAAATTATTGATTTAATTTCATTTTTTTAATATTATTTTTTTAAGTAGGCTCCATGCGCAATCTGGAGCTTGAACCTGAGATTAAGAGTCGCATGCTGTACCAACTGAGCCAGCCAGGCACTCCCAATTATTAATTTAATTTCTTTAATAGATACAGGATCTCCAAATTGTCTTGTTCTTTCTTGTGTGGGTTTTGGCAGATTGTCTTTCAAGGAAGTCTGTTTCACCTAGGTTACCAAACTTAGCGTAGAGTTGTTCATATTATTCCTTGATTACCCTCTAATATCTATGAGATCTGTGGTGATATCCCCTCTTTCATTTCTGGTATTAATCACTTTTGTCCTCTCTTTCCTTGTTAAGTAGCCTGGTTACTTACTGACTTTTGATCTTTTCAAAGAACCAGCTTTTGGTTTCGTCGTATTCTCTGTTGATTTCCTGATTTCAGTTTCATTGATTTCTGCTCTAATTTTATTGTTTTTTTCCTACTTACTTGGATTTAATATGCTCTAGTTTCCTAAGGTGAAAACTTAAATGACTAATTTTAGGTTTTTCTTTTTTTCTAATATATGCATTCAGTGCTATCAGTTTCCCTCCAAGCACTGCTTTTGCCGCATTCCACACATTTTGGTGAGTTGCTTTTTCATTAGATCAAAATACTATAAAATTTTTCTTCACATTTCTCCTTTGCATTATTTATAAGTGAGTTGTTTAATCTCCAAGTATCTTTGTTATTCTACCTTAATTCCATTGTGGTTTGAGAGCAGACGTTGCATGATTTCTCTTCTGTTAAATTTGTTCAGGTGTGTTATGGCCAAAAATGAGATCTGTTTTGGTGAATATTACATGTGAGTTTGAGAATTTGTATTCTGCTGTTGTTGGGTGAAGTAATCTATAGGTGTCAGTTATATCCAGCTGATTGATGGTGGTATTGAGTTCAGTTATGTCTGCTGGATCTATTTATGATAGAGAGGTGCTTAAGTCTTCAACTACAATTATGTCTGCTGGATGTATTTATGCTAGAGAGGTGCTTCAGTCTTCAACCACAATAGTGGACTCATCTGTTCCTCCTTGCAGTTCTGTCAGTTTTTGCCTCATGTAGTTTTACCCTTTGTTGTTTGGCACATCGTGCTAACGATCATTTGTCTTGGAGAATTGACCCCTTTATCATTATGTAATGCCCCTCTTTTTACTTGATCGCTTTTCTTTACTCTGAAGTCTGCTTTGTCTAAAATGAATATAGCTACTCTTGCTTTCTTTTAATTAGTATTAGTGTGGTATATATATCTCCATCCATCTACTTTTCATCTCTGTGTGTATTTATATTTAAAATGGATTTCTTATAGACAACATGTGGTTGATTCTTGTTTTTAGTACGCTCCCAACAATCTCTTTTTGTTGGTGTTGTTAGACCACTGACGTTCAGAATTATTGTTGCTATCATTGAATTTCTGTCTACCATGTTTACTATTTTCTATTTGTTGCCTTTGTTCTTTGTTCCTGTTTTTTTCTTCTGCTCTTTTTCTGCTGTTTGCGTTTTTGATTGAGGATGTGGTATGATTTCATTTTCTTTCCTTTCTTAGCATATCAGTTATATTTCTTTTTTAACTTTTTATTAGTGGTTTCCCTAGACTTTGGAATATACATTTACAACTAATCCAGATCCACGTTCAAATAAAATTATACCAACTTCATGGGTAGTACAAGTACCTTATAATAAAATAATCCTAATTCTTCTGTCCCATCCCTTGTATCATTTCTGTCATTAATTTCATTTATATATAAGGTTGTGTGTGTGTGTGTGTGTGTGTGTGTGTACACATACATAAGCATATATAATCAGGTACATTGTTGCTATTATTTTGAACAAACTGCTATTAGATCAATTAAGAATAAGAAAAATGAGGATTTTTTAAAAATCTTCCCTCACGCCTTCTCTGAAGCTCCTTTCCTTATGTACATTCAGGTTTCTGGCCTAGATCATTTTCCTTCTTTCTGAAGAACTTCTTTTAACATTTCTTGCAAGACAATTTCTTGCTGGTCTACTGGCACCAAAGTGCTTCAGGTTTTTTTGTTTAAGAAAGTCTTTATTTACTTTTCAAGAAAACTTTTGCTGGCTACAGAATTATAGGTGGTTTTTTTCCCTCAGTACTTGAAATATTTCACTCCATTCTCGTTTGCCTGGCGTCTGAGAAGTCAGATGTAATTCTTACCTTCACTCTTTTATAGGTAAAGTATTTTTTCTCTCTGGCTTTTCAGGATTTTGTTTCATTTTTTGTAGTTCAAAAATGATATGCCTACATGTAGTTTTTCTGCCATTTATTCTGCTTGGTGTTCTCTGAGCTTCCTGGACTTGCGGTTTGGTGTCTGACATTAATTTGGGGAAATTCTCAGTTATTATTGTTTCATATATTCTCTTCTTTCTCTTTTCTTCTCTATTCCTGGTACATGCATATTACACCTTCTTTGGTTGTATATTTTGTTTGTTTTTTCCAGTCTCTCTTCTGTTTTCTTTCAGTTTTGGAGATTGTTACTGAGATACCATTAAGCTCAGAAATTCTTTCCTCAGTCCTGTCCAGTCTACTAATAAGCCCATTAAAGGCAATCTTCATTTTTGTTACATATTTTTTTTTTATCTCTAGCATTTGTTTCGGTTGTTAGACTTTTCATCTCTCTGCTTTCATTACCCATCTGTTATTACACACTGTATCGTATTTATTAGCACTCTCAGCGTATTAATCATAGTTGTTTTAATTCACCAGTCTGATAATTCCAGTCAGTATCCTACCATATATGAGTCTTGTTCTGATGCTTGCTGTGTCTCTTTAAACTTTGGTTTTTACCTCTTAATATGTCTTGTAGTTTTTTCTTGATAGCCAGGCATGATGTGCTAGGTAAAAGGCAGTGCTGTAAATAGACCTTTAGTAGTAGGTAATATGTGGGGGAATGGGAAGTGTTCTGTAGTCCTGTGACATGAGGTATCCGTTTTTTTAGTGAGTCTGTGCCTCCAGACAGAACTTCATGTGTGCTTCTCAGTCCCCCACCTTTGCAGGACAAGACAGCTAGAGTGGGCATTTGCCTTCCCTCAGGCCAGTGATGCTTCAGTAAACTCCAGCAGGTTAGGCTCTGGTTAGTTTGTCCTAGGCGTAGATCTTATCAAGGACAGAATGATTCGGCATATTCTGAAGTGGTTCTTTTACCCTGCCATCTGCCAAAACATAGAAGGGTTTTTCTCCATCATTCACTAAGAACTTGCTAGAACTCCAGGAGGTGAGCCCAGAAACGTGGGGTGGGTGCCCTGTGATTACATCCCTTCACGGTTCTAACTCATACTTGTCTACACTTAGCTGCCAGCAAGTCATTGGTTACTGTCAGTCTGCGTACGTGCTGGACCAGAAACCAGAAGTAGTGATTGTCAGTTTTTAGAATTATATTTTTTGCATAACGTGGTATGGAATTGTGGATAGAATTTCACCAGTTCCATCAGGGATGGAATTGTGGGCAGCCATAAATATTTTATTGTAGAAAATTTAAGTTATATTGAGGAATATTAACAAAATAGTTAACCTGCATGATCCTAGTTTTATAAATAAATGTATTTTAAGATTGGGAAGCACACCTCAAAATGATAATATTGGTTACATTAGAGGTTAAGCTATAAGGGATTTTTGTTTTCTTTATATATTTTTGTATATTTCTAATTTCCTACAGTGAAATTTGAAATCAGGAAATAAGTTATTTATAGAAATAAAGCAGTTCGGAGCGCCGAGTGGCTGAGTCTGTTAAGCATCCAACTCTTGATTTCAGCTCAGGTCATGATCTCAGGGTCGTGAGATCAAGCCCCACATTGGGCTCCACACTCAGCGGGGAGTCTGCTTGGATTCTCCCTCTCCCTCCCCCCCCACAAGCTCTCTCTCTCACTCTCTTTCTCTAAAATAAATAAATCTTTAGGGGCGCCTGGGTGGCACAGCGGTTAAGCGTCTGCCTTCGGCTCAGGGCGTGATCCCGGCGTTATGGGATCGAGCCCCACATCAGGCTCCTCCGATATGAGCCTGCTTCTTCCTCTCCCACTCCCCCTGCTTGTGTTCCCTCTCTCGCTGGCTGTCTCCATCTCTGTCGAATAAATAATAAAATCTTTAAAAAAATAAAATAAATAAGTCTTTAAAGAAGGAAGGGAGGGAAGGAAAGAGAGAAAGAAAAGAAAAGAGAAAAGAAAGTTCATTCAGCACCTAAATCTTGGTTTCTAATACCAGTAAAAGGAACAAGAGAAATGGCGTAGAGAAATGATTGATCTATATAGGTAGATAAGTAAGCCTGGAGTGTCTTGCAGTGCCAGAAAGTAAGGGAAGTGCTCAACAAACAAAACAATGGGAGTAGGTCAACAGGACATGGGAGCCCGCAGTGATTTCAGCAATAAAATAAATAATGTAGTATTGAATTATATCCCAGAGTATAAAATATCCAGCAGTCCACACTGACATAATGATTGAATAAATAAATGGATGAGAATAGAGGAAGCTCCTGTGCAAAATTCCCAATGATTTCTATAGATACTCTGCTGTCAGGAGGTGGACTATAATTCCCACTCCTTAAGTGACATGTGGGTTGGATGTTGTGATTTTCTTCGAAAGTGTGCAGCATGGAAAGGGGATAAGGAAGCATAACTTTTCTGTGGAGAAACTTGATCTCAAGGTCAGCATCAACAGTGTTAAGTCATGTCATGACCATATCATCTGATGAGAATGGCACTATACCACTTGGTCTTTCCCCCCCCCCCGGAGCCCATTACCCTGGTTGAAATATGAGAAAGACATCAGACAGACCCAAATTGAGGGACATTGTACAAAATACTTGACCAATATTAGTATTCCTCAAGTCTGTCATGGCCATTAAAAACAAAGAAAGTCTGAGAAACCGTTAAAATCTAGAAGATCCAAAGGATATATCATGATTAAATGTAACAAGGTGTCCTGGATAGGATCCTAGAATAGAAAAAGAAAAAAACTAAGGAAATCTGAATAAAGTATGAACTTTAGTTAATAATAATATATCAACTTTGGCTTCTTATTCGTGATAGATACACCTTAGCAGTAAAAGATGTTAACAATAGGAGAAGCTCGACTTTTTTGTAAAACTATTCTAAAGTTGGTTAGTTTTTTTTTAATCAATTATTTAACTGAATAATTCACCACCTTTATTTTTAAAAGGTTTGAGTAACATTGGAGATGTTCCATGGGGTAAATTTGCAATTTCTGATGTTCTTTGACCCATTTTTCTCGAAGTATGAAATTCTCATTGCATAAGACTGATTTCTCATTCAGAGAACCCTTTGATGTGCAGCATTCTGTGGTTCATCTGGGTACAGAATTTTCCAGTGAGGTTTCAGGGCAGGAGTCTTAATATATATAAGGAGACAAGTAATCTCAAGAGTCAAGAGTTGATGTATATTTCCCCCTTTTCTAATATAAATATAAAGGTGTGTATCTTATAAATTACCATGGACGTGTTTGACATGCGTAAAGGCATTGTGCTTGGTGAAAGTACTGGGTGGGAATGAGTGGGCATCTCTTGGCCGTGGCCCTTTCACCCCCTCTTGCCCGGTGTGGACCTGGAGTGGTGCAGGACAGTGTCTCCTTTCAGGGGACCAGTCCAGAAACACTTGAGCCAGGGACTATACCCAGAGCACACTCACCCCACCGTTTAACGAGTATAGTCGGCTGTGGACACTGAGCTTAATGGCATGGAGATGGGAGTGATCACCAACTGCCAGCCCTTTTCTGCATGTTGTGAAAAGATTCATTGAGATGTGTCAAAAAAGTACTGCATCTCACGGGGCGCCTGGGTGGCTCAATCGGTTAAGTGTCCCACTCTTGATTTCGGCTCAGGTCTTGATCTCAGCGTCGTGAGTTCAAGCCTCTCATTGGGCTCCACACTGGGTGTGGCGCCTACTTTAAAAAAAAAAAAAGTACTGCATCCCAGATATAAATGGGCAAAGTAAAATGATTTAAGGTTGATTTTCTGTGTGTGGCCAATAATAAAATTATTATGCAAGCTATAAAATCTTAGAATGGGATAAAGCTTTAAAATATTTTAAATAATTAAACCTTTCAAACATCTTATCACATTTTGAAGAAATAAAACAGGGACGGCTAAAACTTCTTCCTTTCCTTCCCATTGTCCTGATACTAATATGTATCATTTCCTGGCATTTTTTTTTCAAGACTTTGTGTGTGTGTGTGTGTACATATATGCATGTATTAATATATATGGGTTTTGGTATTTTCACAATTTTTTTAAATGATACACTAAACAAATTGTTACTTTTCATTGATCATTATTAACATTGGTTCATGGTGATAAGTATACATCTAGTTCTTTCATTTTAGGCAGAGTATAATGTGCCTTTATATGAAAATAAACTATTTTATTTCCATTTTCCTGTGGGAAAACAGTGGCTGTGAGTTGCATCCTTTTTTTTTTTTTTTCAACTGTTCACAGCTACAGTGATGATTCTTGTATATGTGCCCTTGTGAACACATATAAGACTATGTTTAGGGTAGCCCCCTAGAACTAGAATACAGGGTCACAGATGTGTGCCTCTTCGGTCTTAACACAGTTGCTCTTCAGGGTGCTTGTATTTACATACATGCAATTTGTGCATTTCCGTTTCTTCACATTGTACAAAAATGGCATTATCAGACTTCTCATTTCTGTCAGGCTTGTGGGCATAATGCATTTTTCTGCTTATTAATGAAAATTTTACATCTTTTTTATGTTTGACTTTAGGGAGGTTCTTCCAAGAATTGCCCATTTATTGCCTTTAAATGGCCTGTTTTTGTTTTTGGGTTTTTTTTAAGGTAAAAGGCCCTACACTCACCTTGGACCTGATGCGTCAGGACATGTAATAAAAGCTAATACTGCTGCATCCATCATAAAGTTGGAGGTGGCTTAGAGGGAGAGTTTAGACCTTGCCTATTTCATTGTCAGATTTACTTATGCCTTTTTATTTTCTTTGCACTTCATTATGAGTGACCATGTCTCCTATTGTTATGAAGAGTTCAGATAAGTTGCCTGATTTGTTAGGCTTCTACTTAAGTATTTAACAAAAATTTCTTCTACGGAGTACCTTTGCAGGGCACCTGGCTGGTTCATTCGGTAGAGCATTCGGTAGAGCATGGTCTCGGGGTTGGGAGTTCGAGCCCCACGTTGAGTACAGAGATTAATTAAAAATAAAATCTTAAAAAATAAAAATAACATATAAAGGTAAACATAATTTTACCGTACACTCCAGCAGTTGTGTTCCTGGGTATTGACCCAAAAGGTGAAATTCATATCCTTCCAAAAAGCTGCACATATATGTTTACAGCAACTTTATTCGTGATAGCCAAAGTGTAGAAGCCGCCAAGATCTCCTTCAGTAGGCAAGTGGATAAACAAATTGTGGTACATCGGACAATGGAATATTATTTGGTGATAAGAAAAGAGCTATCAGGCCATGAAAAGACATGAAGGAATTTTAAATGCATATGGCTAAATAAAACCAGTCCAAAAAGGCTACATACTGTACCACTCCAACGATGCGACATTCTGGAAAAGGCAAAATTGTGCAGACAGTAAAAGAATCAGTGATTGCCAGGGATTAAGGGGGTAGGAGGGGTGAACACATAGAACACAGAGGATGTTTCAGGCAGGGAAATTATCCTTTATGATTTGTCATGGTGGATACATGACATAATGCATGGTCAGAACACACATAACTCTGTAACCCCAACAGTCAGAGCTTAATAATGTTGTATCCATTTTGGTTCGCCATTTGTAACAGATACTCCACACTGTTTCGAGATGTTACTAAGGGGAACTGGATGCAGAGGCAAGGGGATAAACCTGAAAGTGCTACAAGAATCTATTCAGAAACTCTATTCATTTTTTTTTTGACATTTTAAAAAAAATACTTCATACAGTTCAGATTTTACCAAGTGTAACCAGTTATGTGAAACAAATGTTATTTTGAATAGAAACCTTTTAAAGATTATTAACTAATGGTTTTATTTATGAAATCTAAATTGTTGATGCTTTTCAGGACTACTTCCATTTTCTGTGGATTTGTAAATAAGCAAAGTTCATGTTAAAATTATTTAGTTCCTTTTTGCCTTCTTTTCTTTTTAAGATTTTATTTATTTGAGAGAGCGCGAGAGAGAGCCCGAGCAGGGGGGAGGGATCGAGGCAGAGGGAGAAGCAGACTCCCCGCTGAACAGGGAGCCCGATGCGGAACTCGATCCCAGGACCCTGGGATCATGACCTGAACCGAAGGCAGATGCTTAGCAGACTGAGCCACCCAGGCGCCCTCCTTTTTGCTTTCTTAAACAGTAGAGTGGTATAGAGTATTGATTTTGTGTATTTTTCTTTCCGTGTGTAGTTAAATAATTTAGAGCAAAGATTTTGTATATTACTATATTAGAAATCTTTCCAAATACTGTAATAGCCAAAGTAATCTGGGATGTTTGTCATGCTAATAAATTTTTTATAACAGAAAATACTTAATTTTATTGATTCTAGGATATCTCTTCTAGGACACTTTAGCCTCCGAAATCAATATGTCTCTTATAATCAGTAACATCTTAGATTTAGTGAAATGAGATGTCTCATAAGGCTTCCGGAGAAGGAATTTCATAGTTTGTTACAGAATCACTGTAATTCTTCAGATGATGTTATGGGATCGTTCTGACTCACACGTGTCTTTCAGATGCTCTCTGTGTGGGTACGTGTGCAGCCATCCTCCTTCTTTGAAGTCTCACATGTGGAAGCATGCGAGTGACCAAAATTACAACTACGAACAAGTAAACAAGGCTATCAATGATGCCATTTCACAGAGTGGCAGGTACCTACCCCTTCCCTTGTTGTACGTAAACTACAGTGAGGGTTAAACCTGCTAGTCTTACGTTATAACCAACTCAGGATTTGGTGTGTTTTGTTTTGTTTTGTTTTGAAGAGTTCTGGGGAGATCCCCTGCAAAGACACTCTTAAACAGCAGTGAGGAAAGAGCCGATCCTGTCACTGGAAGTTCGGAAAATTTGATATCATCCTCAGAGCTGATTTCCCAGGCTCCCGGCGAAGTTGTAGGTTCCAACGAAAATGAGAAACTGAGCCCTACAAGTAATACCTCATATAGTTTAGAAAAAAACTCCAGTCTGGCGCCTCCTGGCATGGAGTATTGTGTTTTACTCTTCTGTTGTTGTATTTGTGGCTTCGAATCTACCAGCAAAGAAAATCTCTTGGATCATATGAAAGAGCATGAAGGTGAGATCGTAAACATCATCCTAAATAAGGACCACAACACCGCTTTAAATACGAATTAGATTGAATAATTACTTGAAGAGGAACACGGTAGAAGAGAAATCCTTTAAACCACAGTTTCACCTTTGCGCTATCAAGTAACTTACTAGGCACGGAAGAATAGTTGGTGTGGTGTTTGGGTTTTGGTTTTTGGTTTTTTTGAGGAAGAGACGCATGTGACTTTGGAACCAAATTTGCAGTGTAATAAAAAATGCCAAATGGATACACGGTAATGATATTTAAATATTCTGAGTGAGGGGAAGCGGGTTGAGGAGGAAGCAAAGCTGTAACCCTGTGTTAACCCTGTTACCTCTTCTTAGTGTTGAGTGTATTTATTATTCAAAGCTTGTCATAGTGTAGAAATGCAAGCAAAAGAATTAAGAGAGCTTTTCTGGAACTATTCTAAAACTTTTTGTTGTGAAAGTGTCACAGTCTTAAGCAGAGCTTCCTTTTCTTCTTCATTCTGAGCTCGGACATGCCAGCTCTGGAGGGCCGGGCCTCTTGTGAGCAGTGGGGGGCCGCTCTCGGGGGTTTCACTGTCACCAGTAGAGTCAACAAGGAAAAGATCACCAGAGGGCTTTGAAGTGACCTACCTAAATCTTTCCCCAAATCGATAGGAATTAATCATATACTCAATCTAAGATAGAGTACTTTTTCTTTTTAAGATACATTACTTCTTAAAAAAGAAAGAAACCTCTGATTCCAAATCCCAAGTATAAATAGGCATTTAAGAAGTTAATTATTGTCTTAAATTTACAGTGAATTTCTTGTGAGCAAAGGAGAAAATAGAATTCCCATCAGCCTTAAACCAAATCGTAAGGTTCATGAAAAGGGGGACTCATGTAGCACAGCACATGTCCCAGAGGGTCTTTTCAAAGTGTTTGACAGAACATCGCAATTTTCTCCATAGCTACAGAGGCCTTACAGTCCTCTCTCCCAGCCTAGACCAAGCGTGGTATCGCAAAGGTCTGTTCAAGCAACAAAGTAGGAAAATTTGCATTTGATCATCAAGACCTTGGAAGTACTTGGAACTCTTACATAAAAATCGTTTGGGGGAAGAAGGGTGAAATTTAAAAGCCCCTTCCAATGAGTAGTGCTGTGGAGATTTTATTAACCTAGTTGTACTTAGCATAAGAGGTATAATTAAATGTGGCTAAACTATAGTAAAAATTCAGGTGGGTTTATAAAACTTTTAATAACAACATTTGGCAAGTCCACAGGGTTTCTCCTGTCTGGGATATTCCATTTTGTCAGTGTGCAGTAGGACATAGGGAAGACCAACAACCAGGGCTTTCACGCTAAAACTCACCATCGGAAGATGGGATCTTCTCATGAATTACACAGTTTGTGTTAGAATGTGTTTCAAAGTGAAGAGAGCAGGGGTGTTGTTTTTGTTTTGGCTTTTGCAGTACCTGTCTTTTATTCTTGCGTTGTTTTGTCAAAGTCAAGTCTGCGTACACATCAGACGGCTGGTGCACCGTGCAGTGCGCCATCTTCACGGTGCTCTTTCTCAACTTGATTTCTGACATCTTCTAGTGCTGAGGCTGTGACTCTGATAAACTTAGAAGACATCGGAAACAGAATTTTTGGAGTGGATACTCTGTAGACATACTTTAGGATAGACTTCCCTTCCCAAAGTCCAGGTATAGATTGGATGAATTAATATTTTTAAGGTCACATCGGGAACTATTTAAGTGGGGCCAGGCCATATTGAAACATGGTTTAAATGTTTTTTAAATCTAATTTTGATGATATTTAAACAGAATTGATCGTAACTTTGCGGCTGTTTGATTTAGGTAGCTTTAATTTATTTATGAGAGTTAATCCATTTCTGATAGGTGGTTTTTAAAAAGATAAAATGAATTCATATAAATACTAAATTATATTACCCAAATTCACTGCATGTGGATTTATATTTTCTCCCATTTTCGGAATTAAAACACAATTATATTTCATTTCAAATTTAAATAAATCTTTTAAATGGTTCCATTTTTATCACTCATCCTGAAAATTAACCTTAGCAGGATTTTGTTTTATGAAGTTTCCTTGGTTTTAATTTCATGTAATCATTTGGAAAATATTAATAACCCAAAAAAAATCCCAAAAACATCAATAGTGAATTTTTAAATTACCTTCAGTTCCCTAAACCACTTCCACTGATTGTTAAATTTTCCATTTGGAATCATGGATTTGAAATTTACCTAACTCATGGAGAAAAAGTTTACCCAGAAGTTCAAAACCTTTAAACGTTCATCTGATCCTAGCCTTAGAATATCCTCAGACGCTTTCCCCAGGGCTATAGGAGGAACCATATACCATGGGTGTTCTCGACCTTCCTGTTACCATTTTGTGGCAAGCCTTAAGTGAACTGTGTCTCTACCAAGAACAATTTGAACATTTCTAAAACTAATAATGAAGGCTAAGTATGCAATCGTAATTGCAGAAGAGATAGGTATTACAGTAATCAGCAGGAATTCTCTTTATAGGAATAACATTTTACTTGTAGTAGATCTTTTGCCATAATAAAGCTCATAGTATTTGTTTTCCACTCTGAAAACTTTCCAGTTCTAAGATTTGATAGTAGAAATAGTTTAAAGGAACATACTGGATGTGAGGCAAAGGTGGGGAGCGGGCAAGATGACGCGTTCTGATCATCACAAATACTACTTTGCAGGGGGCCCACATTTTCTCTCCTCGTCTAATAACCCAGAAGATGGTGGGCGGCCCCCATGTTCTCCCAGTGCCCTGCCTGTACACTTCAGTTTTGTGTCCAGCCAGCGCAACGTATGGACACTGACAGAAGCCTTTGTTCTAGATCTCTCATCCTATTCGAGGTAGCTCTTGGTGGCTTCTTTATTTTCTCTGTCTTTTCTCACAAAGCAGATGGTGGGCACCCATGTTTACATTGTATCTTCCCACAATGTACTTGGCTTGACAAAGACAAGCAGACTTCTCTATTGAGACTTATTATATTTTTAGTTTTCATAGACACTTATTTAATCTTTTTTTATTGTACAGCAAGGTGCTCTAAGTAATATTCTATAAAATATATTTAATAGAAATTTGAGTTTGATATTCATGGACATGAATACATGTATTTTTTTAAGAAATGAGTATTGTGTAACACTATGGCATTGCTTCTATAGCCAAAGTCTAAAAATTTCTGGAACACTGACATGTAAAGACTACAGTTAATTCTGACACTGTATCTTATTAAAATAGGATGATTTGCATTTTGTAAAATTATCCTGCACATCGAGCTGCATGCCTTAAAGCCTAAAACTCTAGGATTGTGTTCATGGTAGAACAGTTTATCTGTTCAACAAACAGTGAAGCAAGGTCTATAGTGCTTCTTTAACTACCTTTGGAAATACTGTACTATGTTAGAATAATTTATTTTGCTTTACAGGAGTTTGTCATGTATTGACTTTAATATTGTATTTTGGTAATAAATTTTTTGTTAAAAACACTTGCCTCTACGTTTTATTACCAAAAGGTTCTGTCCATTTTTTTTCTTAGAAATGTTGATTTGATCACTTGGAAAGTTAGTTTAAATACTGAAGAACTTCCCAAGGGTTGAACCTATGATTATGGCTTAAGATTACCCTTTGGTAACCTGTTAAATTATCGTCAACTAGCATTAAACCCTGTTATACAAAACTAATTGGAAAAGCACTTAGATGCTCTTAATCACTGTAAAACTTCAGTCTACTTTGTAGCTTTTTTTCCCCTTGCTGCGTGGTTCTCCATTTTGTCTTCCCAATCACATCTTTATACGTTTTCAATTCTGATACAGTGACAGTGCTGAAGACCAGCTGTGTTAATGACAATTAGCATTCTTCATTGAAGGCCAAAAATTACGATGTGTTCACACTGTGATCATTTTGTGGTCTAGACCAGATATTTTTTTGAATTAGATGTGTGTGTTGTATTGACACGTGAAGCTAACATTATCCGACTGTATCATAGCTCTCGTGACCCATTTGTGCCCCAGCACCCTGAGCCACCTCAGCTTCAAGTGTGTAAGGCCACATACTTCTTCCCAATAGCTGTAATCCCTTGTCCTGTCTCCCTCATGGCAACATAATTCCATCCCCTGTTTTTTAAGAAGTAAATGCCAGTACTTGGTCACTAAACCAGATTGGTTGTAGAAATCCCAGCATGGAAGTTCTAGAACATAATGGTAGCCACGAGCCACGTGTGGCTGTTGAGCACCTGAAATCTGGCTAGTGCCCCGTGAATGTACAGTACACAACAGTTTTGAAAACTGAGTACAAAAAAAAGATAAAGTATAGGGGCGCCTGAGTGGCACAGCGGTTAAGCGTCTGCCTTCGGCTCAGGGCGTGATCCCGGCGTTATGGGATCGAGCCCCACATCAGGCTCCTCCGCTATGGGCCTGCTTCTTCCTCTCCCACTCTCCCTGCTTGTGCTCCCTCTCTCGCTGGCTGTCTCTATCCCTGTCGAATAAATAAATTAAAAAAAAAAAAAATCTTTAAAAAAAAAAAAAAAGATAAAGTATATAATTAATAGTTTTTATATTACATGTTGAAATGATATTTGGGGTTAAATAAAATAGACTATTAAAATGTTACCTGTTTCTATTTTTCTAATGTAGCTACCAGAAGATTTTCAGTTACACACGTGGCTGATGTAATTTTCCCGTTGGATAGTGCTAGAAGACCAAACTACAGCCCTGGCTTCAATTCTGGCCTTCCACTCGGTTTTGTAAATAAAGCCATACCCATTGATTTCCATATGGCACATGGCTATTTTCAAGGTACAGTAGTCAAGGAGTTGAGACAGACCGTGCGGCCCACAAAGCCCAAATTATGTACTCTTTGTTGATAGTAAATCGTTCCAGAAAAGAAGTTGGCTGACCTCTGAGCTGGAACAATGGTATGGCCCGTGCTTTAAAACTACCAGAAAGAAGAAAAAAAAGCTTTTTGTAGAGAAAGCTTTTTATAGCACTGTTTTCTAGCTAAATCGTATTATTTCTCTTTTATAAAGTCTTTCTGTTCTTCCACAGCCCTTATCCATAATTTATGACTTTAACCTATTTCATCATCTCTGCTATTTAAAGCCACACACAATTTGTTTAAAATAACAGTGCACGATTAAATGAGAAATTAAATAATGCTGCTATAAAAAGTCTTGTCTTGTTTTCCTCCTGACGGCCTTACAGTGTTGCCCGTCCCCTCCCTGCTTCACCCTTTGGGCACCGTGGATGCCTCAGCTGGTGTGGCTGTTCCACCCACACCGCCGACTGCGACTGCCAGCAGCGCCTGCT
Organism: Ailuropoda melanoleuca; assembly: GCF_002007445.2. NCBI lineage: Eukaryota > Metazoa > Chordata > Mammalia > Carnivora > Ursidae > Ailuropoda > Ailuropoda melanoleuca. Next base: position 42,486,354 of record NC_048229.1, on the reverse strand, counting down.
AACTGGGTAACCAGGTAACCTGGGAGCTAAGCCCCTCACCCTGGGGACAGCTGATGGAATAATCCCAGTACAGAGAAAAGAGTCTTTGATGCACGACTTTGTGATGGAGAGTGGCTTGTCCGAGTGGAAAGGCCGCACAAGGAGGTTGTAGTTGGCTTTGGTGTAGATCTGTGGACCCAGCTGGCAGAGTGAAGAAAAAGTCACAGTACTTTCCTTCCTAGATTTCTCCCACAGCAGTCGGCAAAGATGTAAAACGAACATTCGCGGCCCTGTAGGTTCTTAGAAAAGTTTTAAATTGGGGCCATAGGACAGGCTGACTTAGCGTGTTTGGGTTTATAGCTCAAAATCCCAGTGACTGTAAGTGAGGTGCTTGACCCGTTTCCGGAGTCCTGCATGAGCACCAAGCCCGCTTTGTAGATTGTGTTGGGGACTAGACCTCGTTTTGTGGTGCTCCATTTTCCTACTTGAACCATAAGCGTTTGCAAGATTATGACATATTTGGTTAGCTTGTCTACTGAGTATTTTTGCCAATAATGGGTAATCACTGTTTTCACTTGTTTGCCTTACAAAAGTAAATGATAGTAGACCTTTCTTTGAATTAAAGAGTTTAATTTTAGGCATCTCATATGAATTCTTACCATTACCTAACAAAATTATCAAATATTGCTGTCTTTTGGCTTCCTAACTCAACCACATTTACAACGATTGTCACTCAGTCTAGATAGTGAAGGCACCATCGCATAACGGTTTGCAAAACTGAGTAAGACAGCGACTTCCACAGTTACACTGAGGTACCTGGGTCCTTTGGAAAGGACATTGCATGGTAGGTAGATGGAGTTTACACAATCAAAAGAAAATAAATCCTTGACCGTGAGCTCAGACTTCCCTAGTTACCTCATCTTTCTGATTTCCCAGCTTTATCTTTTGTTAAAAAGAAAAATGAAAAGAATACTTATCCATGTCATTGCCACTGGTATCAATAATGAAATGGGGTTGTTAATTATTAATCTTAAAAATTGTGACCTGAAGAGACCCTCAACAACATAAGTTATTAGTTTTTCGGGTCTTTTCTTAGTACCTAAGAGCGTTATTTAAAGGCCTATTGTCACTACAGTGCACATCTCCAGATTTTTGTATCTTCCACTTGTCATTTTGTCAGTTTTTGAATCTGTATTTCAGAAATACTGTGGCTGCATTTTACTGAAATAGGCACATCAATCCACATCTTGCTCTTTTTGTTTATATCTGCACTCCTATTTAAATTCAGTATTCCCAACCACAAAAGGTGTTAGAAAATTCTATTTCAGGCTTGAGAAAAAGTACAGCAGGACGTGGTTCAAATCTTAAGCTGTGTTTATTTCTGATCTTCTACAGCTCACATTGTACCAAAAACACAGTCCTGCCGGAATACGTAAATAAACCAGTGGTTTCAAGGTTACCTTCAGTGTTTCAGCCCTTCTCCAGTGTGAAGCAGAACACAGCCGGTGAGGTGGTGTCTTTCTAGAACGCTGATATTGGAGTCCGTGTAGAGTATCACGTGTAGGTCAAAAAACCTAAAATCAGGCTCAGAGCCTGTGCCCAGCTGGAGCCACCGTGTGCCGGGTGCTGATAAGCAGCTCCAGCATCCTGCCTGGCAATTTTTAAAACTAAACTTCGAAACAGCAGCAAAAAAATAGTGTGTGACTCTTCCTCATGGGAAAGCAGTCCCCACGTTCCCATCTGAAACCAGAGGAGGAATGTCGGGGCAATGTCGCCCACCAGAGCTGCCCACGGGGGGTGTTGCCACCTCCACTGGTTTGTAACACGGCCTGGCTTTACCCTTTTTCGTCCCTTTGAAGTTCAGGTCTGTCTTCTGTTTTCTGAACCATAAAGCCGCCAGTCGACTGCCTGCCTCAGAGAGTCACGTGGGTCAAATGAGATTGTCTCTAAAATACTTAGTCAAGTGCTGACGCAGTTCTGGACAGAACTTGGTTCCAAGCCGTGTGACCTTGAGTAAGGCATTCTACCTTTCTTGAGCCCCTGTTTCTTCATCAGCAGAACAGAGGGCACTGCTTGAACCTTGTAGGGCGGTTGGGAAGATGAGTAACTGCGTGTTTCCAGGGCCTGGCCGTCTAGGAGCTCCATGGCGGTGGCTTTGGTTGACACATTAACTGTGGGGGGGTTGGTTGGAGATTAAACTTGCCCTTATAAATCCTGGTAGCAAAGATTCTTGTTACAGCCTTGGAAAGGAACCTAAGAACCATGCTGGCTTGTGTTTTTGAGGAAGAATACTCAAAATTATAAAAATAATAATTTTTATTACAAAAATAAAAAGATAACAGTCCAAGAGAAGGGGTTAGAACGTGACTCTGTTGCCGTCACGTTAAGTTCGTATAATCTTTTTCTCACACCTATAAAGTGCCATTAAGGACCCGGAGACTGACCCTTTCCCTGAATGAGCGGGTGAGCTCGCAGCGTTGGCAACACTTCGGCCCAAGGAGAGTGCATTTATTTCTGATCTACAGCTAACACTGTGCCAAAAAATAGCCGCTAGCTGTCTGGGAGTGAGGGCCGTGCACTGGACCGTTTTGGGGGACGGAAGTTCTTGGGGATGATGAGAACTGTCCTATCTCAGCCCGTGCAAGGCCCTCACACCTACGCCAGTGTCCCACCATCTCACACGGAGCTGTTCCAGCTGCGGGACTGTGACACACAGAGCAGTCCTCTTCCCCTGGGGTACTGTCCTCAGGGCCCAGGGCCTAGCAGGCCTCGTTCCACCAAGTGGGGCTGTGATCCGGTGGGAAAATAGCAGAAGTGACAGAGAGGAAACCAAACGGCACTTGTGTTTAACCATTATCCGTAGGTGTAACTCGCTCTTAAGAATGAATAGAGTAAGAGCTTAAATATTCATATTTCCAGCTTTGAGTTACACCTTACAAAACAAAAGGATATGTATGGAAGTGAGAGACAAAGGGCATGATTTCCAGTTAAAACCTTCAAACAATAACACTCATTTTGTGTAAGTAGAAATGCAGAATCAAATTCTAGCTACCTTGAATTACCTTGTATTAGATACCCCTCAGGGCTTGTGTTTGAAATTCCAAGAAGACACCAAATCTTACCTGTAGCACCTTTCAGCTGATTTACTCAAATACTTAACAAACATCTACTAATTTTTTAAAATAATTTTTGAAGTCATTAAAGCTACTGACTGTTTCTAAATACCCTCAAGTGAGCTTTTCTGATAAAACCTATCCCATTAAAATTAAATTTCTGGTTTAAAACAAAAAAAAATCTATGGGTTTCCATAAAGTGGGGGTAATTGGGAGGTACTGACAGCTAGGGAATCCTCATTCAGTAGCCAGTTCAATAATCCGGTATCTTTTGGATTGAGTTGGGACCCTTCACAATACACGTTAACAATGAATTGCTCTGGTTCTGTTTCATGGTTGTAAGCCGTTCCCACACACTAGCATTTGAGAGCTTCCAGAGTTTGTGATCCTCACAGACGAGACTAATGGTGTGCGTGGAACAGCACACGTTCAACCTCGAGGGAGGGTTTCTAGATGGGCGCCCGTGGCTAGCCCGCTTCCCAGTCTCCCTTGTGGCCGGGCCAGTCTGTGTGACCGAATGAAGGCTAATGGGGTATGAGCAGAAGTGACATCCAACTACTGGGTCGAGCTCCCTCCCCTTCCCTTCTGCTTCCTGCTGTCTGTTTTGTGACCATGGTGAAGAGCCAAGGCTGACTGCAGGAACAGGTGCTGCAACATCCTGGGGAGAGCAGAGCCATGACACAGGCCCGGGGTCCCTGACACGGCGGAGCTTGGGCTACTTCCATGACATGGTGAAGCCACTGTTTTTTGAGGTGTGGTTTCGGCAGTCCAACCTGTATCCTGATTTATCCTGATCAATACTGAATCCTCAGCCATCACTTCTAGCTTTCCCCCTCTTGCCCCCCATCTGTGTATAGAGAAAATCCAGCAAAGGGAAAAGCCCACCTCCAGGGTGTGGGCAGGGCTCCGACCACCAAAATTTAACACATACCGGTGTCTCCACCTTTTTTTTCATTATCACTCCCCTAAGGAGCCCTTTTTAGACATTTTTTTCTCTAATCAGCCCCCCAGCCCCTGAAATTTGAATACCTTAGATATACTATATATCTGTGCTTGATATGTAAAGAGAGTAAGATTTTTTTTTTCCCAACCCCCAAGACCGATTCCTCCCTGCCAGGGGGCATATTACCACAGAGAATGCATGCTTTTGACCCCGCTGATGATAACCGTCAGGAGAATAAGATACTACTCCAAACCATTTTCTGGTATCCAGACTGAAAATTCAAAAGGTCATCAAGAGATTTTGAGTAAAAACCTCTCCGAGGTGGCTGTATCTGCTCCCCCGTCATGTGGGGATCACTAGAGTGCGGAATTCACCCGGTACGCAGTCCACACAGCTGCTGGGGTCTGTGAGTCCTGGCTGGCAGGCCTGGAGAGCTGCGGCCACACCTGTGAATTCTTACACAGGAGTCCTTCCGGCTGGCTTACCAAATTCATGGATGGACTCAGGAGGGTTGCAGAGGAATACTTAGTGAAAAATCGAACCCAGTGCTAGATTAGCCATAATTTAAGGCAGGATAAAATAACTTCGTTTGAGAGTGTTAGAAACATATACATTTCTGGCTCCAAGTCCTACTTCTGCCTACGGAAAAACTCCCAAGCCAGACAATACGCTTTGGCATCCGTTGAGAGGAAATGTGTACTTCTAGGAGTTTAGACACCTGTTGTGTTATGCCTGTTGCAGGCAATGACATTAGAACAGCCCCAAGGAACAAACTGGGAAGACCAGCCAAGGCCACTGGTTTGTGGACTAGAACAGCCAACATCTAGGAATCGTCACATTTGGCGAAAAGCTTATATGATGAAGCATCACCATCTGCTTTAATTGAACAACTTGACTATTCATGTCCTCATTTGAAATATAGAAGTACAACAGTTATTCTAACCATGGAAATGAAAAAAGAAGGTGTAGGTAGGAACAAGAGACAAGTAGGGGTAGGAGTAGCAGCTATTAAGAAAGAAAATGAAACAAAATTGACAATGCTGAAGTACTGTTAACTTTAAGAGTCAGATAATTGTGCATCTATGCTGATCTGCCTATGAGTTTCACTATTTTATTTTATTTTTTATTTTAACGAAGTTCCACACCCAACATGGGGCTTGAGCTCACCACCCCGGGTCAAGAGTCACACGCTCTACCAACTGAGCCAGCCAGGCACCCCTGAATTTCACTGTTTAAACCACTACAAATCTAGTTAAGACAAAGTTGATCAAAGGAAGAAAAAAAAATCAATACTAACAATATTTCATAATGCCTTTCTAAAGAATCTCACAGGGAAGGAGCCATATACTGACAAATATCATCTTTTTTTTTTTTATGTGTGCACAAAGTGGGATGGGGGGTGGAGGCAGAGAGAGAGAGGAGAGAGAGAGAATCGTAAGCAGGCTCCACGCCCAGTACGGTGCCTGTCCTGGGGCTTGATCCCATGACCCTGAAGATCACAACCTGAGGCAAAATTAAGAGTCAGAGGCTTAACCAACCTAGGCTCCCCTATATTGGTAAATGTCTTAAAGGAGGGAAGGACTCCAGTGTAAGGTCAATTCCTGTGCAACTCTGTTATGATCTGTAAGCACTGAGGAAGTGTACCTTTGGACTCACCACAGGTTCCCTAAGACGAAGCACACCGAGCCAGCTCAGAGGGGCGCTGCAGGCACAGCCTGTGTCTGCAGTCTCTCGTGTGGGTGTTACACAAGGAATGTATAAAACAATCCAATGGAAAGCAGGCAGAACGTACTAGGATTTCCATTTGTATTTACTTTAGCTAAATATATGTATGTGTATACAATTTTTATCCAATAAAGGTATGAAAGCAAAAAGTCTGCTCTTTTATCAAGACACTTGAAAAGTCAACCCTTGCGGAAAAATATGAATTGGATGAAAGCACTGTTAGAAAAACATAGGTGGGGCACCTGGGTGGCACAGCGGTTGGGCGGCGTGATCCCGGCGTTATGGGATCGAGCCCCACATCAGGCTTCTCCGCGATGAGCCTGCTTCTTCCTCTCCCACTCCCCCTGCCTGTGTTCCCTCTCTCACTGGCTGTCTCTATCTCTGTCGAATAAATACATTAAAAAATCTTAAAAAAAAAAATAGGTAGTTGGCCAAACTGTCTTCAACTGAATACATGTTCCTATAAAAGAATACCCAACATTAGAAAGATCTCACTTCGCCCAAACGTTTCTATACGTTTTACACAATGCTAGTAGAAACCTCCATGGATTCTTGGTTGAAAACTGGTAAATAACCAATAATGAAGCAGCAGAAAAAGAAATCAAGGGATTGATCCCATTTACAATTGTACCAAAAACAATAAGATACCTAGGAATAAACCTAAGCAAAGAGGTAAAAGATGTGTACTCTAAAAACTACAAAACACTCATGAAAGAAATTGAAGAGGACACAAAGAAATGGAAAAACATTCCAAGCTCATGGATTAGAAGAACAAACTGTTAAAATGTCTATACTATCCAAAGGAATCTTACACATTTAATGCAATCCCTACCAAAATACCAACAGCATTTTTCATAGAGCTAGAAGAAACAATTCTAAAATTTGTATGGAACCACAAAAGACCCAGAATAGCCAACGCAATCCTGAATAAGAAAAGTAAAGCTGGAGGCATCATGATTCGGGACTTCAAGCTATATTACAAAGCTGTAGTCATCAAGACAGTATGGTACTGGCACAAAAACAGACACATAGATCAATGGAACAGAATAATGGACCCACAACTATACAGTCAGCTAATCTTTGACAAAGCAGGAAAGAATATCCAATGGAGAAAAGACGGTCTTTTCAACAAATGGTGGGATAACTGGACAGCAACATTCAGAAGAATGAAACTGGACCACTTTCTTACACCAACCACAAAAATAAATTCAAAATGATGAAAGACCTAAATGTGACACAGGAAACCATCAAAATCCTAGAGGTGACCACAGGCAGCAACTTCTTTGACCTTGGCTGTAGTAACTTCTTACTAGACACATAGCCAGAGGCAAGGGAAACAAAAGCAAAAATGAACTATTGGAACTTCATCAAGATAAAAAGCTTCTGCACAGCAAAGGAAACAATCAACAAAACTAAAAGGAAGCCTAGCAAATGACATATCTGATAAAGGGTACTTCCAGTATCTGACTTGGATACTCCCAAAATCTATGAAGAACCTATCAAACTCAACACCCAAAAAACAAATAATCCAGGGATGCCTGGGTGGCTCAGTTGGTTATACATCTGCCTTTGGATCAGGTCATGATCCCAGGGTCCTGGGATCGAGTCCCACATCGGGCTCCTTACTTGGCAGGGAGTCTGCTTCTCCCTCTGCCTGCTGCTCCCCTGCTTGTGCTTGCTTGCTGTCTCTCTCTCTCTCTCTCTGACAAGTAAATAAAATCTTGAAAAAAATTTGAGAAAAGAAAGAAAAACTAATAATCCAGTTAAGAAATGGGCAGAAGACATGAACAGACATTTTCCCAGAGAAGACATACAGATGGCCTTCGGGCACATGAAAAGACGCTCAACATCACTCATCATCAGGGAAACCCAAATCAAAACCACGACAAGATACCACCTCACAGCTGTCAGAATGGCTAAAATCAACAACACAGGAAACGACAGGTGTTGGCAAGGATGTGGAGAAAGGGGAACCATCTTACATGTTGGTGGGAATGCAAACTGGTGCAGCCACTCTGGAAAACAGTGTGGAGGTTCCTCAGAAAGTTAAAAGTAGAACTACCCTATGATCCAGCAATTTCACTACTAGGTATTTACCCAAAGAATACAAAAATACAGATTCAAAGAGGTACATACACCCTGTTGTTTACAGCAGCAACAACAATAGCCAAACTATGGAAAGAGCCCAAGTGTCCATCGACTGATGAATCGATAAAGAAGATGAAGTACATATATACAATAGAATATTACTCAGCCATCAAAAAATGAAATCTTTACATTTGCAACAATGTGGATGGAGCTAGACAGTATTATGCTAAGTGAAATAAGTCGGAGAAAGACAAATACCATATGGTTTCACTTATATGTGGAATTTAAAAAACAAAACAGATGAACATAGGGGATAGAAAAAAAGAGACAAACCAGAAAACAGACTCTTAACTATAGAGAACAAACTGAGGGTTGCTGGAGGGGAGGTGGCTGGGGGGATGGGCTAAGTAGGTGATGGGTATCAAGGAGGATACTTACGATGAGCACTGCGTGTTGAACTCAGTTCTACTCCTGAAACCAATATTACATTATATGTTAACTAGAATTTAAATAAAAATTTGGAAGGAAAAAACAAAAATGAACAAGCAAAAAAATAGAAAAAAGAAAAAACTGGTAAATGATTATAAAGTTCATCTGAGCAAGTAAATATGTAAAACTTGCCAAGACATGTTTAAAAGAAGTATAATAAAGGGGCACTTGTGCTCACAAGTATCAAAGCTTTCTATAAAGAAACAGTAATTACCAATACGTGGAACTGTTGAATAGAGTTCCTTTTTTAAGTCACTTAAACATAGTAGTGAGTCAACAAATAGGCCATAGACATTCAGGGATTAGATGTGATACAGGTAATTCAAAGCAACAGGAAATAATGGTGAAACAGCCGACCAACCAGCTGGAAAGAAATTACGTCAGATCCCCATCTCGCCCCATATTAAAAAGATGCCATATTTTTAAAAACTAGAAGAAAGTTTTGTAATATTTAACAATCTTGCAGTGGGAAAGTTTTCCTAAGCATGATGGAAAAACCCAGAAGCTATAAAGGAAAGGTGATAGATTTGACAACATAAAAATGGAAAATTGCTACACATCGAGACACCTGACAAGGCATTCAAGAATGAGGAAACATCTGCAGGGTATAAAATTAAAGGGTGATATCCATATCTGTGAATAATCCCTTTGTATCAACATTAAATCAATGACTGGTCAAAGAACACAAAAAGACAAATCCTAGAAAAAGAAACACAAACAGCCAATAAGCCCCTGACACCTGTCTCCACCTCACACGTAGCTTTTAAAGTGCTCTCTCATCTGTCACATAAGATTGGCAAAGATTAAAAATATCCATTGTTGGCAGGGCGTGAAGAAATTAGCACTGTAATACACTTCGGTGGAAGTGTAGAGTAATAGAATCGTTAACCTTTTTGGAATGTCGTTTGCCAGTGTTTATCATCATTTAAAATATGACTTCTAGCAATTCCGTTTCCTGAAATAGGTCCTGAAGAATTACATAAACATAAGGATATTCTCTACAGCGTTGCTTGTAATAGGATAAAGCTAGAACAACCTAAATGTCCAACCAGAGGGGAATAGTTAAATAAAACTATGATCCATCCACATGGAAGAATATTAATGGATTGATCACCTATGATTGTGTAACAAAATTACCCCCAAACTCAAAACCACAATACACATTTATTATCCTTATCGTTTCTGTGTCAGATATTCGGGAGTGGCACAGATGGGCATTTCTGGCTCAGGATCTCTCGTAAGGCTGCAGTTATCTGAAGGCTGACCTGGAGCTGGCAGACCCTCCTCCAAGATGCCACTCGTTGCTGGTCAGAGGCCAGCTGCTGCCCAGGTGGCCTTCTCCACTGGCTGTTTGAGTGTCCTCACAACATGGTGGTGGCTGGGGGCCCTGAAGTGAGCAATCCAAGAGAGGCTAAGGCTGAAACTGGGATGTCTCTTAAGCTCCACAATGGCATTTCCATGGTATCCTAGCAATCACAACAGAACAGCTACAATTCGGTATGAGGGGAGTCTATGAGGGTATAAACCCCAGGCAGCAAGGATCACTGAAGCTGAAATTCAAAGGCTGAATAGCAGGGAAGTCAGATAAGGAGAGTGCAAGGAGACACCTGCAAAAACCTTGAAAGAAATTTACCAATAGGAAGTAGAGATAAGGCTGGAGAGGTAAATGGAAGCTGATTCATGGCAATAATTCCAAGCTGTGTTAAGGAGCTTGATTTTTACGTAAAGCCACAAAGCCACCAGCAGAGTTCTATTTTAGTAAGATCACTCTGGTTATTATCACTCTGGAGGGTGGACTGAGTGGACAAGAACAAGGTGTAGGGATGGAGGTTAGGCCGTCAGCTAGGAGGCCATTAAAATGGTCCTGACAAGGAATGGTAACTTGGATTAGGGTGGTAGCAATAGAAGGAGAGAAAAGTCAGGCAAGTTCTGAGATATTTAGGGACAAGTCCAGCAGGATTTGGTGTTTAAATACATGGATTACATGATGGGGGTAACCACATTTGGCTCCTATGGTTTTGACTTGAACAATTGGGTGATTGGGCACAGGGGATGAAAACCAGGTTTGGGAATTAGAAAAAGTTTATTTTTTAACAAGTTGAGTTGGAGATGCCTGCACACTTGGAAATGTCGAATAGGCAGTGTCCACATGGAACTTGGAGGTCAGGAGCTATGCCTGGGCATAAAAACTCATGAGCCATTACGATATCAGTGGAAACTGGGTGCCATGAGCCAGAGAATCATTGCTTTTAAAAGAAAGAGTTTACAAAAGACTGAAAAGGAATGCCAGAAAGGTAGGACAGACGGAACACCAGGAGAGTACTGCCACAGATCACGGTGATCCACAGTCGTCATCCTACTAAGCCAAGCAATTTAAAACTGAACAAACGTTGTACATCAGCTAAGAAAAAGACAATAGAGATGGAGAGCTTTCTCCCTCGGTCCCAAGACAGAATACTTCTCTGGAAAGGATGTGAACAACTTTGATGACCTCTGGTGTGATGCTTTTCAAAGTGTGATGTACATACAAATAACCTGGGGATTATATGAAAACACAGATTCTGAAAAAGAGAGGAAGAAAGAAAGAAAGAAAGAAAGAAAGAAAGAAAGAAAGAAAGAAAGAAAGAAAGAAAAAGGAAAAGAAAAAGAAAAAGAAAGGGAGGGCGGGCTCTCAAACTTTACTGAGCACAGACTCACATGGAGAAGGTCTTGAAACAGTTATTGGGCCCCATCCCTGCAGATAATGATTCAGTAGGTCTGGGACAGGATCTGGTAATTCGCATTTCTAACCACCTCCCTGGTGACGGTGATAGTGAGGCCACGGGTCCCCCAAGACCATAGCTTGAACTGTACCATTCTAGAGGACCACAGCTTAACTACTGCTGGCCACAACAGAGAGAAATCCATTTGGGTCTCAAAACAATGCAAACAAGAAATAGCCGTGTACACACTGTAGTCAGTCTGTGACCAACGCTGAGGGCAGGGCCTACTCCTCGCTATCCATCACCCTCATGGTTCCTGTATCACAGCGAAGGACTCCTTCTTAATTGATGTATTCATTCTCAAGACTTATTCTCAGCAGTGGATGCCTACTTATTATAAGTCTCAAAGCTTCATCTTGCTGGTAAACCATCTGATGATATTAAACCAAGCAGGTGCTAATAAGTACTACTTCCTTTACTCAGGGGATGTCATTCTTCCCGAGTGACACAGTTTTAGACAAAACCCTATATACAAAAAGGGAAAAATTTTATTTAAGGAGGAATCTTTTTTTTTTTTTAAGATTTTGTTTATTTATTTGACAGAGAGAGAGACAGCCAGCGAGAGAGGGAACACAAGCAGGGGGAGTGGGAGAGGAAGAAGCAGGCTCCCAGCAGAGGAGCCCGATGTGGGGCTCGATCCCAGGATCCCCCAGGATCATGCCCTGACCCAAAGGCAGACGCTTAAGGACTGAGGCACCCAGGCGCCCCTATTTAAGGAGGAATCAATTCACATATGTATGCATTAATCACCCAAATGTGCTTTATGTAAGGCATCTCAACACGAGATGGATTACACACCTAATCCCTGCTCTCAAATCCGTAACATCAAAGACACCAACAATCAAGACGTGACACATGCCATCTGAAAAAACAGCTGACACTTATTTTTACGAAGCCACCCAGCAGATACTGCAATCCATTTGCACAGAATGTGTGCTTGTTATTAATAGCAACAGACGCAGGGAGAAGAAGAAAATACCCAAGAGGGGTGACCAGGTAAGGCTTCCAGGATGAAGTAATTTCGCGTTGGAATGAGACGGATGGACAGTCTTTTCACATGTGGAGGGCCCAGAAGACCAGACCATTCCTTGAGAAAAATGAATTAAACATGTGGTTTGAGCATCTGCTGACAAAAGGCTTCATCCACCGTTCTTCAAAGGGTGATTAACAAGAAAGATACCCAGGTAAAAGCACAGTACCTGCCCTCAAAAAAGGCTTACACTCTAGCTTGGAGAGCAAAACAAGCACATCCTTGAAGGCGAGACTAAAGAACGAGCGCGCCGCCCCGACCCCAACACTAGGGGGGTCTTGGGAGAGGCGAAGGGATCTCCGGGTGCTCTCACTGGCAGTCAGGAAATGCTTTCCCGGCACACGCCAGCGGCCACGGGGGCCTGGGGGACTGCCGAGACGCGGGGAGGGGGCGTGCCGGGCCCAGCGATACGGGAGGCTGGGAGAGGCCCGAGGAGTCCGCCTGCTTCGGTCCGCCGGGCCCTTACCGAGCCTCCGCAAACACCAGCAAAGGGGGGCAGGCGGCCCTGGGGGCAAGAGGTTTCCGCGGCCCCAAGGCGCGTCCCACTCTCAGCCCTGGGGGCCTCAGTGGGACCGCCGCCAGACCTGAGGCGACTGTTCCTCGGGGCCCGGCTCCTCCTCCCCCTGAGCCGCCACCTCTCGCTCTGCCCTGGGGCCCGCGTGAGTCTGCGGGGCCGAAAACTGCCTGAGAGGAACCGGGAGTCGGAGGGCCGCAGGCTCCGTGGTCACCGCGGCAGAACGCGGGGGGCGGGACCCGCGCGGCGAGCGGAAATGCGCCGCTTCCTTCCGGCCGGCGCCGCACGAGACGGGGCGGGGCGCCCCGGGAAGGGGCGGGGGTTCGCACTGACGGACGGCTGCCGGGACCTATGGGTGCGGCCGCGGCGGCCCGGCCTCCCCGGCGCGCCCCTTCCTCGCGGCCGCGGACGCCCCCCGGTTCCCCATTTCTCGGGTGTCGCGCAAAGCTCCGCCGCTGTCCGGTGGTCGCTGCCTGGTCCTCTCTGTCCCCGCGGCGCGTTGCGGGCCGTTCTGCGGCCCCGCCCCCGCAGCCCTCGGCGTCCCCCCGGCCGGCCGGCCTCCTTCCCCGCCCGGAGCCGCGCGCCAGGACGGCTGAGGCCGGAGGTCTGTGGCTGCGTGTCGGGCCGCGGGCGGCGCGAGG
>NC_048229.1:42410728-42473012 GCF_002007445.2 Ailuropoda melanoleuca | reverse complement strand
GGCGGCCCCGCTGTGCGCTCGGGGGGGCGCGGCGCGGGCCCCGGGGCCTGGGGGCGCCCGGGCGGGGGGCGCGGTGCACTCACGTCCGCGCGTACTGCGGGGCCGGGGGCGGCGGGTCTGGAGTGAGGAAGTTTGCCGAGGGCGGGGCCGCGTTCGCGGGCCACTTCTCGCTCTGGCTGCGAGGGCCTGGTCAGTGCCGGTCTCCGCGGCCGCGCGACTCTGCCCAGCCGGAGCAAGTCCCCGAACTTGGGCGGCAGCCGCCGGCCCCTCGGCGTCCGCTGGGGACACCCGGTGCTGCGGGGCTGGGGTGTTGTGGGGAGCTGCCGCGCCCGGGACACTTGGTGCGTGCTGGAGCTTCGGAGTAGAGGACAAGCGTCGCTTTCATCTCCCTTTCCAATGTTTAAGATGGCATTCCCTTTCATTTGATGGGGAAACTTTTTGTTTCGTAGTTCGTGTGATTATCAGGGTCCCCAACACGGAGTTGGCACGTAAATATTTGTGGCCCTTCTGTCCTAACTTGTTATAGTGTATCCGCTGTGGGATATTTACAACTCCTCCCCGAGCCCTTAGAAAGGACATGATTCTAGAATAAGGTAATTGGGGGATGGGCCCATCTACAGCAGTATGACTTTTTGCCTACACTCCTTTTTCCTCCCTTGCTGCTACAGGCTCTCCATTTTCAGTTGTTTGTACTTAAGTGTTTTTGCGTCTCACATTTTATTTTTTTGTATGAATGAATGAACGAATAAATTATAAATTTTGGTTGCTTGGTTTGTTCTTTCTATACAGCAAGTTGTTTACCTTTAGGAATCGATAAACTGCCCAAACAGTGGTGCCCGGCACTTGGTCACATTTCATAGTAATTAGTAAAACGGTGTTCATTATTCAGAGGAGTGAAGCAAGATGTTCCGGGGGACTGTAGCCAGCTTACTCACTGCCACCACTCCTTCGCCTCCCACTCGCTGCTTCCAAACCAGGCTTCTGCACCCTGCCTTTACTCCCACTTTTGCTCCCTGGGATAGCAGCTGCCCTGATTGGCACACCCCCGCTGCCATCACCACTGAGGCGTATTCCTAAAGCTTGCAGTGTGAATTGTTTTTAAAGAACATCGGTATTAAAATTCAGATACCTGAGACAAAACAGTGTTTCACTTCTTCAAAATCAGGCTCTCAACAAATTTACTACTGATTGCCTCCCCCCGTGGTATGGAACTGTAGAACATTATCTAAAACTGCATAATTATGTGACCAGTTGCAAGGTAACTGCAGCGGCTGGCGCAACCACAGACAGAAACCTTCTTGCAAGAAGGGCAGGGGTTTGTCTGGGATGCCCACCTGTATTCTTAACTCTTGATAGGATGTATTAAGTAAATATCGGTGTTGGGTCTTGACAGTAACTTTGAAGGCTGGTTAAGATTTGATGGGAAAGTGGGAGGAGGGCATGCTAAGCCGGGGACAAGGCTTCAAGTCACACAGGGTGTCCTGGGGAGAGGGTAGGCATATGGACAGGCAATTTACTCTTCTGTCGTTTGCAGGAGTGGTTGGAAGAACAATGCATGTAAGTCGTTGACACCATGATATCCATCAGGCAAAGAAAAGGAGTGAAAACCACAGAAGTTTCTGAGGATTATGCAGCACAAGAAGCAAATGTGAAGTTGGAAAATAAATTGCCATCTGGTAGGTGATTTAAATTAAAGCAGCATTTGGGATTGCTTTTATTTCTGCATATTAAAATATCACTCTCCAATAGGATAAGAATTTGGTGAGACCTAACAGTTGAGGAAACTTGTTCTAATACCCTGATGTTTTAGTTCAACAAATGATTTGATTGCAGTTTGATAATACTGGCTTTATAGTTATTACACATTAAAGGTGAAAGAGCTCTGATTAGAACCCCTTGTTTCTCAGCTGTCTGTTCAGTAAGTTGTGGTTTTGCCAATCTTTGACTTTCCAAAGTAATGCTTCCCCCCACGGTTCAGATTTTAGTCTGTTTCTAATTTTTCTGGGTTGTGTATGCTGTTCACTCTAGACAGCCTTACCTTGGAAGACTTTCTCATTTCATTAAAGTATTGAAAAATGAATCAAACATCTTTTTATTCTTTATTTGAATTCCTGAAATCTTCTCCTTTGGTTTGGGGAGGGAGAAAAGTCAGAATTTGGTAAGTTGTTTATATAATGCTGAAGATTTCTTGCTAAGCTGTACACCCAATGATATTAATTACTGACTTCCTGACTCCAGAATTGCTTTGTTAACTAAGCATGGTCAAGGTTTTTAAATGTAAGCATGAAAAATTCCATGTCTATCAACCATTTTGGATATCTGACAGAATTTACATTAGTGGCAGCTATGTTAATTCTTACCAGCCAGAACTAGTAAAGTAACTTGGGGGAATAGTTTTGTAAAATAAAATAAAATTGAGAAGTCATGCCATCCAACTGTGCTATTAGCAATTTTGGACAAGACAGAGTACTTTCTGAAGACTTAAACAATGTAACTTCAAGTTTGCTTTTTTGTATATTACTTTTTAAAGATTTTTAAAAAATTTATTAGAGAGAGCATGAGCAGGGAGAAGAGGGAGAAGCAGCCCCCCGCACCCCCGCTGAGCAGGGAGCCCGACTTGGGGCTCCATCCCAGGACTCTGGGATCATGACCTAAGCTGAAAGCAGACGCTTAACCAACTGAGGCACCCAGGTGCCCCAAGTTTGCTTTTTAATATTAAAACATAATTTTGAGGATTCTTCATTTTACTGAAGCAGTATTTATTCATGTCAGAAGAAAACCTGAAAACTAAAGAAAAGCAAAAAGAAAGAAAAAAAAAATACTCCCACAAACAAATCCATCCTAGACTACCACCCATGAAACTTGATCTTGCTGTCAAAACGTAACTGCAAACATTCATATGTGGTTTGAGATCCTAGCTGTTTTGTAACTTGCTACATTTCTTTTATTATGTTATGAACATACCATGAGTCAGTCAATGTATTTAAAAATGTTATCAATGTAGTCATTGTGTGGCTATAGCATAATTTATTTAACTAATTCCTTGTTGAATATTTAGATGGTTTTTAACCTCTTACCTATATAAACAGAACTATGATAAATATCCTTGTGACAAAATGTTTGTTTAAAACTTTTATTTCTTTGGGTTATATGCCTGGATTTAGAATTATTGGTCAAATGGTCTGCTCATTTTGGTAACTTCTTGCTACTTATTGCCATGTTGCATTCCAGAGAGTTACCAAATTACTCTTCCACCAGTAGTGTTTAAAAAAATACTCATATTTTGTACTGTTATTAAAACAGTGTTAGCATCTTTGAGCAATCAAATTGGCCAACATCTAAAAAATTAAACCCTTTGTTTTGATTTGATCTCTTTTTTTTTTTAGAGAGAGGGAGAGAGAACACAAGCCAGGGAGGGGCAAAAGGAGAGGGAGAGAGAGAATCCCAGGCAGGCTCAAGGGCCAGCGTCGAGCCCAACACAGGGCTCAGTCCCATAACCCTGAGTATTATAACCTGAGCCAAAGATTACGTGCTCAACGGACTGAGCCACCCACGTGCCCCAATTTGCATTTCTTTAATAGTAGTGAATGTGAATATTTTTGTCTATGAAGTTTATTGGCCATTTTTTCTTTTGTGTGTTGCCTACTCATGTATTTAATATGTTTCCAACTGAAATATTCATATTTTTAATCCTGAAAGTGTTCATCCCATGTTAAGGATAAACTTTTTTTTTTTTTTTAAGATTTTATTTATTTATTTGATAGAGAGAGAGCCAGAGAGCACAAGCGGGGGGAATGGCAGAGGGAGAAAGGAAAAACAGGCTTCTACCCTGAGCAGGGAGCCCGACGTGGGACTCGATCCCAGGACTCACCAACTGGGCCACCCAGGCGCCCCAGGGATACTTAAACTTTCTTATATGTGCCATAAATATTTTTTCCTAGTTTATAGGTCCTTTAACTTGAGTTGTGATGGATTTTTCTCTCCCTATGGATCTTTGAATTTTAAGTTGTCAGGTTTTTTGGTAGCTTTTAATGAATAAACCACAAATTATATGTAGACCATCTAAAAGACTTTTTGTATCCTAGACATGCAACCCATTTACTCCTCCATTTAATGAACTTCGTAGGTAAACTACAGTTACTAAACTGTGCCAAACACAGACCCTACGTACTAAGACGAATAAGATAACGTACTTGTTCTCCAAAAGCTCATGCTGTCTGGCGAAATGGACAAGTGAACGATTAGATACAGTCAGGTAAAAACTGTAATAAAGTATGAAAACAGGTCTCCAGGATCACAGAAAGAGCCCCTAAGTGTTTGCTGGGAATAGGGGAAGCTTCAGCAGTCACAGGCTGCTGGAACTTAACATACCTGCTAGTCTGAAGTAGAACTAGTAAATTCTACATTCTTTACTGACTTAGCTGTTTGTTTTATTTTTCTAAAAGGTTGTACCACTAGAAAGTTATGGAAGCTTCTGTCATTTACGGTTGGTGGAACCGTTGCCCTTTGCATCGGACTCCTAACATCTGTCTACCTGGCCACTTTACATGAAAACGATTTGTGGTTTTCTAATATTAAGGTATGAGGTTCCTATGACCATTGTATGATTTACTCATCAGTATCTCCAGTAATTAACCATATAGATGATGCAGTTTTGCCATAAAGAATTGAATCTCTTAAAAGGCTTGGCTATAGCGTAAAAGGACTTCATTAGTTTAAAATTGCATCAGAATTTTTGTAATCAGTGAGTTTTTTCATTTTCATTAACTTGCTCCAGTTACATAGCAGATACTGTAAACCAGTAATTTTTCAACCTGTACCTTGTGAAATGGGCACAGTAAATCATGAGTAACATTTTTCTTAGTTAAAATAAGATGTGAGAGAGTATTACCACATACACTAGGGTTGAAAGTTATTTGTGTGACTATTAATTATATGTATGTATGTACAAACTGGGTTACGGTATAAAATTTTTTTTTCCTGTTGGGTACAGTAAAAAAGAAGAGAAACCAAAAGCCAGTGCTGTAAACCATAGGGCCGTAGATGACCTCAGTGTGCCCATACCTTTCTCATCGTAGATGCAGTGCTGAGAGGGTGGGGGAGCCACTATTTTTCTGACGAAAAGAGCCATAATTTTCATTATGTTCTCAGGAGGGACTGTATCTTTTTAAACCCCAATTTCCTTGTTATCTTTCTTCTCTTTTTAAACATTTCCAGGTGCCTTTTAATTTACTCTTGTTTTTAGAACAAGCATATCACCTATGCAAGGAAACTTAACATCACCAGTATTTTTCATCTAAATATACTTTGTTTTTGATCCAAAATGTTATGATCTTTGACCTTATTTACTATGACTTCTAATGAGTAGTTGCTCGTAAGGGTAAAATTCACTTTCAAAGGTCAAATATTCATCATCTATGTGAATATTCAAAAAAGTCTATGCAGAATCTAAAACAGTTCTCAAAGAGCTTTCCAGAATATTTTGAGCTTTGGTTCCATTATTGGAATGAGTCTCCAAAGGAGATGACTTTGAATGACAAATTTAATTTATAGGAATAACTTCTGGTATGTTTATTTTAAAAACCTGTCATATTCTCTATAGGTTTAGTGTATATATGTGTGTATATATCGTCATACAAATTATCATGATACAAAGTATAATTCCTAACCTTCAGGGACAGTGGGTAGTTTTTCTTGTGAAGAAATTTATTACTCACCTTAATCTCTTTAAAATGAAGTGCTTATAAACAGATTTCTTAGAACTAAACAATGTAATCATTTTTAATCCACACAGGTATTTTGAATAAAGACTGAAATATCCCTGTGTGGGCATATAGCTGAAACTAAATGCCAGTAATTCTCTAGTGAGGAGAAGATGCTGAAAGAGATCACCTAACTTAATTTCAAATTGTAATTTTAGCTCTTAAAACCTGAAGGTTTTAAGTGGCCTTGCTAATAACCTTAAATAAATACACCCCATCATTAAGAAACCTGAGCACCCTTGATTTTTCTCTTAAATCTCCCCAGGTTAAAGAAGGCATTATACCTTTATCTAGTATTTAGTGAGCACCTCTTCTGTGGGAGCATTCACCTTAAACACTGTGGGGAACATGGAAAGAGTAACAAAGACTAATGAATTTGCCAGCAGATTTTCTAGTATGATACATGAATTCTGTAAATAGTATTGAGCGCCTGTGGTCTGCCAGCAGGTTTCCCGGCATACTGTACAGGTGTAGTGTGTGCTCAGTCGTAGCAGTAGTGCAGCTAAAACCAGGCCCCCGCCTTCAGGGAGCTTACGCTCTGGAGCGTACAGGCAAGTGGGCACACAGTGAGCCCGTCCAAAGTCAGTGCCTTGATGCGGCAGGATAGAGTATTGTGGAGGCACAGAGCAGGGGTAGCCTAACCCAATTTTAGAAGATTAGGGAAGATTTTCTGGAGGAAGTAATGGTTAAGGAGACCTGAAGGATGAGAAGGGTTAACCAGATAAATTGGGGACGAAAGATGAACGTCCTAGGGAAGGGACACGTATAGGAACTTCGAGAGGCAAGAGCATTGAGAGCGTTCAAGGTGCTGGCAGTAGTTCAGCCTGGCTAGCGCGTAGATGGGGAGAGAATGTACTGGGATAGCAAACGGAGGCCAGGTCATGAGGGAACAGCAGTGTCATCATCTTGCTTGAGAAAGATGGCTCCGGCTACAGTATGGAGTGTGGATTTGAGGAGGATAGCGCTAAAGTGAGAGGAAACCACCAAGAAAATCCAATTCGGTGGATTTAGTAATATCTGAATGTCAGTAAATGCGTGTTTTCTGTGCCAGACACAGATCTAGGCCCTGAGAATACAGCCTTTGAATCAGATACGGAACTTCATTCTGATGAGAAGGGGGGGAAAAAACCAGAAACTAACAAAAAATAAGTACTCTGGTGGAAACCAGACAGGGTGGTGACATAGTTATTGGGAGGCTACCTGCAATTGGGAGGGAAAGCAGACCATTTCGAACACAAGACCTACATCAACACTTAAATCCTAGGAAGGAACCAGTTGAGCTAAGGCCTGTGAAAGCCTCCTAGGCAAGTGAAAAGGCCCTTATGGAGGACAGAACTTGTCAAGCTGAATATCAGAGAGAAAGCACATGGGGCCAGAATTTTATGAGCAAAGAGGAACCAGAAAAGAAAAGACCAGATCCTGTTAGAGAGAAGTGTACAGAGTCAGAGCTTGTTAGAAGGTGGACTTGGAAGGATGTAGCAATTCATCATTTGTGTGGATGGTGATTGAGAAGGAGGAGTTGTTAGTGATGCTCTGCTTTCTCCCATTAGCAGCTGAGTAGATGGGCGGGTGTGCCGCTCACTGTGACGTGAACCCTGTGGGAGAACAGAGCTGGAGCGCAAGAACTTCTGTCACCACCTACCCAGAGTTAAGCTGAACTTGACAGGTTAAGTCTGCCACGAAACTGCCCTCACTTTAGACACCACTTACAAGTTTGGGGGTCCTCAGGCTACCTCACTTCTGACCACAAGTAGACTATAAATTTTGGGATACCCACTACCCCCCTTGGGTTCAGTAATTCACTAGAATGCCTCACAGAACTCAGGAGTCTTACACTCAATGATTACAGTTTTATTATGACAAAAGGATATAAATCAGAACCAGCCAAAGGCAGAGACTTGTTGAAAGTCTGGGAGGGTCCCAAACTCAGGCTTTCCATGGTCCTTTCCCTGTGGAGTTAGGCACATGGTCCTCCTGGCACATTGATGTGTGAGATGTGTTGAGTACTGCCAACCAAGAGGGCTCACCTGAGCTCTGGTGTCCAGAGCTTTTACCGGAGTTTCATTATGTAGGTATGAGTGATTGAATCATTGGCCACAGTGTTGATTCAATCTCCAATCCCTCTCCTCCCCGAGGGTTGGGCCAATGTCAGCTGGCTCCAAGCCCCAACCCTCTAATCACATGGCTGGTCTTTCTGGCTTGGTCAGCCCTCATCCTGAGTCATCTCTTTAGAACAAACTATCAAACGTCATCCTGAGGAACCCACCGTGAACAAAGACACTGTTCTCACTTGGGAAATTCGAGGATTTACTGGCTACCTCCCAGGAACTGGGGACAGAGGCCAACCAAATTCTTTACAGGGGACAGCGAGACAGCAAATGACACATCCTTGTTTGGATACGTTATGAGTCACTTTTGAAGCAGTCCAAGGAGAGAGATGGAGTAAAGGGACCTGGATTCGTGGGTCTGGAGGCAGGAGGCCCATCTGTGTTGGAAACGGACATTTTCATGTTACCAGCTTGTAGATGTGTGGGCACGAATGTTTGAGGAGTGTGCAGAGTGAGAAAGAGACCCTAGGCTAGTTTCTGTCTGTGCCTCAGATACCATCTGGGAGAAGCTATAAAACAGGAACATCCTCGAATCTAACAGGTTTCTTTCCACCAACACCCCCGTCCCCTGAAACGTACAATTGAGCTCAGTCTTACGGCGTTTTTTTTCTCTTTATTCAAGCAATAGCTTGTAGCACAGAATTTTTTTTTTTCCCCTCTGTATCACAAGAGGAATCCTCAGATGTTTCAACTATTTCTCAAACCTAATAATACCTCTGCATAGGCACTTGGTTTATCTTTCATCTTAGATTATGTAAACCCAGTGCTGTCCAGTGAAACTTCCCGCAGTGAAGGAAATGATCTGTTTCGGCACTGTTCAGTGCAGTAACGCTAGCCAAATGTAGCCGTTAAACAGTTGAAATGTGGCTATTGCAACTGAGGAACTAAATTTTACATTTTATTTAATTTTAAAATGTGTATACATTTTCTGTGAATAAACCAATGAAAATGATAGCCATTAGTGATCAGAGACATTACTCAACCAAAGGGAGCTCATTTTCAGAGTTTATATGCCTTCAGAAATTTACTCCTTAATTTAAACCATTTTCCTGTTGGGGGATTATGGGAATATTTGAGAAGTGTAAATCTGTTTTCCTTTTGTACTTGTGGGTTATAACTTACCAAAATTGCTAGGCTATTTTTTATGAAAATACTTTGATTTTCTCTGAATACTTTGAATTAGTTGTAGTTGCTCAGAGAGTAAAAACATTGCTTCTAAAATAGACAAATCATACCTTGAGTTTATGCATTCAGAATGATACTTTAAATGTCAGTTGCTAATCTTAACAATGTTAATATTTGAATGTGGGAACTACGGACCAGAGAGCAACTTGAAAGTTGAAGAAGATGTTGGTTTAAATGGTCGTAGAAAATGTGTATATACTATCCTTTCTTAGTATATTTTTTAGTTTAGTTTAGTTTTAGTTTTTATTTAAATTCCAGTTCACATACAGTGTGATATTACTTTCAGGTGTACAATTTAGTGATTCATCACTTCTATACATGACCCAGTGCTTATCACAATAAGTACCCTCCTTAATCCCCATCACCTACTTCAGCCATCCCCGCACAACCTCCTCTCTGGTAACCATCAGTTTGTTCTCTACAGTTAAGAGTCTGTTTCTCGGTTTGCCTCTTTTCCCCCCATGATCATTTGTTTTGTTTCTTAAATTCCACATACGACTGAAATCATAGGGTATTTGTCTTTCTCTGACTGACTTATTTTGCTTATGGTTATACTCTGTAGCTCCATCCACATCATTGCAAATGTCAAGATTTCATTCTTTCTTTTATAATTTTATTATTTTTAAAAAGATTTTATTTTTATTTATTTGAGAGCGAGAGAGCATGAGCTGGGGGGAAGGGCATAGGGAGAGGGAGAGGGAGAAGCAGACTCCCTGGTGAGCAGGGAGCCCAACGCTGGGCTTGATTCCAGGACCCTGGGATCATGACCTGAGCTGAAGGCAGATGCTTAACTGACTGAGCCACCCAGGCGCCCAAAGATTTCATTCATTTTGATGGCTGAGTAATATTCCCTTGGATATATACACTACATCTTCTTTACCCACTCATCAGTCGATGGACATTTGGGCTCTTTCCCTAATTTGACTATTGTAGATAATGCTGCTGTAAACATCAGGGTGCATTTATCCCTTTGAATTAGTATTTTTGTATCCTTTGGGTAAATACCTAATAGTGCAATTGCTGGATAGGAGAGTAGCTCTCTTCTTAACCTTTTGAGGAACCTCCATACTGTTTTCCTGAGTGGCTGCACCGTTTGCATTCCCATCAACAGTGCAAGACAAGTCCCCTTTCTCATTTTTTAAAAAATATTTTTATTTATTTATTTGAGACAGAGCATGAGGAGGGAGAGGGGAGGGACAGAGGCAGAAGCAGACTCCCCACTGAGCAGGGAGCCAGACTCGGGGCTCCATCCCAGAACCCCGAGATCATGACCTGGGCCGAAAGCAGACACTTAACCAACTGAGCCCCCCAGGTGCCCCTCCTTCTCCTTATTGAATGTCTGTTATATGCTTAGCACAGTTTTAAGTACAATTTAAACATACTTTATTTAATCTGGCTGTCTCCAAAGCCCAAACATTTTAACTCTAAATGTCCTTTAAATGCAACGTGCCTTTTTGCTGCCCTTTATTATAAACAAAACATACTAAAAAGGTTCAAAGCCAGTGCTTTTACTTGCTGTGCTCCTCTTATGGTGCCCAGCACATCATCAGCGCTGGATAACAGTGGTCTGTTTGGAGTCAAGTTAACCTCTACAGGTGAGGGAGGTGGTATAAGCAGGAGAGAGGGGAGATGGGGACAACAGCTGCTCTCAAAGCTCAGGGCTGGAACTAGAGCAGAGGGATACAGCTTTTGGAGCTTGCCTTCAGGGATAGGATATAGTTAGTACTGGCAAGCAGGGAGCGCGTCAGTGCATTTTTAGGGACTTGTGTTTAGTAGATGCTAGAGTAAAAATATATTTAGCATGATTCTTTTTATTTTTTGAACACGTGTTGTGTTACTTATTACAAACTATACCGTGACAACAAAAACTTTAAATAAAAAACATTACTCAGTATTCATTACTCTTAGCAGAAACCAGTTTTTGTTTTTCTGTTCCATTCTTCATCCTGTATGTGTATATATTTTACATATTTATGACTCATGACCCTGAGATCAAGACCTGAGCCGAAATAGGAGTTGGATGCTTCATCGACTGAGCCACCCAGACGCTGCTCCAATATACTTTTTATAATCAGATTTATCTGATGTTACATCATATGCTTTTCCCTTACATAGTTTCATATTTATACGAGCTTTCCCAATTATTAGGTAAAAGATTATGTTAATATAATTTAATATTTTTGAAATTTTTATACCCTTAGTTATTTCTCTATTTCTGTGCTCCCCAATTTGGGGTAGATTGTTCCTAATTGTGTAGTTAAACCCCTCAAGTTGCTTATTACTTCATGTTTTAAAGTGGCAGTGTAGAGATGTCAGTTCCTTCATCTTTTTAGAATTACCTCAGAGCAATTAAGGAAAATGAAAAACAGTCATTTTCCATCCTTGATGAAACTAAGAAAGGTCTATGATCTGGAACCACAGTGTATGAGGGAGGGCCGCCAAACCCAGGGAAACTCAGAGGAGCATGGAAAGGTACCGCCAGAGGACTCTCAGAGCTACAGATGTTAGAGGAAGTCACCAAAGCCTGCTTCTCCGAGGTTGCTGGCATACCCTGAGGGGTGAGACTGAGGTCTGCTGTGGAGAACCATGGGGCCAGATGTGTGCAGTAATGACCGAAGCTTTCCTGGAGACTCTCCAGTACGAAAGAGAAGTAAGCTAGGCAGGCCGAAGGGAGTGATCACAGAGACAAGCCATTTTTGTAAAAGTGGCATTGAAGAAGACTAGGATAAAGGGAGAAAACTTGCATGTTGAACAGCTCTGAGACTGCCAATCTTGGTTGGCTAAAATGAGGAAAAGACTAAAGAGCCTCCCCTTGTAAACCACGCTGCATCACAAGGAAAATTCTTGCTGGCCTGATTGGTGCCCCTGACCTCTCCCCCACATAAACTTCCTGCAAATAGCTGGTTTGGTAAGAACTTGCCACGTTCAGAAATGGCTCACAACCAGAAAGGAACTAGCACAGGATCTATACAATGAAACTGCAAGAAAAAAAGGAAGAGAAAAATAGGAACGAATGAAAGATGAAGAATAGTCACCAGAAACAATTTATAGCAGAGACATGAAGATTGTAACCAAACATGTCACATTACCAAACAAACATAATAAGCATTTGGCACCATAGAAGATAAATTCAAAGCAGCGCTGTAAGAAGGTATAGGCCATCTTCAAGGACATACAGGAAGATAGCAAAAGGAAATGAAACATGAGCTGGCAGAACTTAGGCAAGAAGTAGAATTAAAAGGTAAAACCATAACAGAAAGCACGACGATGTTGGAAACAACACACAGATTAGAATCTGCGGCAGGCACAGAATGAGAAATGTTGCACTGATAAAGGAAAACAAAATGAAATGAAATTAGTACCGTTAAAATAGTAGAGAGAAACTGACAGGTGAGGAAGACAGTAGCAAACATGCATGATTTGTCCCAAAAGAAGAGAACCAAAACAATGAAACAAGGGAGAATCATGTTTAAAGATATAATTCAAGAAAACTTTTGAAAAATGAAAGGTGACTTGAATCTACAAACTGATGGGGCACGATGGGCCCCAGGAAAACTTGGCCTAGAAAAATCATTAGCAGAGTATAGTTCTATAAATTGCAGGGCTTCAATAGTAAGAAACCCCTGGACATCCAAACAAAAGATCACCTTACCTATCAGAGAAGTCAATCTGGCTTCTAACTTTTCCATGGTAACATTTAATGCTGAAAGACCTGGAATGATGCCTGCAGAAGACTCACTTAAGGGAATGTGACATTTATTTTATTCATTTTAAAGATTTTATTTGTCAGATAGAGTGCACAAGCAGGTGGAGCAGCAGGCAGAGGCAGAGGGAGAAGCAGTCTTCCCACTGAGCAAAGAGCCAGATGCAGGGCTCAATCCTAGGACTCTGGGATCATGACCTGAGCCGAAGGCAGACATTTAACTGACTGAGCCACCCAGGCATCCCTGTTTTAATCTGGTCGTTCGTTCATGTATAAAGCACCATACAAATTGTTTCGATTCTGAGAAATGTATTTTTTTAAGAACACCTGAAGAAATTTTGTTAGACGGTAAACTATCCAGCTGAGAGAGAAAAGGCAAAACAATTGCAGAAAGACTATCAGAAAGTGCGGTGCAAACATACTTAACCGTAGAACTAGCGCTAAATAGTTACAGAGCAAAATACATATGATGTAAACAATGTGGTAACACCCAGCAATGTTATAATATGAAATAGTAACAGAATAACGATGTAATAAGAAGTTAGAAGAGGAAAGAGAAGGTAGAAGACGGTGGAGGAATCCATTTCTTTATTTTTCATAGATAGAAGTCAAGTTTCATCTCAAAATGAGAAGTCAAGGGGCACCTGGGTGGCTCAGG
Organism: Ailuropoda melanoleuca; assembly: GCF_002007445.2. NCBI lineage: Eukaryota > Metazoa > Chordata > Mammalia > Carnivora > Ursidae > Ailuropoda > Ailuropoda melanoleuca. The sequence goes on along the minus strand of NC_048229.1, from coordinate 42,459,596 downwards.
TGGTTAAATGTCTGACTCTTGATCTCAGCTCAGGTCTTGATCTCAGGGTCATGAGTTCAAGCCCTATGTTGGCCTCCACTCTGGGTGTGGAGCCTACTTAAAAATAAATAGTCAAGAAACAGATACATAGTGTATGTAAAAGAAAATTCCATGAAAAATATCGTCAAATAAAATGGGGCAGGGAAGAACTATAAATTTCATGAGATTATGATTACTTATTATAGGAACTCAACAGATACTATCCGTAGAAATAGAGAATTAAGTTATCCTTCAAAGTTACAGTGATAAAGGTAACTCCTAGAACAAAGTCATTAAAAGACATACACACACACACCCAGACACAGATCATATAGTAAAGGGTTTGTTCTAAAGACTAACAAAAAATGTGGTACAAGATGTGTGAACACAAATATGTCAAAATACTTTTGTATAAATTGTCTGCTTTAGTCATCTGATAAAAACTCTGTATCATAAAGCAAAATCCAGGGGCGCCTGGGTGGCACAGCGGTTAAGCGTCTGCCTTCGGCTCAGGGCGTGATCCTGGCGTTATGGGATCGAGCCCCACATCAGGCTCTTCTGCTCTGAGCCTGCTTCTTCCTCTCCCACTCCCCCTGCTTGTGTTCCCTGTCTCGCTGGCTGTCTCTATCTCTGTCGAATAAATAAATAAATCTTTAAAAAAAAAAAAAAAAAGCAAAATCCAGATCACATACTATATGCATAAGATTCTCCCAGAACAGAGTTCCTTAGAAGGATAAAGACTTGCTGAAGTATTTCCCCAAAAGGGGGAAAGAAAGTCAGACAGAAAGTGTTAAATGAAATGAAGAAGGGCAGTTTTTCAGTGATAAAGATGCCGACCACAGATAGGACTATCCAAGGGTCAGATAACTTACCAATATTTATAAAGCAAAACCACAGGAAATACAAGAAGAAATAGAGAAACACACTAATACTGAGTTTTAATTCTTTCTCAGTTCATTAAAAAAAGCAAATGGTCAAAATAAGAATATAGAAGACCTAGGGAAAATAATGAATAAGAGCTCTAATCTATAAATACCCAAAGACAGAATGTATGTTCTTTTCAAATATCCACAGAACATTAACTAAAACATTGATATGTTAAACCATAGAGAAAATCTCAGATCCAAAACTACAGACAGTATTTCCTTATCACGATATGATAGTTCATAGTCTTGGCTTGTTCTTGACTTTGGGGATAATGGTCACAGACTCAAATTATACTCTTTTAATTTATTCATTCATTTAAATAAAAACTGGAGATAACTAAAAAGAAAAAGGTCATTTTTAGAAATCTAAAAATATTTCCTAATTTTTGGGGGAAAAAAATTCCAATATTTTTGGTCACAGGAAATTAAAATGAATTTATAGAAATTATAAATGAAATCTAGAAAATGATGAAAACCATATTTCAGGACTAGGGAATACAGCTACAGCAGGATTCAGAAGAACTTGTAGCTTTAGGTATTATATTATGAAATAAGAATGAATAAACAAATGAATTATTCCACTTATGAAGTTGGAAAGTAAAAATCTAGCAACAGAAGGAAGGATAACGGTAAAAGAAATTGATCAACTAGAAAGTAGGAAAATAATTAATAAATGAATGGTTATTTGGGGAGTGAAAAATAAGGATAAGGATGAGGTAGGAAGTACAGATATCCAACGTAAGAAATAACAGAGAAATAATTACAGACATCATGAAATGTAGCAGAGAAATAACTGTAGAGACCATGAAATAGGAAAGAGCCAAAGTCTATTTTGTTTGATTCGGTGCAGATTAAATGAATGGATGAAACATGATTTTCTGGAATATAATTTACCAAAACTGACCCCAGAAAGTATAATCATTTCTGCATATATAATAGAGAAAACATGGTAAAAAGCCACCCATCCTACACCCCCCTAAATAGCAGACCCTGTTGATTTTTATGGACGAATTTTACCAAACTCTTAAAGAATCAAAATATTCCAGTACTATTTCAGCCATTCTAGAGCACCAAAGAGAAAGAAAACTTCCAAATTATTTTTATAAATCAGATAAAACACACCAAAACTGAGGATCAGAATATAACTACAGTCAATTTTCCTTAATTCCCAACAGTTATGTTCTAAAAGTCACTGAGAACACTGAATGAGAGAATACTGAACCATTGCTTCTGGGGAAATGTGTGTGTGTGTGTGTGTATGTGTGTGTGTCACACATAGGTCTTAAATTCTAAAAACCCTTCCTGGTAGTTTCTATTTTCTTTATTTTACAAAAGAGAAAATAAGGTTCCGGATTGTTAAGGGACTTGCCTGAGGTTGCCCCACTAACAGGTACCAGAGTTGCATTCAGACCCCATCCACCGGGCCCAGAGCTGGGGCTTCAGTTGCTGTGTTGCACTCACGGCCCCTTACTGTATGCATCTTCTCGTTGTGTCTGTATGTGAGCTGGAACAAGAGGCAGGGCACAGCTGGGAACCGTGCACATTAGGCAACTCACATTTTTACTGCTCTGCACATGGCTGCAAAAGCACAGCAAGTATTAATTTTGTCAATGTTCTTACAAATTTTAGCTAGCAGGCAGATTTGCAAACCAGAAATCTGTGAATAAGGAGAATCAACTGTATATTATCTAGATAATATAAAAAAAAAAAGCTCAGAGACTAATCCCACTTACATATATTGAACCAAAAATTCTAATTAATACTAATAAAGAGAATCTCGTTGCATATCAAAAGTATAATGTACCACGAAAAAGTCATTTTTATGCCAGGAAACTAAAGGAAATTATTGGGAAATCTAGTAATATACCTGTTTGTTAGGTTAGTACTTCAAAGGATGCAAAAAATAAATAAAGGTATTTGAAAAAAAAAAAAGTCCATCATTTTCTTGCAACATATGTTAACCAAAAATTAAGAATAGGCCAGATGAGCCCATTATGTCACTGGAATAAAAGACAAAAGTATGTGATTATCTCAAAGACATAGAAAAAGCATTTGTAGAATTCAACAACTCTTCACAATAACAAACACTCAACAGACTAGAAATGGAAGAGAACTTCAGCCTCCTAAAGGTATCTGCCAGAAATCACACAGCTAACATCATATTTAATGGTAATAAATTGAAAGCTTTCCCCCTCAGATTAGGAACAAGACAAGAATATCTGTTCTAGCTGCTTCTATTCAACATATACTAGAGGTCCTAGTCAGGGAAATTAGGCAAGAAAATGAAACAGAAGGTCTCCAAATTGGAAAGGAAGAAGTACAATTGTCTCTGTTTGTGATATGATCTTCTATATAGAACTATTCTATAGATCTTCTATAGAGAACTATTAAAACTAATAAATGGGTTTATCAAGGTTGCAGGATACAAGATTGACATTCAAAAACTAATTGTATATAATAGCAATGAGCAAACCAAAAGTGAAATGAAAAAAATAGTTTCATCTCAAATAAAATCTTTAAAAAAAAGAAAAAGAATTTCGTTTAGAATAGCAACAAAAGAATAAGGTACTTAGGAATAAATTGAACAAAAAAAGTATAAAACTTCAATCATGTTCATGAATTGGAAGACAGTATTGTTAAGATGGCACATTGGTGTACAGATTCAACATCATCCCTCTCAAAATCCCAGGTGGATGTTTTTGCAGAAATTGACAAGTTGACCTTAAAATTTATATGGGGGGCGCCTGGGTGACACAGTGGTTAAGCGTCTGCCTTCGGCTCAAGGCGTGATCCCGGCGTTCTGGGATCGAGCCCTGCATCAGGCTCCTCCACTGGGAGCCTGCTTCTTCCTCTCCCACTGCCCCTGCTTGTATTCCCTCTCTCGCTGGCTGTCTCTGTGTCAAATAAATAAATAAAATCTTTAAAAAATAATAATAAAATTTATATGGAAACTGAAAGGACCCAGAATAGCCAAAGCAGTTTTGAAAAAGAAGAACAAAGTTGGAGCACTCACACTCCCTGATTTCAAAACTTACCATAAGGATACAATGATCAAGGCAGTGAGTACTGGCATAAGGAGAGATGAAATAGAATTGAGAATCCAGAAGTAAGCCCTTACACTTGTGGTCAGTTGATTTTCAGCAAAGATACCGAGACCATTAAATGAAGAAAGAATAGTCTGCAATGAATGACCTGGGGACAATTGGATATTCATGAGCAGAGCAAGGAAATTGGGCCCCTTCCTCGTACATACACACAGGTTAACTCAAAGTGGATCAGAGACCTAAAAGTAAGTGAAACTTCTGGAAGAAAACATGAATAAGTCATCATGGCCTTGGGTTAGGCTAAGCCATCCTAGATACAACACCAAAAGCACAAGTGACTAAAGGAGAAATACTTAAATTGGACTTCAAAATTAGAAAGTTTTGTGCTCCAGAGCATACAGTCAAGAAAACGAAAAGACACCATTCAGAATGGGAGAAAATATTTACAAATCATATGCCTGGTAAGGGATTTGAGTCTGGAATCTACAAAGAACCATAATAACTCAGTGATTAAAATACAGTTCAGTTTTTTTAGTGAACACAGGACTTGAATAGACATTTTTCCAGAGATGATCTACAAATGGGCAAAAAGCACATGAAAAGATTCTCAACATCATTAGCCTGTCGGAGAAATTCTAATCAAAACCACAATGAGGTAACACTTCACATCCACTAGCAGGGCTACAATAAGAAGACCTATAATAGCAAGTGTTGACAAAGGTGTGGAGACATTAGAAGCCTTCTGCACTGCTGGTGGGAAGGCAAAATGGCGCAAACACTTTGGTAAAGGGCCTAGCAGGCCCTCAGACAGTGAAACATAGTGATCATATGATCTTAGCAATTCTACTCCTAAGGAAATACCCGAGAAAAATGAAAACACACCGCATAAAAACTTGTACATGAATATTCATAGCAGCATTTTTCATAGCAGCATTTTTCATAATAGCCAAAAAGAGGAAACAACCCTAATGTCCACTAATGGATGAATGGATAAGTAAAACGTGGCATATCCGTATAATGGAATATTATTTGGCAGTTTTGCAGTGAATTGATAATACAGGCTCTACCACATTAGAGGAGCCTTGGAAACATGCTAAATGAAAGAAATCAGGCACAAAGGAGCACATATTGTATCATTTCATTAAAACGAAATTTCCGGGATAGCCAGTCTAAAGAGATAGAAAGTAGCTTTGTGATTGCCCAGGGCTAGAAAGCATGAGGGATTTGCAGGGTGACAACTCAGGGGTGTGGTGTTTCTTTTTAGAGGTAATGAAATAGCCTAGAATTGATGCTAGTGATGCATGACTAACATTGTGAATATAGTAAAAGGCATTGAATTGTATACTTTAAATGGGTGAATTATGTAGTGTGCAAATTCTATCTCAGTAAAACTTAAAAAAAATAGATACATTTTTTTTTAATATAGCATGCATACATTTCAGACCTTACCCATTAGGGAAACACTGGAACAGTGCTATCTAGTAGAAGTTTCTATGATAATGAAAAGTTCTTTGTGCTGTATTAATACTCTAGCCATTAGCCAAGTGTGTTCAGGAACTGAGAAACGAAATTTTTCATTTTAATTAAGTCGGCACATGTGGCTAGAGGCATCAGTTGGGAAGGAGGAGGTAACATTATTTGTAGGTCATGTCATTATATACCTGGAAATCATAAGAGAATAATCTGAAAAAAAATATTACAGGCAGTAGGAAAACTCAGAAGGTAGCAGGGACTAATTCCAAAATTAAATAAACAGATATCAAAATATTTTATTTTAAAAATTTGTCAAATTGAAATTAATAGGGGAGGAAAACCTCAAATGTGCCTTTTTAAAAAGTCCTCCTTGGCAGTCCCATTCCACTTCCTTTGTCCATTTACCACCCAGCTCTCCTGGGACAATTAACCGTTCTTCCCTCCTTTCTCCCCCCAGCCCTTCCCCAGTCTTGACTGTCGGCTGTTGCATTGCTTCCCATTTCACTGTAGAGGGGAACCCACTGCCCTCCTAGGTCCTCTGGCTGGGGTCCTGTTGACTGAACTGACAAAAGACAGACTAACAAGAGAAAAGCATCCAAATTTATTTAATACAAGTTTTACGTGACACTAGAACCTTCATAAGGAAATGAAGACCTGAAGAAATGGTTAAACCCGAGTGTTTTTACACTAGATTTGACGAAGAGTAGAAAGTCATGGAAAAATATAATATGACCAAAAGGCATGAGCTAGGGTAAGTGAACCGGGGCGAACTTAGCTAGGCCTGTTTGTTCAGACTCCTGTCCTGTCCCTCCATCTCTGGAGATAAGGATGTTCTTTCCTCCAGGAATAGGGAGTACAGCTCTCACAGGAGAGTCTTATGACCTGCTTCGGGGAAGAAGGGAGAGGGCAGGGAGTCCTTCGTGCACAAGCTATCTCTCAGATTCCTTCCGCTTCAAACATCCAGTGTGCCATATTTGGAGGTAGTGTATTCCCAACCCTGTCAACTGAGAAAGGAGAGGCAAGCTGAAGAGACCTTCCGTGTGCTTCCACCCCACATCTGTCCGGATGTGGCCCACATACACCAACTTGTCCCCCTGCGTGTGGGAGACCCCCTCCCCTGCCTTCTCCCGAATTACCTCACTCCAGCCATTGAGTCTCTCTTGCCTTCTCCCGTCCTGGGGAGGATGCTGGAGCCCCACTTTCTCTTTTAGCTGCTGTCCCACTGTTCTGCTCACCTTCACACCCAGACTCCCCCCCAAAAGTTTGTGGGCCCGTAGTTTCCATTCTCTCTTCCCACTCTCTCTCGAGCCCACTCCAGTCAGGCTTCAGCCACGGCACCGCTCTTAAACAGTTCTGGTAAAAGTCACTGATGCCCTCCAAGTTGCTCACTTTAGTGGTCATTCCTCAGTCCTCGGTTTCCTTGGGCTCTTAGCGGTTTTCCTTGGCTCTGGGACGTGTGCTGTCCTGGATCTGCCTCTACGTCTACAGCTGGTCTTGGGCTCCTCTACAGGTTCCTCCCCAGCCTTCTGACTCCGTGTTGGCAGAGTACCCAGCCCTTGGCTCTGGGATTTTCTGTCCACTCTCATTTCTAAGAACAATCTTATCTATAGCTTTAAATACCACCTCTGTGCTGATGGTTTCCAAGTGTCTGTCCCCTGCTCAGACCTCTCCCCCGAACGCCAAGCTTGCGTAGACAGCCACCTACTTGGCCACCCAAGTTTGGATGTCCAGTGGGCGTTCAGACTTAACAGGTGCAACATCAGCCACCTGGCATCCCTGCCCTCAGGTGTTTCTCCTGGCGTCTCCGTCTCTGTAAATCACAGCTGCTTCCTTCAGTGGCCTGGGGTTCTGCCCTCACACAGTCCTGGTTCTCAAGTCCCACCTTACAGCCTTAGGAGGTCCTTTCGGGTTTCCTCTGACAATATCTAAAATGTGATCACCTCTCACACCCTTATCCTCACCTGTTATTTCGGCAGCTCCCTTCCCGCTCGGAATCCTTCACAGTCCAGCTCAGCACGTCTGAAACCACACTCCTGACCACCTCCCTCCCCCGGTCCCTGCAGGCACACCTAGCTCAGAGTACAAGCCTAGAGTCCTTGTCACCTGCCAGGATTGGGTGTGTGACCCCACATTACCTCTCAGACCACTCTGCACTACCGCCCCTGACCTTCCTTGCTCCCTCCAGCTCAGACCTCACTGCCTTCCTCATTGTTCTTCAAGGTGTATGTGATCTGTCCTGTCTGATGGGTGGGCTCTTCTGCACAAGGCGTACCGCCTGGCCTCATCTTTGTTCAAGTGTCCCTTTATGGGTGTGGCCTTCCTCACCCACCTGCAAGACCGCAGCACCAGCACTCCCTCGCCACCCCCCTTCTCTGCTTTCTTATATTGTACTTGTTTACTAGACAAGTAAATTCATCCCTCTGTTCTAGATTATAAATTCTATGGAAACAGAGATTTGCGTCTCTTTTGTTCCCAGCTCAGTCTCCCTGCAGGTGAATGCTTGTCGCTTGTTGGTCAGTAGCTGTTTGTTGAATGAATGAATAAATGAATGAATGAGGAAGATAGAGGTAAAAAGAGACCAATGAGAAGCACAGGATCCACTGGGGGCTGGGTTAATAGTTCAGGCAAAAGGCTCCTCCTTCCCTCTAATTGATGCCCTTCCTTAAATCATCATTTTCCTTTTTAAAAAGTGCATTATTCTTTCTCATTGAAACATAAACCCCTTGGGATCAAGGACTGAAGTTTTACAAAACCTTTGTTTCCCCAGCAAATAAATGTTGAGTGATAATGAAAGATCATTTCCATTTGGCTACAAAAGCACTCCTGTCACTCACTGTGCACCAATTTTGTACAATCTGATTTTATGCTAATATTTTCCACCGTTATTGTCATATTGGCTCGATATTACAGATTTTGCATATCTTCCCACCGAACGAATGCCCCTGCTAAGCAAGGACTCTAGACTAAACAGGGCAGCTCCACAAAGTGGTGACTTCAGGTGGTACCAGGACTGGCGTGGCTTCTGTGCGAGCCCGGCGGGTGCACGGTCTCCTCAGTAGCCGCCTACCCTGCGCCCACACGCCGCTCGGCAGCTACCACACATCAAGGCATTGATCAGCTCAAGGGCAAGAATCGTTCCATTCCAACAGATGGACAGGACTCTAACCAGACCATAAACCGTGTATGTGCCATAAATGTATTTGCTAAGGGCATGATTCCCAGTGCAAAACTTCAAGAACAGCTGTCTTATCGTGAGCTACTGTTTCTTGGTGAGATGATTTGTTACCTACTTCTGAAACAGGTGACATGCATGAGGTTAATCTTTCCGTGGCTTCCCCACTACCAGCGGCCTCGTTATTTTGGGTGCAGTTTCTGTAAACAAAAGTTGTTTACATGAGATTTCAAAAAACTAATAAGAGGTTTCCTTTGGCAGATTTGGTGTGATTTGTCTAAAAAGGGTTGTTACATTTTGTGTGTTTCTAGGGGATGCAAATTATTAATTGTGAGCATTTTTTAATGCTTTTTCCTTTTAGTACTTTTGTTAAATTACTATATAAACTACTGCTTAAATGGTGTTAGCTGTACAGTTCCTCAGAAATACAATGCTTTTGTCTTTCTGTTTCTTTCTGTCATTATCTTCAGAAAAGATGCTTTCATTCTCTCTGTGGAACTGATGCAAATTAAAATATGAAGTATTTGTTCATTTTGCATTCTTCAGAGGGTGGCTTCTACTGGTGTGCGTTTTCACTGGCACAATCCAGCAGGCAAAGTATAAATTGCTGTAAAACTGGAAAAGTGTTTGAATGAGTAAAGCAGATGTTCTCTTAGCATGAAGCAGATGTAAAACTTGCAAGTGTCTGTCTAATAAAGTCTAGCATTTGGTTCCATACAGCTGGGGCCAGGATTACCAATTAATCATGTTTGAATGCTTTTTTACTAATTAGGACCCCCTCTGTTCTTTACACATTCTGGGTATATTAAAGAGAGGGGTGGAGCACAAAAGCTTTCTACCTTTGTACTGTGAGCAGTGTTTGGTTTTTTTTCTTTTTTTTCTCTTTCTCCCCCATCTTTATGAGGTCAGTCTTCTTTTATCCTTAGAACCGTGTTGTCTCTGAAGCCCCTTCATGTAAATGACTGCTCTAGCTCTCCAGTTTGATTTGGGGCTATAGGTTTGACATTAGAATATTCCATTGAAGACAGCCGTACTTTGAACACTTAAAGGCAGCTGGAGAGAAGAAAAGGAATGTAATTAGACTTAATGGGGTTTTGTTTCCCCTTACTTGCACGAACAAAAGCTAACGTTTGCTCAGTTAACATCAGTTCACAGCCTCTGTGGCTACTTGACCAAGTACGAGTGTGAACATTATGGAAACAAGTGATACTAGTTTAGGTTTATGTTAAGAAAAGCAGTAGAGCAGTTTTTCTCAAAAATTAGAGATGATTGGATTAACATGACTGCTAAGAATTGACTTTACTGCTGCGAAAGATACAACACAAATCAGTAGCAAATGCAAAAGCTAAAAGAGCTCCAGCGTTGTATATCGTCCTTTTTATAAAGCAAGTGTGCTAATGAAAGTGAATTTTAGAACCTGACTGGGCCTTTTTTCCATGTTTGATTTCCCCGAGATAAATCTGTTTTCTATGGAAGGAAGCTCATTATATAAGGTTTGCTACTCTACCCCTCCCTCCCGGTTTTTTTAAAAGGGAGTGGACAATGATAAAGCATAAGTTTGTTTCTCAAGGTCGATAATTGGATATTTATACTCAGATAACTGAGTACTTCTTCAGTGCTTTATTCATGAATCAATATATAATACTTTTTTAAAGGGTAGGAGAAATAAAGGTAGAAGAGATACATGAAATAATTTCAGGCCTGACAATAAATAGCATGAGTGGTTGTTTTCATGAAATGTTTATTACAGTTTGAAAAATAGTTGGAGGCAGGGGGAAAAAAACAAAGGTGTGTTAAAAGAAGCTTATCCCCTAGAATGTACCATGTTTTGTGTTTAGCATCTTCCCCCAGTAAGTCTGGGTTTGTAGAATAGGGATCTGCTATGGTAGGAAAAACAGTGATGGAAATACACTTTAGACAATGTGTGCCAGATTCTAGGGCCTGGCATCTTGAACGCTGGTGTAAAAAAAATCTGTAATGACAAATTATCATTTTCATTCATTTATACTGCCATATATATATATATATATATATATATATATATAAAATACTGTATCTAAGAATATTAATATGATTATTCCAGAATGTCTTCCCCATCCTCACCACCAATTGCCTCCAGATTTTGTTAATGATTTAAATTTTAAATTTCATAAAAGCATCTTACAACCGAATTGGCTAATAGCTGTCAGTTTCAATTTTCAGTTCTTCTAAAATTGAATACTTATTTAAAAGCAGTTTGCTATTGTATCCATTTGCCTTCATGAGCATCTTTCCACCAGGGTGACACTTGGCAAACTAAAATTCACATGTAAAATGTCTGCCCCGTTTCACTCAGAGTACCTTATATTCTTAGAATAAACAGAAAGTTATTAATCTTATATAATACTGTTAGCTTTTAGGTAGGTGTCTAACGCAATTATAGTTCCTTTCATTTGGGGGATTTTTTTTTATACTGTCCCTATTTTGATTCTCACTAATATCACATAAGATTGGTGATTTTTTTTTAAGTTTTAATTTGTGTGAAATAAAAGAAAAACTTAACTGTGAAGCATCAACGTAAATGGAACTACTTGTCTCCATTTTGTAAAACAGTTTGTTATGGAAGGTTTTAAACATCCACAAAAGTAGAGAGAATCACATAATAAACTGCTGTAATTCCCACCCAGCTCCAACAGTTACCAGCCTTCTATTGTTTTGGTTTGCCAAGATTTCTTAAGGCTATATTTTGAGAGGGTTTTTTTTTTTCTTTTAAATTGTAGTCTTGGATCCTGTTTCTGCAGTGACAATAGATATTTAAAAAAAAAACAAAAAAAAAAACCAAAAAACTAGGTCATGTAAACCCAGCAGACCTAACTTTATTTCAGGAAGTGGAGCGAGAAATCTCATTCAGAACAGAATGTGGGCTGTATTACTCCTACTACAAGCAAATGCTGCAGGCTCCAACCCTCATGCAAGGTAAGTATGACTAACAGCTTTATGGGATCCACTGCATCCTTGTCAGTATTTCAGCCGAACCTACTTGTGCACTAAAGCATTTTAAGTGCTTTCTAGAACTTGTGTACATTTTCTTTAAACTTGTGTAGTTTTTCCCTGCTCAAGTAACCAGTGTTTTGCTCTGGAAGAAGTTCTGTGATACCTAATGTGACCCTCCTCTCGTCCGCTCTCGTCCGCTCTACTCCATCCCAAACTTCATCTGTTTGCAGTTTCTTGGTTTCGCTGCTGTTTTTTTCTCATGATCGTTTTGGAGAAGGTCTTTGCAAGTGAAAGGAGTATTGTTTAAAAACAGGCATTTTGGTCAGACAAAAATTACAGTTGTCCTTCCTGTCCCCAGTCTCCCCATTTGGTCCTTTATTTTGCAGTTGCCATTTTCCCACATTTTCGCTGTCTGTGAGTGGTTTAGCGCCCATAACCTTTACCTTGACTCCGTTAACAGAAGCCCCAGAAGGCTCTCTCCTGCTTACTGTGTGCTTACTGTGCTCAGCACGAACACGCATGACAGAGACGTTTGCTGGGCTTGGCTTGGATTCCGATAGGTTTTTGGCAAGAATCCTTCGTGGGTGATGTTTTGCACTTCTAATTCTATCACAGTGGGAGACATGAAATGTTGGTTATCTTTCTTTTTGCGCCCTAAGTATTAAACAGTTCCTGTGTAGATAGCCAGGTTCCCCCATAATAAGGTTATTACCCATCGGCCTTTCACTTAATGGTTCTAGCGGCCACTGATGCTTATTGCCTATATCTGTTATTTCAGTAGTTACAGAAGTGACATTCTGCATTGCTCTTGTATTTGTCAGCTGCAGCTCTGTTATTTAAGAAACCTTTCTCGCATCAACTATTTGATGACCCTGAGGTCCAGTTTATACAACAAAGGCAAGATAGGTGTTGATTTTTTTTCCCCAGTTGATCCTCCTTATTCATGGAGTCCGTATTTACAAATTCACTTACTAAACCTGTCTGTAACCCCAGAATCCGTACTCGTGGTGCTTTGGCAGGCATTCACGGGCTTGTGCAGAGCAGCGAGAATGTTTAGTCACCTGGCTTGCATGTTCCCAGCCGAGGTGGGACGAGGTGATGACTGCTATCTCGTTTCAGCTCTCCTTCTTTTCACAGTCTGCCTAGGGGCATGCTTTTTGCATTTTTCTGCTTTTTGTTAGTGATTCTGCAGTTTGAAATGGCCCCCCGCATAGAGCTAAAGTGCTGTCTGGAGTTCCCAAGTGCATGCAGGCCATGAAGAAGACATACAGAGAAAACATGTGTTAGCTAAGCTTGGTTCAGGCATGAGTTAGAGTGCTGCTGACCATGTGTTCAGCGTTAATGATTCACTCATATATGTGTTAGAGAAGGTGTCTTTCTATGGTCATGTGTCGATTGGTTGATGAAAATGCATGACCAGAGGCTCATAAGAACATAACCCTGTATTTCCTACAGGGCTCAGTATTGCTAATTCAGTGTTCACTGCAACTTTATGGAACATAACTACTGAGAACAGTGAGTCAACAATGAGTCTTGCAATTGTGGTTTGCTTCTCTAGCATTCTCTAAAGCAGTGGTTCTTAAAGAAGGGCAGTTGTGTCCCCAGGGGACATCTAGAACATCCTGATATGTTGTCGGTTGTCACAGCGAGGATGGGTTGGGGAGGGTTGTGCTGCTGGAATGGGCAGAGGTGGGGATGTTGCTAAGCATCCTGCAAGGTCTCAACAACAAAGATGATCAGGCCTCAAATGTCAAAATAACAGTAGTGTTAACGTTGGGAATCTCTGCTCTTAAAGGTGAATAATGAGTATTTTCTTTCAAATTATTCCCACAAACTCAGTGGTTCATCTGTTTCGTTTCCTCTAAGTCATTTGTTAAGATCTTCCTACTAGAAAATTTCAAACATGTAAAAGGTTAGAGAGAATCCTCTGGTGGGTTTTCACATGTCTATCACTAGCCACCACAGTTACCAACTCATAACCAATCTTGTCTCCTCTCTACACCCCATTTTCAGACCAGATGATTTTGGAGAAACTCCAAGACATCCTATTTCTACATTTGTAAATGTATCATTAATATATTTCTCTAAAGGATGGCAACCCCTTTTCTAAGTATTACCACATTACTATTATCACACTTAAAGCACAATTAGGAGATTTCTTACTATCAAATATCTAGTCAGTGTTCTCATTTTTCTGATTGTCTTCCAGAGTTTTAATATAGTTTTTGAGATCCAAATAAACTCCATGCATTGCAATCATTTGCTCTCTCTTTTTTTCTTTTTTTTTTTTTTAAGATTTTATTTTTAAGTAATCTCTACACCCACATGGGGGTCGAACTCACAACTCCAAGATCAAGAGTTGCTTGCTCTACTGAATGAGCCAACCAGGCACCCCTCTCTCTCTTTCTTTTAATCTATAGATGTCTTTCCATCTTCTTTTCTTGTAATTTTTGTTGAAAACACAGATTCATTTGTCTGATAGAGTTTTTCACTTTCAGGATATTGCTGTAGCCCCATGGTGTCATTTCATGATTCTCTGTTGCCTGCGTCTCCTGTTGATTGGTAGTGGGATCTAGAGACTTGCTCAGGTCTAGGTTCTGTGTTAGCAAGAGTGCTTCCTACGTGGCGGTGCACACTTCCACACTGGGGGCACGTGATGCGCACTCTGTCTTTTAGGGTTGAGACTGATCCATTAATAAGTTCTCAATTAGCCTTTCACCTAATGGGTTAGCACTGTTGGTGATCATTACCTGAATCTGTTAACTTCATAAGGACTATAAAATAGAGGATGTTGTCAGACTTCTTAATTTTTTTCCAAGCTGATAGGTGAGAAATGGTATATCTCAATGTAGTGTTAATTTGCACTCCCATAGGAGTGAGGTTGAGCATCATACGTGAAAGGACTGTATGCATGTTTTCTTCTGTGAACTATCTCTTCAAACCTTCTATTAATTAGGTAGCTTGGTTACAATGAGGCAAATGACCACAGTGTAGCCACGGAATTCTATTAACAACAGGTTTATTTCTTACGTTTATTATCCTGCCCCTATTTGGAACCTGCTGTTGTCATGACAAATGGGAAATAGCCACACTGTGGGTGGAAACAGACATCATCTTTTATTAAGGGATGTCACATCCTCTCACATGCTATTGGTTGGAGCAAGTCAAATGGCCAAACCCATAGGCTACTAATAGCCCCAAAAGAGGTACTGTCGGTTTCCTGGCATGAGGGCAGAGTGGGGATATAAGATCCTCTTGGCCTAAATTTCTATAAAAGAACATACGGGTTTTTTTTTTTTTAATAGTACTCACACAAGTTTTATAATTCGCCTGTATTTGTGTAAACATGTGAACGTCCATCAAGTATAAAGTAAGCTCTCTGAGGGTGGGACTGTGTTTTTTGCTTACTATTGTATCCCCAACGCCTAGCACATTCTCTGGCACACACTAAAGAATCTATGAATAATTTTAAATGAATGATTTACAATTGTAATTATTTTTTTCCTGATCTTTCAAATATCAACCTTAGGTTTTCATGGCTTAATATATGATAACAAAACTGAGTCTATGAGGACAATTAACCTTCTTCAACGCATGAATATTTACCAAGAAGTTTTTCTCAGTATTTTATATAGAGTCCTACCCATACAGGTATGTTATGTTCTGTGTTGTTAATATCACACAAAAGTCAAAATCTGCTGTTCAGCTTTCGTATATGTTACTCAGATCTTTCACTGGCTTGGTAGAAAAGCAACAAAATCCTAATTTCCTCCAGATATATTGTAAATTTTACTTTTTATATATGTTTTTATAAGATATTTTTTTACATATAGTTGCATCCTGGCTAATAATACATGTGTGCGGTCTAGAGGCTGATACATATCTTCATTTAGAAACATGTAATCACTCCTCCCTTAACTTTGAAATTAAAAAATTGGAAATTAGCAAATCACAATGACCACTTCGTGTGAATGAGGCAATACTGGACACAGTTAGATGTAAAGCTTGTCTAAAGAATGAAGCCAGAGTCTTCCAGGCCTCCCTTCCCTCTCCCAGTCTGCTAGTAAGAAGAAAGGCTGCCAGCACTTTTGCCCAGAAAGGACTGGCATAGTCTTATTGCTTGTAATTAACACCCAGTTGCTGAATATTACATTTCCACTGTCATATTTTTTGTAATTTTTTTTTTTTTTTGTAAGTAGGCTCCACACCCAAGGTGGGGCTTGAACTCGCAACCCTGGGATTAAGAGTTACATGCTCTTAGCAACTGAGCCAGCCAGGTGCCTCTCACTGTCCTATTTTTTAAGTGACGATGAAAAGGTAATAAGGGCTTCCATAACAAATATTTTTTATTGTTCATTTTTCCAGAAATATTTAGAGCCAGTTTATTTTTATATTTACACCTTGTTTGGACTGCAGGCGATCTATGTCACAGCCCTGTACGTAACCAGCTGGCTACTTAGTGGGACGTGGCTGTCGGGGCTTCTAGCAGCGTTCTGGTATGTCACCAACAGGTGAGTTGCAATCAGTGTCCCTTCTCCCTTCCTAAGATATAAGTAAAAACGAGGGTTCTTGATTTCCAGTTCAGAGGAAGTTTTTTGACCTCATTGGTTTGTATGGGAGTATTTTCTCTTTGGTTTTCCTAGTGGTGTTTACTTGTCTTATTTAGCAAGGTAAAAAGTCCCACTTATATATATATTTCCAGCTGAGGAACAAAATATTGAATGACAAGTCAAGAGGATCATCATATTAATTCCAGTTCTATTACCAATTGGATGTGTGATCAGTATTTCTCTGGCCACATATCTCCTCTCTTAAAGACATTTTATAGTGTCTTTACTGTCAACCTTAATAGAATTGTATGTGGCTCATAATTAGCAAAGCATAAAGCACTGTACAAATGCAAGGAGGTTTTTATAATATTTAGTTAATATCTATTATTCTTAATACTAGAGCATGAAATAGCATTTTTTGAAAAGATTTTATTGATTTATTTGAGAGGAGAGAGAGAGCAAGCACGAGAGTGGGGAGGGGCAGAGGGAGAAGGAGAAGCAGACTCCCCACTGAGCAGGGATCCCAACACAGGGCTTGACCCCAGAACTCTGGGATCGTAACCTGAGCCAAAGGCAGATGTTTAACCACCTGAGCCACCCAGGCGCCGTGAAATAGCATTTTTTTTTTTAAGACATAGTCAAGATACATTGAATTATTTCTTGACCTACAGTAGCAACACCAGTATTCAGTAGGAGTCTTAAAACTTCAGCACCAAGTTCTAATATCAATTTTATTTTAAAATCCTAAGCAAATTACTTCTTATTATAAACTTATTGAGTGCTTACTTTATGCTAACCACTTTACAAAATGCTTTATATATATTCTTTTAAGAATCCTATAGGGATAGATATTATGACCATTTTAGAGAATGAATTTTTTTTAATTAAAGATTTTATTTATTTGAAAGAGCGAACGAGCACAAACGGCAGGGAGGGGCAGAGGGAGAGGGAGAAAGGGGAGCCTGCTGAGGGGCTCCATCCCAGGACCCTGAGATCATGACCTGAGCCAGAGACAGATGCTTAACTGATTGAGCTACCCAGGCATCCCAGAGAGATGAGAAAATTAAAGCTTAAAAGGTTAAGTTATATATGTGCATGTATATTTTATATATATATATATGAAAAATACACACACACATATTACTTGAAAAGTAAAGGTGTATGTAGATATAGATAAAGTCATACACACACACACACGGCCCCAGCTTAGTCTCCATCAGATTCAAACGCAGAGTATGAAAACACTATTATGCTACCTCTTAACATGTTAACATAGTATCCTTGCTAAGAGTAAATGAAAGTCAAATTTATTGTTCTGTCAGGAGGAAACAGAAGACATTTATTGAATGCCTTCTGTGTGGGGATGTTTCTTGGTACTGGGTGTACAAAGGTAAAAACTTAGCTATACTTACCATCTGGTGGTTCACATTCCAGAGGGACAAGAAGCTTCTACAGATTATTCCCAATGACAAATTTAAGATTCAGATTTAAGCAGCAAAGAAATAGAGGGAGAATGCGACATACCGCCAGTTTGAACTGATGAACTTCAAGGGAAATAAAGGTTCGACCAGTTAAGCACAAGTGCATATTCCTGGGTTTTGGAGGCACCCCCACCATGGCTTGGAGCCCAGTTCTACCCCTTAGCTAGCTGCATACCTGGGGACAGATTCCTTAAGTTTTCTCAGTGCAACTTGATGGTATGGGGATGATAACGGTAAGGACAAATCATTATTGAGAACTGATAACCAGAATCTTAAGTATATTTAATGTCCTACATCTTTCACTTTAGGAAAGCTTTTCAGGTAATTATAGTAAAAATTATTCCTGTGGCCATTTGTGTTTTCTGTGTGCAGAATAGATACCACAAGGGTGGAGTTTACCATCCCACTGAGGGAGAATTGGGCTCTGCCATTCTTTGCGATTCAGATAGCAGCAATCACGTATTTCCTGCGACCAAACTTGCAGCCTCTTTCTGAAGTAAGTTTTCATAATACTTTCTTTATTTTTTAATTCTCCAGTTTTGTTGAAGAAGCTTCAGAAAATGTGACATGCATGGTGTCCCATCGCGTGTGAATAGTTCTCCTTCCGTGACCAATTTTTTAACTTGAGTTAAATTAAGTTTTCCCTTTCTGAGCCCCTTTCCTACTTTGCAAAGAAAATGTTTTTGTTTTCTATGTTAAAAATGTCCTCTACATAATCTGCTCTCAAATAGTTGAGCAAACCCACACAATTTCTGCAGAAGTGTCAGAATCCTTAAGCCATTGCCCTTGAGATGTGATTCGGTGCATTACCGCCTCCGTAACACTGGGGAGTACGCACACCTTATGTGAATATTTATATGCCCGGTGTCACTGTAGGGTATTTAGAGCTTAAATAACAAATGCAAGGGTTTTCCAGAGCAACAGTTTATGGTTTTTCTATTTGGTTTATAGAGATATTGGCTGCTCTTGAGAGAACTTATCTGCAGGGCTCTTTATTACTAGAGACATGGAAATTATACAAAGGTTTTCTTTTTACAGAGGCTGACACTTCTTGCCATTTTCATATCAACTTTTCTCTTTAGCCTGACATGGCAATTTAATCAATTTATGATGCTGATGCAAGCATTAGTGCTGTTCACACTGGACTCCTTGGACATGCTGCCGGCAGTGAAGGTAAGCATTGCTCTCTTCTCTCATTCGAGGTAGTCGTCGTTTAGTGGTTTATATCACAGGAGTTCATAATGCACACATGCTTAGCGGCAAAGTCAAAGCCACCTCAGTTATAATGTAGGTATGTTGTGGTCAGTTGAGGTTGAGTAATCTGTGCAGTCTAGTTGGACCATCTTAACTTTTATCCTGTTTATTCTCCATTAAAGATGGATTTATCTGGAGCACAAATGTCTAGATCAATTGTCCTTTACAGAGATGACTTAAATTTTAAAATATAAGATAGCTCTTGCAAAATGTCTTATTAGGTATTGCCTTCATCCCCCAAGGAAATCAGTAGGTATACCACACCTTTCTGTGGTACTTTATAACATTTTCATAGTAACATTTATCAAGTATGAAATGGGAATCCCTATTGCCTGGACCAAAAAAGGCCACACGTGGGACGGGGCCATTTTAAGGAAGCCATTGTTTGTCTCACAGCGTGTGACAGCCATGTGTGCTGCTGTCATTTCATGGCAAGGTGTTTTTCACATGCAAGAAATGTGTTTTAATGTATTGTGGATGTTTTAAAAACTGTTCATTGTTACTTAAGTAACAGTAACTTAAGTATCGTAAGATAGTATTTCTAATTCTGAAGCGGCAAGACAGTGTAATAGAGAAGAGTCATATACATTTATTCCATGTCAATAGAGATGCAGCAATCTTTAGAGACTGGCTGCATCTGAATTAGGAAACATGACAGTCCACCAGCACGTATACCTTGTCCGTCTGCCGGGCAATGGACAGGCACGACAGAGACTCGCCATCTGTATAAGACATCGTGTGTGTGCTGCGATGGGAAGTAAAGATGTGGACAGCTAGAACAATTAGATGTCCGTATGTCTAGAGAGGTTAATTGGTAATAATAAGAAGCACTAGAAGTCTAAGCAGGTTCTTTGTAGGCTGGAGAGGTTCCACAAAAGTGGGAGACCATCTGGGCCACAAATGAGAAGAGTAGAATTTGGAGGGAGTGCTGGGGGGCGGATATAAAGGTAAAATACAGGAAGGAAAGCAAGTAGATAGAGCAAAGGAAAGTGTGTGTGGTGTGTATGTAGGGCATATATATGATATTAAGTAATGGTAATAGAGCTCCAGTTTCCTCAGAAAGCCTTGTGTACAAATGAAGCTGAGTCTGTTTATATTTGCTTTTCCTGTTTTGTAACCTCTTTGGATTTTGGTCATGGTGACGTGTAAGCTACGGGGAGGGGATGCCTGTATGCCTTTGCATTTCTCCAAGCCTGCTCTCCTGAGCCGGTTGATCTCCCTTTCTCTCTTTGTATGTAATAGCACGTTTCCCCCCTTTCTAGCAAGTACTTTCAAAAGAACTCTGTACGCTGTCACATAAAAAATAAATACATCGAGCCATTTTGAAAACAGCTATATAAAATTTTTCTGCAGTGTAATTTCACAGAAAAGCCTAGAAATGTGTTTTCTCTTTCACTGACACTCTCACCTCTAGAGATTTAGCCTAAGGAAATAATCAAACGTGTTCATTTTACTTGTATTGTAATAAGGAAAAGCTAGCTGGAAACAACCTAAGTCAATAGCAATTGGGTATCGTTAAATAAATATAGTATATCAGTGTAACAGAGTGTTATATAACCATTATCTTCCCTCTCTCTTTTTAAAAAATAAAACACATATGGGGCACCTGGGTGGCTCTGTCAGTTAAATGTCCAACTTTTGATTTCAGTTCAGGTCATGATCTTGGGGTCATGGGATCAAGCGCTGCATTGGGCTCTGCCCTCAGCGTGAAGTCGACTTGTCCTTTTCCCTCTGCTCCTCCCCCAGCTTGCGCACTCTCTCTCTACTTATCTCTGAAATAAATAAATAAAATCTTTCTAAAAAATTAAAATAGAAAAAAAAAAGTAAAACACATATAGGGAAAGTGAACAGTTTCTGAAAAGATATACACCAAAGTATTAGCAGTCGGCTGACTGTGATTGATGAGACTGATGTAGTTAAATTCCTTTTGTCCTTTAAGTCTTTTGAATTTTTCTGTAATGAACATGTATTACTTTTTCTGTTTTCTTTTAAAATAGAAAACAATAAAAGATACTGGTTTGGCACAAACACACCACAAAACAAAAGAATAATACAGGTAATTTAGATCGTATTCAGTTCTACACTTTGTTAAACTTTCGTAGTTGAAACTATGTTAATGTTAGCAGTAGTAGTTGTAAGTATCAAAATTTGAGGAGGAACAGTATAATAATGAAAGAATCCTCAGTTGTAAAACCAAGCTGCTGCCACTGGGTATGAAAATAACTAGCTCTTTAAAGTGATTTAACTTCTTGGAGCCTTCGTTTCTTCATAAATTGGAATCACTGACCTCTAATCATGTCAAACGGGAGAGTCAGAATAGTTGGTGTAGAAAAAGGTAATGCAATTCAGAGTCTGATGTGCTGACAAGCGGTATCCTCTTTGGTACATTTCCTCTTTTCCTGGGTGATGGAAAATTGCTTGCCATCAAAAGCTCAAGTTTCACTGAGAGATGTGTCTAGGCTTTTAAATACAGAGCAGAATAGTAGGTGGTATAAAGCATGTATTTTGGCTCCATTAAAGAGTATGGAAGCTAATGAAGTTTTATAAACCCGTTGTGAAAAGAGCAAGATACGTGAATGAACACTACATACGAGGAGAATCTAGAGTACTCCATGTGGTTCCAGACAAGATGGAGTGAATGCCCTTGTCCCTGTTCCTCCCGCTTAGTACAACTAAGAGCCCTGGATGGTGTGTATAACACGCACAGAAGAGGATTTCGAGTGGGGAAGAAGCGAAAGCAGGCTGCTTAGAGCCCTGGCGCTCAGAGGAGGAACATGGCAGTGAGGCCCTTGGATTTTCTTTTAACCCCATATATCCCAGAGAAGGTGCTGGAAAAGTCAGCAACCAGGAAACGGCAATGGACCCAGTCAGAAGCCCCAAGAAAAGCCAAAAGGACCAGGAAAAGGGAAGCAAGATATCTCTAGCAAGAGAGAACACATTCGGACATTAGCCGCAGTACTTCGGCCAAACAGGATGGAAAAAGACTGCAGTTTCACTCCTCCCTCCATCAGCAGAGGGCCAGTGGGGAAGCCAGACTTCCACACTCACCCAGCTATATACCAAGCTGCTCACTTTCTGCCAGGGCTATGCCGAAGTCTCCTGGGGAGACAGCGCTTTCACCATCTGCCAGAAGCTTCAGTGAAGGCCACATGGAGAACCTTCAGCCCTCATCCAGTGTTCATGAGATATCCCTTCCCTTTCCTGACAGGATGGTGTCAGAAAAGATCAACAGAGAGGCGCGCCTGGGTGGTTCAGCCGTTAAGCGTCTGCCTTCGGCTCAGGTCATGATTCCAGAGACCTGGGATCGAGTCCCGCATCGGGCTCCCTGCTCAGCGGGAAGCCTGCTTCTCCCTCTCACACTCCCCTTGCTTGTGTTCCCTCTCTCGCTGTCTCTCTCTGTCAAATAATTAAATAAAAATCTTAAGAGAGAGAGAGAGAGAAAAAGAAAGAAAGGAAGGAAGGAAAGAAAGAAAGAAAAAGAAAGAGAAAGAAAGAGAAAGAAAAGATCAACAGGGAAGCTGCGGTTTTAACTATGATTCAGAAGTAACAAGCCTCCCTCTCTCCCTTCACCCACCCCCTCCACACACAGTGTCACTGAAGGCCATGGGAAGAACAATTTAATGAGGGATGCTTTCCCTTCTCAGCCAGAAGCCTTGTAGGGAGCCCTAACTTTCACCATCTCCCAGCAATGAGACACCCTTCTCCCCTGTCTCCCAAAAGTCAACAGAGGTCAAGTGGAAAACCCAGACATCTAACACCATCTGGAAATAAGGAAGCGGCCTCCTTCTTCGCCCACTGCCATAGCACTGGTATGGTGTCAGAGGAGGCCTACCGACACAGAAATTTTAAAAAGATCCAGAGTCCCATAACAGAATACAATGCAATTGAAGATTACTTCTTATACTAAGAACCAAGAAAATCTCTCTTGAGTGAAAAGAGACAATCAAAAGATGCCAACACCAGCACACAGAAGTTGGATTATCTGATGAGGAATTTAAAGCAGCCATTATAAAAATTTTTCATGGAACAATTACAAACACACCTGAAAGAAATGAAAAATAGAAAAATAAGGAGCAAATGGAAATTTTAGAGCTGAAAATCTCCAATAATGACAATTAAAAACTCAGTAGATGGGCTCAGCAGGAGAATGGAGTGGTCAGAAAAAAGAACCAGTGAATTTGAAGCTCCAACAAGTTAGAAATTAACCTAATTTGAACAAGAGAACATAGCCTGGAAAAAAAAGAGCAGAGCCTCAGGGACCTGTGGGACTATAACAAAAACTCTAACGTTCTTGTATTCAGAATCCCCAAAAGAGAGAAAGAGCATGAGGCTGAGAAAAGTCCTGAAAAAGTACTTTTTGAAGGAATGTTTGGAAACTTCCCAAATTTCACAAAAGATAGGAACTTTACAGAATCAAGAAGCTGAGCTAATGTCAAACATCAGATCTAGCACTATAATTAGGACTTTCTAATACACAGTACTGCTCAACTTTACATTCTGGCTGCTCACCAGCAACGTTTTTTGTGAACCTAGGATATCATTACATTTGTAAAAACTGTGCAATCTTGTTGTAACTTAAACTGTCTTTTTTCTAGAACTATGCCTATTTGATATAAAAAGAACTGGCAACACCAAAAACACCATAACTCAAAAAAGGCAGACAGAAAATTGTTTTATATTTTAAAATGTATTCATGAGTGATTTGTTATCCTTAAAGAAGTCCTACAAATCAGTAAGAAAAATATTTATACCCCAGTAGGAAAGGGAGCAAAAAAATACTTCCTAGAAGGAAAAGTATCAAAAAGAATAAAATACTTAGGTATAAATTGAACAAAAGAAGTACTTATGCTTATACTCTGGAAACTACAAAACACTGAAAGTTTTAAAGACCTACATAAATTGGAAAGATATCCCATGTTTATGGATTGGAAGACTCACTATTGTTAAGATGGCTGTACTCCCTAAATTGTTCTACAGGTTCAACACAATTCCTCTCAGAATCCCATGTGAATTTTTTGCAGAAATTGGGAAGCTGATCTTAAAATTCATGTGGAAGCTCAAGGGACCCAGAATAGCGAAACAATCATGAAAAAGAGGAATAAAGTTGGAAAACTCCCACTTTCCAATTTCAGAACTTACTTCCAACCTATAGGAATCAAGACACTGTGATACTAGTAGACGGATGGACATAAATCAATGAAATAAAATGGAGAGACCAGAAATAAATCTTCAGAAATAAACAATTTGATTTTCAACAAGGGTGCCAAGATAATTATGGAGAAAGAATAATCTTTTCAACAAATGGTGCTGGGATAACTAGATATCTACATGTGAAAGAATGAAGTTGGACTCCTCTCTCTCACCATACACAATAATTAACTCAAAATAGATCATAGACCTAGTTGTAAGAGCTAAAAACTATAAAACATTTATTTTTTTTAACTATAAAACATTTAGAAGACAGGAATGATTTTTCATGACCTTGGATTAGGCCAAGCCTTTTTCTAAGGATCCAGCACCAAAAGCGCAAGTGACTAAAGAAAAAATAGATGAATTGGACTTCGTCAAAATTAAAACTTTTGTGCTTCAAAATTACCATCAAAGTGAAAAGACAACTCACAAAATGGGAGAGAATATTTGCAAATCCTATATCTGATAAGGCAGTTCCAGAATATATAAAGAACTCTTTCAACAATAAAATATGGGCAGAAGATTGGATAGGCATGTCTCCAGAGAACATATGCAAATGTCCAACAAGCACATGAAAAGATGCTCAGCCTCATTACTCATTAGGGAAACACAAATCAAAACCAAAATAAGATAGCATTACCCCCCCCCCAGATGGCTAAAATCTAAAAACAACAACAAAGACAGATGATAACAAACGTTGGCAAGGTTGTGAAGACGTTGGAAAGCTCCTACATTGCTGGTGGGATTACAGAATGGTGCAGCCATTTTGGAAAACAGTTTAGCATCTTCTCACGTGTTAGACACAGAGTAACCATGTGATCCAGCAATTCCACTGCCACGTACATAACCACGAAAAATGAAGACATATTCACGTAAAAATTTGTACATGGATGTTCATAGCAGCATGAGTCATAATGGTCAGAAAGTGGAACCCACCCATATGCGCATCACCTGATGATTGGCAGGATGTTGGGGAGATGATGTTCTTTTAAAACTAGATTCTGGTGATATTTGTACAACTCTATTAATACTAAAAATCATGAATTGTACACTTTAAATAGGTGAATTCTGTGGAATATGAATTATATCTCAATAAGGCTATTTAAAAAGAAAAGCTCTTTCTTCACTAACCAGTAATTGTGCTTTTAGAAATCTATCCTGAGGAAATGCTTTCATTCATTCATACCTCCCATATTTATTGAGCCACACTGTTCTAGTGGGCATTGTTTTAGGTGCTAAGGGTACAACAATGAACAAGTTAAGGAGCTACAGTAGCCAGCCCTCACTTATCCACGGTCACGGTTTCATTCATGTGCAGTCAGCCCCGGTGAGCAGCAGATAATCCGCCTTCTGACATATGGTCGGTAGTAGGCTAACGCTCTGTCACCAGGCCTCTAGCACTCACCTCCCTTCATCTTATCACCTAGCTATTTTACCATGTCCCATCATCACAAGAAGGGTGAATACAGTAGAAGAAGACATTTTGAGAGAGACCACATTCACATAAACTTTGTACAGTACATGGTTATGATTGTTCTATTTTATTATTTGTTATCGTTGTTAATCTCTTACTGTGCCTCATTTATAAATGAAACTTTATCACAGGGATGTATGCTGTGGACAGGGTTCACTACTATCCATGGTTTCAGGCGTCCACTGGGGTCTTGGAACATATTCCTGGCAGATAAGGGTGGATGCGTGTAACCAAATGCAATGATCTGAGGATTTTTTTTAAAAGGATGTTCATAACATTAATTTCAACAATAATAAAAAGTTGGAAACAAATGATTCACTGGCAGACAAATCATGGCATCTGGTAGAATGTTAGGTAGCCATTTAAAATTAAGTTTTCACAGAAGAGTCATTGATGTGAGAAAGTGGTACAATATAATGTAAGATAAGTAAAATACTACATGAAATGTACACCACTGTGAAATCAATATTATTTCTGTAGGTAGTGGTGGTAGATTTTGATTTTAGAGCCCACCTTTCTAGCCATTATTGTTTCTTCTTATGTTTGACTGGATTTTCTAAATCTCCTACAATAAAATATTCTATCTTTATAACCCTAAAATCCAAGTTCTGTTAACACCAACCAAAAACACGGAACCGTTGCCTTTAAATGCTTGATATAGTTTTGTTTCCAGGTGAAAAAAACAAAACAATGAGGGAAATCTGATTTGCTGCTGAACAGACGCAGGAGTTTTCATATGCCAATAAGAATGTGGAATTGTCCAGTTTTAGAGACAAAAGGAAGTATCAGGTCTGGGGCGCCTGGGGGTCTCAGTCGGTTAGGTGTCTGTCCGACTCTTGATTTCAGCTCAGGTCCTGGTCTCCGGGTCCTGGGATCGAGCCCGCCTCTGGCTCCGCGCTCAGCGGGGAGTCGGCTTGAGGATTCTCCCCCCGCCCCCAAACACTCTTACATTCTCTCTCTCAAATAAATAAGTCTTGGAAAAAAGTATCAACTCTTTCTTAGAGGCTGTCATTTTTTGTTTGTGGCATATTTTCTGTGTTCAAATGGGTTGAGTTTTGCTTCTTTCAGTATCAACCTGTCAACAGTTCTACACCAAGAGCTGTCTTTAGTGAGTGCTCATTATGCGCGAGGCATTTTGAGACATCACTACGTCGGTCCTTACGCCGGGCTTTCGCGGCAGGTCTGAAGCAGGGTCGGCATCCGTCTTCTGTCCCCGTGCCGCGCGCAGCGCTCCGGGGTCCCGCTGCACGTTTGCGTCCGAACGGGCGCTGTGCGCCTTGGGCGCGCTGCGCCGCCTGCCGCTGACCCGTGAGGCGGAGGGGTCGGAGGCGTCGCGCCGGGAGGACTGGGCAGTCTAATGGCGTCAGCACACACCCAGAAAATGAAGCAGGAGAGGACACGGGCAACATTCGGCAATAATAGAATTGGAGAAAATTACTGTAGACAGTAACTGTAGAAGAATTTAGAAGAAAACGGAAGGCTGCAGATCGCATTTGCCCATTTCCAGAATATATGTATGCCGTTGTTTGCTTCCTGTACTTTATATTATCTGTTTGTTTCCTTCTTAATTAACGTCACAAAGTTTAAAGTGCTGTATAATTAAAAGGTAAAGAAACAGGATGTAAATGATTTCCTTTGGGGGACTTTTTTTTAGACTGAACTACTTGAAGCGAGGTGTGTTATTTGTGACTCAGGATGTAGCCAGCCCTTGGCCAACATGTCGGCATGTGGTGGTCTCTTGGTAAAATCCATTTCACCGTCTGATCTTTGCTTGTTGCAGGCGACATGGCTGTACGGCATCCAGATGACAGGTTTGCTCCTGGTCTGCATCCTTCAGTTTTTTAATTCTATGATTCTTGGATCATTGCTTATCAGTTTTAATCTTTCAGTATTAATTGCAAGAAAACTTCAGGTAGGACATTTTTGTGTCCTTAACGCAATTTTTTTTTAATTGTGTGGTTGGTTGGGCCTTATTTTCATACAGTGCACAAAGGAAGTTGTCTGAGCAAATTCCCACTGAAAAGCACTGAGGGCATTATTTAGGTGTTTTGTGAGGGGGTTTACATGCATGGTGTAGCATTTCTGTTTTCTAGCTTTCTGATGTGCCATCCCTTTGTTTTGACATGTTTCTTTTCTTAGAGAATTGGAATCTTAGTTCAGGGATTAGCCAGAGATGCTTATTTGAATGCCATTGATAGGAAGTTGAAATAAAAGAGCAAAAATCTTCAACTTTTTTGTGTGTGTGAATCCAAGAGTAAGAAGAAGGTGTTGCTTGGGGAAATGTTCGTCGCAGTGTCAAGTTGGTGGGCACCGTACTACTGATGTGGTAGCCCTGCTCTTTACCCCTCGTTCTGCACCATGGTATTGATTTTTAAGTGAATTAAAACTAACTCTGAATTGTGAGAATCCAGAGACATACACGTAGAAATAAGGGGACACTTCCTAGAGTGTCACGTTTGAAAACATTGACCTCATTCTTTTGGCTTTAGTCAATAATTCAAATTTCTTAAAGTTACATGAGATTTAATTAAGAGTCCATTGTTTTTCTTCATATAGTGTCACAAAGCCTGTTTTCTTTCTCATAAGCATATGAGAAACATTTCTCATAAACACTTTTATATCAAGAAATTGTTTTACTTTCTGCTTTGGAAAGAATAAATCCTTTTTCTTTTGGAGTGAGAGCTGTCATGGACAAGCTGTCATAACGACTTTTAAGAACAGGCTTTAGTTGATTATCTAAAACAGTAGTTCTCACTCATCCTTCAAACTCTAATTATAAATAAACATCATGAATATTTAACTCTTCAGATATCATAGTTGATAATCTTAAAATTATCTAAGGGTTATAAGAAAACTATTATGTGTCAAAGAGCACAATTTACCTTTTTTTTATACTGATAGGTCTTTTATTTAATTGGGTTATGGCTATGTCTGTGCTACATGAATTAATGGATCAGTGATCACAAGATTTGTTCAGTCAGTGTATTCTGAGTCTCTTCTGCCAGACTCCATACTCTGGTTGCAAAGGTCTTAAAAAGAAAAAGAAAGAAAGATGGGGACAGTTTTCTGATCTTATGAAGCTTGTTATTAAGGAATTCATTTACTCTTATATTAGAAATTTATAAATATTAAGACATTGTAACCTCATAAAAATTTGGTTATATTTTCCACATATTTTCTCTATGCTGCATGATCAAATGTTTTAAATCCTTAAGTAATCTCACCTTAAATGTTTATGAAGTAACTTAAGAATTGAAACTCAACTGTTTTAATTTCTAGAAAAATCTGAAGACTGGAAGCTTCCTTAATAGGCTTGGGAAACTATTGTTACATTTATTTGCAGTTTTATGTTTGACACTTTTTCTCAACAACATTATTAAGGTAGGTTAATAAAATGACGTTTAATTCATATTACTACAGAATTAGCAGTTTTACTTGTAACAAGCTGTGCTTTAACTTTGTTTCAATAACAGTTGTTTTCTTGATTTTAGTCGTTGATTTCTATTCATCCTTTGTTAAAGATTTTTTTTATCCATTTGAGAGTGGGAGCATGAGTGGAGGGGGGTAGGAGCAGAGGGAGAGGGAGAAGCAGTTTCCCCACTGAGCGCAGAGCCTGATGTGGGGCTTGATCCTATGACCCTGAGATCATGACCTGAGCCAAAGGCAGCTGCTTAACCGGATGGAGCCACAGGCACCCCTGTTCACTCTTTAATTAATGTTCTAACTTGAACTCGCTTTTTGAGTTATTAAACTTTTTTAAAGCTCACCTTTAAAAGCACTGAACAAGTGTTTCTCTAAACTTAAAAAATTCTACTTTTTAGAGAGCATTTTCTTACACCATGGTACAAAAAAAAGCTGACATGATTTTTATTGGGTGAAGTTAAATAAACTGGCAGGGCGTCTGGCTGTCTCCGTTGGTGGAGCATGTGACTTTTGGTCTCGGAGTCATCAGTTGGAGCCCCACATTGGGTGTGGAGATTACTTTTAAAAAAGAGAGATAAATTAACTTTACTGTCAGAAGCACAGTGATTTATTAAGATGATTTTGCCCCTTCTAGAAGGCTGGTTTCAGGACAGGAGACATCTGCATGTACATGACAGACTCCTTCTCTTCTGTAAGAGAATGGCAGTCCCTCTTCCTGTCTGTTGACTATCAAAGACTCTCACTCATCCAGCCGCATTAAACACTTCCACTCCGGGTCCTTGTCACTATGTTCTTCAACCCCATACAATTCAGTACTTATCAAAAGGTTATTTGAACTGAGCAATCAGCATTTCTGAAGGGTTGGCTGAAAGATATGCAGTTCATGCATTCCCCCACTCTAGATACTCAGTGATCTGTGCCTGGATTAAGTCAGTAGAGAGCTGCCTGCCTGGACCATTGATTCTTGACTTCCCAAAGAATAACATCTATTGAATTGTACTTGATGTCTTGCCAACTACGTACAATCAGAGGAATTAGAAAAAATCTTCTTTGAGGCTCCTGCTGTTTTTACTGTACCCATGAGGAAAATTCCTCTTGAGTCTCAGTTCTAGGAGTGTTAGGCTCTCTTTTGAGCAACTGGTTTGTTTTAATCTTAGAAGCTGTGCTTTTATCTCCATCTGCATTTGCTAGTTTGATGCGTGAGCCCAGATTTATGGCTCATCTCTAGCGAATGTATCTTATGTACTAACCTCACTTCCCGGATTCATCATCTTCTCTTTTCTGTCTTTATTTTCCTTCTGACAGGATTTCTTCACCCATTTCTGTTATATGGATTTTTATAAGCCATATATTAAAAATAAAGTTATGTGCATGATAATCACTAATGATGCGCCCTGGCATTTTTCGGTTCCCCCGGAGGGCCACTGCGGGGGCGTCGATTGTCTTTGTGTGACTGAGTCCTCTATCACTTGTGTCTGCAGACAGAAACCCCAAAGCCACACAGGCCCTGTGGGCTCTGTATCTGTTTGAGGTTTCAGATCATCATATTATTGGTTTTCTGATCAAAACATTTGTACTCTACAGGGCCTCAGCCCTCTCCCTCTCCCGAAGACCAAAGAAGCTCATCTTTTATCTATTACTTACATGTAAGATGGTTGGAAAAAATGATTCTGCTAAAAAAAAAAAAAAAAAAAAAGGAACAGAGGGAGCTTGAAAGTCCCGTGTTAGAATTCCTCAGTTCTAACAACTATTGAGAATATTCGCTAATTTTATAAACACATGTGCACACAGTCCTTTGAAACTGGACACTGAATATATGTATCCAGTGGGAAATTATCAGGAAACCATGCATAAGGCACTAATAACAATTTTCATTTTCTCCCTCCCTGATAGAAAATTCTTAATCTGAAGTCAGACGAACACATATTTAAATTTCTGAAGGCAAAATTTGGGTTTGGAGCAACAAGGTAGGACTGAATTTAAAATTTATGTTTGCTTTCTTTATATTAAATCAGCAGGGACTTTAAAACTTAATTTATCATTATGCCTTCAACTACTAATACCAGGCTCATTTTGAGGAACCATTTGTGGTTTATTTATCTTGTACTGAATTTAATACTTTGCTTTCTTTTCATTTGTTCCCTAGAGATTTTGATGCAAATCTGTATCTGTGTGAAGAAGCATTTGGCCTCTTACCTTTTAATACATTCGGAAGGCTTTCAGATACTCTCCTTTTTTATGCTTACATATTTGTTCTGTCCATCACAGTGATGGCAGCCTTAGCGGTCGCCTTTCATAATCTCAGGTACGGCATGTTTCAGAAACCTGTCCTATGCTTTAATGAACTTGCTTTGTGTTGCAGAAAAATTGCAGTTGAAATTCAAAATATCAGGCACAGATAGGGTAGTATTGTTCAGCTCAGAGGGGGATCATAACCAGATGAGAGTGGACCCCACACTCAGTAGTTAAGGATCGACCAGCTAAGAGGCAGCAAAAAGCAGGTGGTGCAGTCAAGACTGGTCTGGGAACAAGGTCCTCTTTGAGCCAGTTCTGCATTGCCCTTATTATGGAATGGGGATACTCAGAAGACTTACTCTGTAGGGTTCTGTGGGGAGTAAATAAGTTAAAACAATAGTACTTAGAATGGTGCCTCACTCATAGGATATTTTGTAGATTTTAGCTGTCATTAAGCTGGTATTATTACTGACTCATAGTCTCTGTTTCGTTCTCATTATTAGTTTCCTGTTGTTTTTCTGCCTTTTGTCTAGCTGCATTTTTTATTGCTCATGAAATATCAAGAGTTAACTATTGTTTGTTTAGTTGCATCTTGCTAAGGGGCTTATGGAGTTGAGGTGGACCGCTACTATTAGCATCTGCCAAAGTCTTCAGTAATAATTGACTATGTTTAAAAAACTTAACATGTCCACTAATCTGCTAAAAGAAAGAGTGGGGGAGTATAAAGACTTTTTTAAAGCCTGTAGAATGCCTACCTACAAAGCTGATGGAGGTTTTTGCTTTTACTATCCATGTTAAATTGAAAGAAAATTAAGTGTAAGAAATTGAAGCTACTGTCATTTGTGAAAACTTAATGAAGCTCAGAAGGAAGCCCTTTTCTCTGTAGTTATCTTGCCAATTAAGGTGCTGGTGATCTGTGATCGCAGCCACCAGAGCGCTGTGCTGGGAAAGGGCATTAAAATGAGTCCAGACCAGTTGAGATGTTTTATGATTATTAAGAGTGAAGCCACATTGAACCATGAAAATATTTCATTGACTATAAACTATTTTAGTATCTTTCAGAAGTGTTCTTAGCCCGATATCTAGCCCAAGATAAAATTTAGTCCTGTGAAAATAGATGGAAATTATTCTAGACAGTGTAATTTAACATTATTCCCGACACGCCAAGTGTCGGCAGGACTCTAGACTGCATGCAAAGCAGGGAGCTCAGTTGGCCTGCAGTGTTTTGTGACGGTGTCTGCCGTGCTCAGTGTGAGTCTGTGAGCCGTCTCTGCAAGCTGACTGGTGTGTGATTGTAGGTGAAGATGCTCTAAAGAGCGTCTCATCTGCCAGGTAGGGGTATTAGAACCTTATTAAAAGAAAAGCATTATGTTAATTAAAGTAATGTAAGAATTATTGTATCTTAGTATTAATTAACTTTTAAGTAATTTGAAGGATATTTTATCAATGCCAAGTATTTGAAGTATTTCTACCATTTTAGTACTAGGAAGGATGATACTATTATGTTTATGCAACACATCTGCATTAGTGTAAAGGCTAGGGCTGCAAGGGGATTAACTCATGGGCTCTGTGTTCACGGGATTGGTAAGAGCTTTCCAGTTTGGCTGGGGAGATGGAGAGAGGTGTCGCAAAATTCTCTCAGGTATCAAGGGGAGATGAGAACACATGTTCTCCTTGTCTGGAGCAATCTTTTAGTAGCAACGTAGAAGCCAGAGTTTGGGTTGTAATATGTAACATCTAAGTAAAGATTATTACCAGTGGTGAAAATTACCCTAGAATATCAGTTTGATTTTCATGTAAATCTAGGGTGGTGAAAGGATTTCTAGGAAAGAAGAGCTCTCTAGTTGCATGGAAGCGTCATATATATCCAGGTCTATTGGATTTTATGAAGGGTAAGTGGGGCCTTGTAAACTGGCAGCCCTTCCTGCTGTT
The DNA here is from genome assembly GCF_002007445.2 of Ailuropoda melanoleuca. NCBI lineage: Eukaryota > Metazoa > Chordata > Mammalia > Carnivora > Ursidae > Ailuropoda > Ailuropoda melanoleuca. The sequence goes on along the minus strand of NC_048229.1, from coordinate 42,426,451 downwards.
TCCTTATCCCCTTGACAACAAATCATACAACATCCGAACCCACTCGCCCATCTCAGCATCTCCAAAGTTCAGACAACCAGATAGGACAGTATGTGCTTCCCCAGTGTGATGCAATTTAGAGTACATTATATCCCCCATGCAGTGTTCTTGCCAGAATAAATGAACTCGACTCTAATAATTAACCTCTAGATCTAATTACAATTTTATAAGGAGCATGGGAATACAGAAATGTATTCAACACCACCACAAGGAGACAATCAGCCAAATCCAGAAGGTGGGAGTAGTTGCAGGACAAATGATACATTTCCTTCAGCCAATAAATGGCCTCCAACTGGAAGATGCTTGCATTGATTGAAAATAATTTAAAGAGACGTTGATGAAATGCAGTGTGAAAGCTGTGGGTCCTAATTCAAAGAAAACCCCTGAAAAAAGCAATGGCATTAATAGAAAATAGAATATGAATTGGGTGTTATATGATAAGGAATTATTATTCATTTTATGGATGTAATTATTTTAATGTAGCCATATTTGATTTAAAAAAATCATGTTCAACATCTTTAATGAGGTATTGGTTAAAATGTGATCATTTGTTCAGAAGGGAACTGAATTCCACGTTTACGGATTCATTTTTATTTTATTTTTTCTTCTTTGTAAAAACTTGTAAAATGCTAGTAACTCATGAAATATCTTTAAAGATATCTTGCAATATAAGTGATTCCAAAAGAATTTTTTCTATTTTCTTGTAATTTAAAGGGTTGAAGCATTCTAAATTTTTACTTAAAATGAAATTTGTTAAATTTTAGTTATTAATGCATTGTTATACCAGTTTTATCCTTACAAATTCAGAATTGATTAATGCTGATTCATTTTAGCTTAGAGCAGTAACACATTTCTAAATACATGAAGGCATAAGTTTCTGGTATCTTTAAAAAAGATTTAACTAGCTTAAATGATGTATCCAGCTTCAATTTTGTATGTGTGTTGTTTTATTCAGTGATTCTACAAGCCAACAATCCACGGGTCAAATGGGAAAGTGCACGATCATCCTGAAACCAGAAACTGCTTACAACCTAATACATACCATTCTGTTTGGATTCTTGGCATTGAGTACAATGAGGTATTTTGTCTTACCTGTTTGCTTGATTATTTTTTTATTCGACCACTCTTTACATGACATATTTTAGCAATGCAACTCAGAAACTAACAGTCCTCTTCATTGATAATTATGGTTCCCATAAAATGTCCTTGTTTACTACCTTCTCCAGTACAAAATATTACTAGTAACTAGTTTTTTCCTAATTATCAGCATTCCTCCATTTTTATTTATATGATTTTCTTGAAAGGCAGTGAAATTCATAACTAACTCTTTGTCAGTTGGTTCCTGCACAGCCTCAGTCAAATTGTCCTCTCACAGATGGCACAGCTGTGTCACACTGCAGGTCTGTCCGCAGCTGGCACCGGTTGACCTCCGATGTCTCTGTTCTTACAGAATGAAATACCTCTGGACGTCGCACATGTGTGTGTTCGCGTCGTTTGGCTTATGCAGCCCTGAAATATGGGAGTTACTCCTGAAGTCGCTCCATCTTTATAACCCAAAGAGGGTCAGTGCTGTCCCTTTGCCATTTCACTTTCATTTTGAGTTTTAGGATTTCTTTCCTACCAGTTCCTGTTATTTTCAGTAGTTGCCTGTTCATCGGTCTGATGAAACAGAGACTAAAATTTGAAGCTGAAAATAGATAACTGACAGATTATGATTTTTTTAATTTTATTTTAGAGAGAGCGAGCAGGGGAAGGGCAGAGGGGCAGAAGGAGAGGGAGAGAGAGAGTCTTAAGCAGGCTCCATTCCCAGCGTGGAGCCCCATGCAGGGCTTGAGCTCACGACCCTGAGATCATAACCTGAGCTGAAGTCAAGATCTGACACTTAACCCACCAAGCCACCCAGGTGCCCCAACACATTATGATTTTATAAGGAGTTATTTTTTAAATAACTTTATTCTTAACTTTAATTTTATTTTTTAAATCATTTGTTTTTTCCCAGACCATAACTTAGATGTGCTCATTATACTGAATTTGGAAATACTGTAAAGCATACAAGGAAAAATTAAAAATCACCAGTAATCCCATTGTCCAGAGTTATCCCTATTATTATTATAAATTATACTTAGAACAAATATTATTAAGTGTATGGTTATGATTAATAGCCTGTAAATGCAGTTTTGAGTTATTCTCCCCTATAAATTCACAAGGTGGCAATATGGTAGATGCTAGGAGTATCTCCTGAGTGATTGGGACCCTTACGTTGACTTAGTTGTTGGGCAAATTGGAGACTCATGCTCCATTAAAGTACATTTCTGTTGTTTTAAAAAGAAAAAAAGTCATGTGTTTACAAAGCAAAACTGTAAGGCAAAAATACCTGTGATCTAAATAATGTCTTTCTTATATAGATATGTATAATGCGATATTCAGTACCGATATTAATACTGCTGTATCTGTGCTATAAGGTAAGACTGATTTTCCTCATTCTTGCCATCATTAATTTAGCAGAATAATTGCTTTGACTCAATGTACTCTATGTTATTGGCAAATAGAATGGTTTGCAGAGGCTACAAACATCTTCGCTTCTCATGAAGGCACTGATAGGAAAACCGATCTGTTTTCCCAAATAGTATTTAACAAGTAAAAACATTATAGCAAAAACAACTACAATTTAATTTTTCTAATTAATTTTGGTTCTGACTTACTATTCAGCTGATGCAAATTCTAAAAATAAACATGTTTTCAGACTTATATTGAGGTGAATAAAGTAGAAAAATAATTTCCCCTTTTACCTGCGTTATAGAGAATAAGAGATCCTAAAATGCATCCTATCTTAACCTATGTATTTTATTAGATGCTTAAAATCACCTTTATAAGGGACTGGGTATATGTAAATACATACAGTCCCAGATTAGCCTCATTAGCTGTCCTTCAGTTTCAATAGGAAATCATGAAGTTCTTCGTGTTCTCAGTTGACTAATTTCTGAAATAGCTTTAACTGCCCTTCAGTTCTGAGAATCCCCCGTAAGAGACAGGGAGTCGCCAGTCTGGCTATTTGGTGACCCTTTTGTCGCATCTTTGAGATTTAGAGACTTGAATCGGTACCTGGGCGGGGAGCCCAGACTATGCTAGCCAGTTGAGCTTTTACCCTCTTTTTTAAAAATCTGACATATTTTTTTTAAGTTTAGATTTTTTCCTTCAAATTTGGTTTCATGTTAGAACAGTAGGTTTCCTACTCTACTGTGGGTAGCCCCTCATCTGGGTGGGGGGCTGCCGGGAGGAGGGGGGCTCACCCACGGAGAGGGTCAGCTACAGCAGCTCAGCTTTTGGTTTTATCTGCTTATACTTTCATGTAAGATTTTATCTGAAGCCAAAGGTTTTAGGCTAAAAATCATGTTTGCTAATGACACTATTGGATGATTCTGCTGTATAATATTTCCAAACATTATGCTCTGTCACGTTCCTGTCTATCAGAGCATCTGCTGTCGCAGGCAGAGCACTGTGCTAACTCAGACCCTGGAAACCATAGGTTCTTTCTTCCACCCTGCCTCTGGGAGTTTTATTGCTCGAATGCAAATAAATGAAACTTCTTTAAAACCTCTGGAAAGCAACAACTAGAGATTAAACAGAGTGTATGTTTAATAATGAATGGGGTAACTTGACCTCTGCACATGGGTTCTGAGTGATGAAGCACCCTCCTCCCAGAAGAGATGGAGCTCATCGTGCTTCTCGTTCACACTAAAGATGTACGCACACTATCACAGTCTTTCTCCACAGTCGCTCTGTGCATAGGCTAAGTTTTGAGGTCTCAGCTATGTGTTTGGAATTTTATTGATTTCTTTATAGCTATTTGAGGATTTAAATCTCTTGTTCTTAGTAAAATTGAGGAAGGAGAGTACAGAAGAAATCAACTACGCTGTACAGCACTGGTTCTCAGAGTGTGGTCCCCAGACAGGCAGCATCAGCATCACTTGGGAACTTGTTAGAAATACAGATGTTTGGGTCCCTCGCACTCCAGACCAGACCTACTGAATCACAAACCCTGGGAGTGGAGTCCAGAAATGTGCGTTTTCCTCGGCCCTCTAGGTGGGGCTAATGCACAGACCTGGGCTTCTCGGCAGAGGCGCTGTGGACATTCTGGCTAGACAGTCCTTTGTCGCAGGGGCTGTCCTGTGTGTTGTAGGATGTTTAGCAGCGTCCCTACTTTGTACGCCCTAGGTGCCAGCGGCACCTCCCTCCAGCCGTGACAATCAAAAATCTCCAGACATTGGGAAACATCCCCTTGGGGGTGGGGCGAAATCCCTCCACCCACCCCTCTTGAGAACCATTACTATAAAAAGACCAGTGATAGCACCAAAAAAGCCATCATTTCCAGGAAATCTACGTAGCCATTCTTTGAGTAAGAGAGTTAGTAACTCGGAAGAATCCTTCCAAAGATTGACCTGGCATCAGCATAGCCCTTCTCAGTTCCGACTTCAGGAGAAACCCTGATGCATCCAGCCTGCACTGTACAAAACAGTTTAGATAGCCTAGCCTCTCAAAATGTAAAATCACAAAGATGATAAAGATGTTATGTACATTAAGAAGTACCCTGAAACTGAGGCTGTTTTCCAGCTATCGAACAGATTTACCTGTGAGTAAAATGAACTCCTGTATTTCAAAGCCTGATGTTGAGTTGCACAGAGCAATTATCATGGAGATTTAGATTTTCTTGTTCATAGTAGCAATTTTGCTATATATCTCTTCAGAACAATCCTGTTTAAAAGGGAAACACATGCACTTCACTTTAAAATCAGGAGTTTAATAAAATTGCTACTCTCGTGTTAATTAACTTACTGGCATTGCTGAAATCTCATATCATTTAGGAACAGCAGTTAGTTAACGCAACACTTATTTTCACATTGCTTAAGAAGTTTATCACAAGACGGTGTTACTAGGTTTGAACATTTTCAGAATTAACAACAGCAACTTCCAAGGTAGAAAAATTTCTAATATCCATTGAATTCATAGATTTCAACATGTTTTATACCAAAAGAATGAGGACATATCATTAAAAAGTTGGCATTCTACTGATGATCCAAATTAATAGGGATAATTGAAATATTACACAGGTATCATTCTAAAACTTGGAGCCAGTAGTGCCAACACCTGAATTTCTATCACCAGCACTTGTGCTGGTTCACGCACCCAGGGGACAAGATGAGAATGAGCACTAAAAATGGCCGAAGACAAGATGACAAGATACGAAAGTGACAGGACTAAAACACAGCCACCGACCAGTCAGGTGCCCACACTGGTTCTAGTTAGTGGTTCTGAAGGACAATTACTGCATTTTCCACATTAACGAAGCACAGACCCATTGTCAGGGGCCTTCTTCCAACATAGGAATTGTGCTGTTCACCCTCGGGTGTAAGTGGGTGATCAAGGCTTCGTAGCCAGTCGTCATTTGACACAGCAGTGAACATGTAATTAATTGTGGCATGAACCAGGCAATTATGTTAGAAAAGCCGTGGACTTGGAGTGGGATGTTTACGCTCTCTCTTCATCACCTTAACTAACTCAAGTTGAGTAGGTGGCACCAGTGGCATAAATAGAATATTCAGATGCACCAGATTTGCCTGGAGAGTCCTAATTTCAAATACTCTTCTCTCCCGTGTACCTGTAGTTACATTAAAATACACTGAGGCATTTGTCCAGATTTCCAGTGCAGACGCTGTGATCACCGTGAAGAGGGGGCTGGATTTGGAGTCAAGTTTCAAGTGGTAGCCCTGTCCCTCTGTGACTTGGTCAAGTCCTCTTTCCGAGCCAGCGTCTCCAGACTAGTAAAATAAAGAGTAAACAGCAGTAGGGATGACGCCTTCCGTCTCCACGGGGATGAGTGAGACTCTGTGTTCCAGAGTATGTTTGCAGCTCCACAACGGTGCTGTCTTGTGAGGGCATTTCCTGTCTCGAAGGGAGATGGCACGACGGAAGTGAGAGTTTCCGATATCCTGTGAGCTTCCTCGTGGCTGCCATTCCTGTCATACCCAAATTAACGTTTGCCTAGGTACTAATACCACATACGACAGCATTTTTACTAGAGTAAAATAAAAGCTCTTTTTTAAAAGTTGACAACCCCTCTAGTCCTGATCAGCTTTGGCTCAAGATAATTTGGGGACCTTATCTCAGACTTTGGCTCACTTTAGGCCAGGAGGGCGAACTGCGGCTCGCTTTAGGCCAGGAGGGTGAACTGCGGAGGTGAGGTCATTCTGATACTGCACTTGTCCTGTTGATCTAGCTCGCGAATTCTATGCAGTTTCCCCTCTTTCATTTGAATCTTAGTGATAGTTGTGGGTGCGGGGGTGGATTTTGTTTTTGTTTTTGTTTTGTTTTTAATTTCAGTTCTGGCCAGGAATGATGGATGAGCTCTCCGAGTTGAGAGAATTCTATGATCCAGACACAGTGGAGCTGATGAACTGGATTAAGTAAGAGGATTTTTTTTAACCTTTAAAACTGTAAAGTGCCTTTTAAGAGTCACTATAGACCTCATTTGGTGTTTTCTTTTTTCTGAATCTAATTGTGAAGATACATTCATTTTCAAGTTTTTCTTTAAAACCCTATATTTGGAAATAATTTCCTTCCATTCAAGAACTATTCTAACCACAGTCTCATGAAGAAGGGAAAAAACCCACAAGGAGAGGAAAACAGAGCTGGAGGATGTACTCCAGGCCACTGACAGCCATGGAAAGAAAGCTTTATACTCTCAGCGAATTCCACCTTTACTGAAGTTGCTTTCATTTTAATACCATTCAGGTTTTCTGTGACTGCTGACACATCAAAGTATTCTTTCCTTGTTAATCATGTAAAAATTAGTCAGAGTCCTACTCCTTGCACATTTCATTTTAATGAAACATATTGCCCAAGCCTAGGCCTAAAGAAAACTGAAAATACAAAGTCTTCTTTCTCGAACATCATCGTGTTTAGCATTATATCGGTTCTTATTGGTGCCTCTGCGTTCGGCATCAGGATGAACTGTTAGTGAAACCGGCCTCCCACCAGCACAAATAAACTTTTCTACCCAGAGCAGTATTCCTGTGCCCTGTACTACCGTATTTCCCTGTTTTATAACCAAAAAGCAGCAGTGTAATTATTCACATGTAAATAGATGTCACAAATCTTGTGTGACATATTCCGAAGGCATCGGCGGTATCATCTCCATGCCTTAGAATTTTAGTAGCCGTATTGGCACTTGCTCATCACTAATGCTGACTAACCAGTACAGTTTAGCACCGCTTGTGTATTAACAGATGGTAAATGTTTGATAGCTTAGGTCTCTTGAGTGCAATACATGGGTTTTATAGAGATTTATGTCTAAAATATATATGTGGCTTTGGTCCCAATGTCGGACTGGCTTTGACTAGATGCAGGGAGTATAATTTTTCAGATACTTCCAGTGCTGAGATTATGAAGCAGGGCTTTGTCTTTATTTATTTATTTAACTTTAAATCATGGCAGACAATTATAGAGTAAATAATCCCTTCAGTATTTATTGTGTATGGGGAAAGAGGGTTATTCGTATGAAGAAAAGCTAATTACTATTGCATTAACTATAGTCAACTGGAAATTTATGACACGTGCATCTGAAGGTGAGGCTGATACTTCCTGTTGTTAAAATCGCACTCTTGATACAGATGGTGCAGGGCACGCGCTCTCTGGTAGAATCCCGAAGCTGGCAGGTCCGGAGGGTCTGCCTAGATCGTTGCTGTAAACGTCCCACCTCCACGCCCCGGTCTTACAGGAATGAACTGTAGCGTCAGTACACATGCGTCCTAGCAGATCCCAGGTTGTGCTTGGCAGTGTCGGCCTGGCTCTACTTACTGTAGGGCCTCTATTTCCGTGCTTGTCCTCACAGAAAATTATTTAAAGTAACGCTTCTGGTTCTGAAAAATTGTGGATGAGAGATTATATTCCGGGTGTAAAGAAGACAGTCTGTTAGTCTGTTATTTCTCTCATTTGGGAAAGCAATCTTTGTTCCTTACTTTCTCCTCTCATTAACATGGTCCTCTCCCTGAATGGAGACATATTCTTTTTACTTTTTAAAAAATCCTCAGCAACTGGAAATCTTTGTATTGTTCCAAAATATTGGTTCCATTGTGATCTAATCCTGCTTGCTTTCCCTTAAAATTCTTCAAATCCAAATTATTGTTTTTGCAAAAATAGCTGCTGGGCATGTTTGTGAAATAAGCTTAAGTGATGATGAATATATGCCAAAATAGGGTCTATTTAGACACAAAATGTATTTGTTTAAATCAACATTTAAATCGGCTCTGGTCTGTCGCCTTCAATTCCAAACACAAGGGAATGTACTTAATATTCTTTTAACTCTCCTTGATTTCTTCTGTTTCTGAAACATAAAATATGACCTTCAGCTTTCATTTTAGTGCTTTGATCAGTCACGTGTGCCCGTGCCATGAGTAGCTTGGAGCAGGGCTGGAGGACAGGCTGCCGGCTAAGGATACGTGGCGTGTGTCCGAGAGTCTCTCTGCCATTGTCTGGGGGCAGCCCCCAGGCCTCGGGTGGGGACCCAGCCCCGCCTGTGAGGAATGTCTGCTTCCTCCGCCTGGGCTGCTGCTGTTCCCGCCGGGCACCGTGGTAATGCCACGTCCGTCTTCCGGCAGCGCGTGTGGGGGCGGGGAGGCGCCCTCCGGTACAGGATGGCTGTCCTTGAGGAGGAGTCAGGATGAGAAACGGCGACCTGCAGAAACTCGAGGGGAACCTCAAGTGACCCTCCATTATGGCACGGGGCGCCTCCCACGTGAAGCGCTGGAAGAAGCTTACCCACCATGTCCCCGTCTCTGCTTCACGTGCTTAGCGCCGGGCAATCCGCACAGTGATGCCTGCCTGGGGCGTCGCTCTTGTGCTTCCGTTTGGAGATTAGGTCTTGCCAAGTATTCGCTTGGGCTTCTCGGGGTCGGAGGATTCCATCACCTCAGCAGGAGTTGGCTCTTTGCTTTTGAAGGGGCCTCAGGTATGACCTTTAATTGGCTAACCAGACAGCCTCCAGGGAAGATAAAGGGCATTCCGTTAGGATACCACCTATTAATATGAGAGGGGCCGCACCGAAGGGACTAGATTTCTGTGAAAATTTTGAAAGCCTTAATACATGGAGTTATATCTGAACTTGTATACTTACGAATATAATTTAACAGCTATTTTTTGAGCACCAGCTATATATAGGACATGATGATGAACGTGTAAATGGGGTGGCCATCCCTTTTTTTTTTTTTTTTAGAGGGAGAGAGAGAGGTAGAGGGAGAGAGAAAGAATCTTAAGCAGGCTCCATGCTGGGCATGGAACCTGATGCAGGGCTCGATCTTATGACCCTGAGATCATGACCTGAGCTGAAATCAAGCGTTAGACGCTTAACCGACTGAGCCACCCAGGTGCCCCTCCATTCATTTTAACTGCCTGTTCACTAGAGCAAGTTTCGAGCCTCAGCACCAGTCTTCATTCTTTTCTCTTCCCCCCCATTCTTATTGTTGACTCCACCTTAAGATTTTCAGAGGCTTACCAGGTTTCAACTGAAATATTTTTGAAGTTGTAATTTTTAGTAACAGAAATTTCCTATCTTTAGATCTTCCTTAGAGATTTTTTTTTAAGATTTTATTTATTTATTTGAGACAGTGCACATGAGTGGGGGCAGGGCCAGAGGGAGAAGCGGACTCTGAGCTGAACAGGGAGCCTGACCTGGGACTCGATCCCAAGTACCCAGGATCATGACCTAAGCTGAAAGCAGTCACTTAACTGACTGAGCCACCCAGGTGTCCCTAGAGTAAAGATTTAAATTTAAATATAAAATTAAGAACTCTGTGAGATTCAATTCCTCATTAATCAGCAAGGACATTTTGTTGAAATCAACCCCAGAACCTTCCCCGGGAGAACTGAGAGGCCACTCACTGCGCCCCTTCCGCAGAACCACCCTTGTGCTCACCTGGTCACCTGCCTCCCGCGTGACACTGACAGGCTGCACCCCTTGCCCCCCAGCAGATTAAGTGCCCGTGTTCATATTGACTCCTTTTTGCTGATAATGTTTCCCAAATACAAAGATTAAAAACCCGGTATCTTGGGCTTTTTGGTTTTTTGAGGTTTTTTTTTTTCTGTTCTGGTATTGCTTTCAGCGAGCCCTGGGTGGCACTTGTTGGGCTCTCTGTGTGACCAGGAAGCACGTTTACTTCCACGAGGCCAAACGGCACAACAGTGCTGCTTCATACCTTGTTCCTTTGTGACCTCAGAGTGTTTGTCTTGGTTCCTGAAATTCTTCTTTGACATTGTGCAGTCAAGACACTCCTATGGGTTTAAGTATTTTGAGATGTGACATTTTAACTACGGGGCTTTAGATGATATTTCACCAGCAGTAGTCTCTTTTCAGTGATGAAGCCTGCGTATGCAGTATTTTCTCAATGGGACTAGGAAAATGGCCCAAACTTCCTTAGCATTTTATCAAAGCAGAAAGAATTACTGGATACTTTAAATATGATGAAGGTTAAGTTCAGGCCTCAAATGCCTATAAGCCTCTTTTATATTTAATGAATCATTTTGTGGTATTTGCATAATTCTATAAATTTTTGAAGTGTAGATAAAGCAAATGTTCACACATTATATTATAATGCTCAGTTTACCCATTAGTTCAACAGTAATTAACTTGTTGAAGCTTAGAGCTTCAAAAATAAATGAGATTATTTGTTCAAAATGCCATCAGGTCTTCCTGGAATGACATTTAAATTATGTAATGTAAATCCATTTGACCTGTGAGTCCTTGTCATTATTTAGTGACATTTCTTACAGAATAAATTGTTTGCAGGTTGGGCAGCCTGCTACAGAGCTTGGCAGAGAGCTATAAAAACAAATTATCCTTTCATTTTATACATCATTTGTTCAAACATTGGTAAAAATTGCTTTGTTTTTCTATAATAGAGAAGTGTCATTCAGTGGCTAAAAGCACATTAGCTATTTGAGACACAGACCACAGACTGTGTCAGCAGAAGTATCTGAAGGAAGAAGAGCCAGCCTTACACCTGCCGTACTGCATATATTAAGGACGAAGAATGCCTTTCCCCTTTGCCTGCTAAGTTTACCACAGAAAATGTAAAACACAGTGAATCTAGGTTTTTAAAGTTCAGGAAATGTGTGATTCTTTTTCATTTTGTTCCACTTTGCTTGTTTGTTTTACTTTGCATTTGCTTTATGGGTAAACTTAAATATTTAACGTAGCAGTGAAATGTCCCAGATTTACCATGGGGCTAGCATATAAAGCCAAGTCAGTAGAAGAAAGCGAATAAACATCATCTCTGCTATGCTTGATAGTCAATAGTTTTCAAAGAAGTATTCTTTCTAGTTCATTTTATAGGCGTTAAGATACTTGTATTTTGCTACTTTATTTTTTTTTAAACATGACAGCATTAGCATTTTTTAAAAAGATTTTATTTATTTATTTGACAGAGAGAGACAGCCTGCAAGAGAGAGGGAACACAAGCAGGGGGAGTGGGAGAGGAAGAAGCAGGCTCCTAGCAGAGGAGCCTGATGTGGGGCTCGATCCCAGAATCCTGGGATCAGGCCCTGAGCTGAAGGCAGACGCTGAACAACTGAGCCACCCAGGGACCCCTGTATTTTGCTACATTAAAATAAAACCCAGGACCTTAGTGAAAGACTCTGTTAACAGTCCAGGAGATTGTTGTGCCAACAGTTGAAACAGATCACATTACTTTTAAACTTTCTGACTCCTTATTAATGAGGCCAAATGTTAAAACATGTCGCGAGTGCAGTTTATTTCATTTTTCCCTCGGTGCCTCTCGGCAGTCATGTGATACATCACCTTGCTCTGCCTGGGGGTGGCTGCTCTCCGGGGGACTGCACCTGCTGTGGGGGAGGGGACACTCAGGTGCACTTAGAACACCCAAAGGAGAAGGGCAAGGTTGGCCATGATTGGACCGCGTCTGGTGTGTTTTGTTTCCAGGATAGCTAAAGGCCCACAGAAAGCACTAGTAAATGCATGCTAGCCTAACTACTCTTATTCGGAGGTGTTTGCCTGTAGGGGGAACTGAGTCTGGCTCTGTTCGATTATTAGCCAGTAAGCTTTTTGAAGCCAGGTTGTACGGTGTTTGCCAGCCCAGCACGTAGTAGGCCCTCAGTGCTATAGTTTGACTGAATAAAGAATAACTTTATAACTCCCCAGCAAGCAGTTCAGGACTTTGGACATTTTAAACCTTTGTGAACTGTGTAATTCAATCGAAGTGGTATGATCAGAGTCCAGGAAGGGAGATGAAACCTTGGTCATGAGCCATGAATAGACAACAGTCATATTATAAAATATATGTACTAGAAACAGCTCTGTGCATCTCCCTGATTCTGACTCCTGTTCTAATTCAAAATGGTGATGCTAAGACCTGAAGATGTGAACGGACGTGATCAGCTCAGCTGCCGGATTTGTCATTTGTGTAGAAAGCCCAGTTGGGCACCCTCCAGGCGGTTTGACTGTAGAGACCAGGATAGCTCAGCCACGGTTAGCTCCCGCCTCTACCCCACACTCTGCCAGATAGGGAGACCAGACTTCACTTCTGCATTCTACACCTGTTGAGGTCAGTGGCCCCAAAGACAGTCACTCTGGGGCATCATCTCGTATGTGGCATTATTGCATGATTTATTGCAGTGGAATGGCTTAAGCCAGTTAGGAGTGTTCAAAAGGAAAGAAGACTGGCTTAGAAAAACATTGGCATTTTCTTGAATTATTATTTGTCCGTGCTTAACGCCTGTTGGTAATTCTGGCTATGATGAGGGAGGCCCAGTCCTGGGTGCCAGGCTAAGTGTTTATCATGTGTCCATTGACTTAAACTAAATATTTGTAAAACCTCCCACTAAGGAGCACTACACCTTCACCTGTTGTCACTGAAATCCTTGTGTCCCCCTGACCACATGGGGCACATGTCAAGAATTCCTTGTAAATTGCTGGGTCAAGGGGACAGAGCAAACATCTGTTTGTTCTTGTGCTCCTGGGTCTGCTCGTTGGAAGGCTCACAACCTACCGACCAAGCCAAGCTCACTGAACACTGTTTTTCCCTGGAATCCACACCCTAGGCTTTGGCGTGAGTCGGGGGGCGGGGCGTGCAGGTTATGCGTCATCCTGGGTGCCCGTTGAGAAAGCTCCTTGAAATCCAAGGGAATGAGAGTGTCATTGTTAGAAAATCCTGAGTTCTTCAGGTAAATCCTTCGTAAGTGTTGCAACTTGAACTGCAGGATGTCTTACCCATAGGCACCCTGAGGCCTTCGTTGGATGGCGTTCACACTGTAGTCTTAGCACTACATTCAAGTACATGGAACATCCTCGTGCCGTTTGGGAGTATGGCGCAGGCCGCTCTTAGAAACGTGGCACCGGAATAAATTTCTGCCCTGATCTCCAAAACCGCTGAGAAGGACAGCCTGCTCTAGCTCTTTCTACAGAGCAGGTTAAGTTTTAATAATTTCAGTTAGACTGCTTCTCAAAACTGTCTCCATCTGTTAACTCGCCCAGGCAGGCCAGGCTCCACTTGCTTAGCAAGCAGGAAGGGCGCGTGCGGCAGTGGTGCTCCCCGTGGGCCTCTGAGGAAGCGCTGCTGCGAGGAGAGTCTGCGGCAGGGCACGCCTGTTCCTCACAGTAAACCGACGCCTTGGCGATTTGCAAGGGACTCTCCCAGGTTCCCAGAAATGTGGAATTAAAATCAACTACTAAAATTCTTCTTGTCCAGGGGGAAAAGGAAAAATGCTCTTCTTGTAATCAGGGAGTCTTTCCTTCAACCTCCATCCTTGTCCCTCACACCCCACGGGGAGACGGAGAATCACAGCTCGGGGGCACGTGGAGAGCGAGGTCATGATTTAATAATATGCGGGTGCCTGTATTCCCCCACATTCCTTAGATCTTCATAATCAGGACCAAGGAAAGGAACATAGGAAATACTTGTGTTTCCACATCAGAAATGGTGTACATCCCCATACTGAGTAATAAATTACTTTTTCAGAATCCCGTGTTCTTTTGTTTTTATTGTTTTTTTTTACTGAAAAGTAATTTATCATAATATCTGTGATCTTTTTTTCTGGTTTTGAACAAAAACAAGTTGGAATTGACTCACGATCAGCTGCAATTTCTGGCTTTATAATTTGTTTTACTCTAGGCAGCCCTTCAGTTAAGTTTAATACAAAACACCTGATGACAGTCTTCTAAGTTCTTTTTTGTCAGAATCTGCCCCTCTGGGGCAAGAGCAGGAGAGGATTATGGGATTTAGCCTGGAAGACTTCGAGCCAGGAGATACCCACATCCTAAGGCCATTCGTTTTAAGAGTAAACCCAGCAAAACAATGAGAAGTTTCCCAACCATTATCAAAAACAGAAGTTTTGTAAAGCAATTTGCGTGCAAGTCAAGCAGCCTCCTGCGTTTGTCTGAAGTCTAAGCCCTTCCTGACGCTGCCGGGTGATTCTGGGAGTGGGATATTGTCATCGTTCTTGTCTGTGGGGAGATCTTAGCCAGGAGGTTAATTCAGACTCTTGCAATTTTTCAGCTCTAACACTCCAAGGAAGGCGGTGTTCGCTGGGAGCATGCAGCTGCTGGCCGGAGTCAAGCTGTGCACCGGGAGGACCTTGACCAACCACCCGCACTACGAAGACAACAGCCTGAGGGAGCGGACCAAAGCGGTGAGGGCCCCCCCGGCCTTTCCTCCCCCGGTAGCTTACACGGGCAAGTCGGGCCTGAGGGCCCTGGAGCTGGTGGCTGCTGAGTCTAGACTTTGCCCTGCCCCACGTCCACTAGAGGCATCCATATCCGTTCCTCTTGGTTAGAAGAATCACAGAAGAGAAACAGCTTGAGATGTACGGAAAAGAGCATTTGAGATCAAAGCTCTCAGCGTTTGAATAGGAGAGGGAAGGAAAAGGAATAGGGGCACACTGGTTGCTTATTTTATGAACTGGTGTGCGTGTGCGTGTACGTGTGTGTTAATTGGTAATACGGCCACATGGTTCAAGCTGAAGAATAAACAAAAGAGAACTTAGTGAAAAGTCTACATTCCAGCCCTCTGCCAGCTGCTGGCTCCCCTCACAGGAGGCAAATAGTGTTAGCAGTTTGTTGTATATCTTTCCACAGGGATTTTATGCATATACAGATGTGTGTACATGCACACACAAATACACACACACACGCACACTGTATTCATATCCTTTTCCCTCTCTTTTATGGGACAAGTCACATACTACATCTTGGTTTCTTTGGCACTCAACATATTTTGCAGCTCCTTCCATATCAGTATATATCAGTATATATTAACAGCTTTCTTGTTCTTAAATCTACAAAAACTGTGTTATGCAGATGTAGCATATTTTATTTAACCATTGGGGTTGTTTTCCTGTCTTTTGCAGTTATATAAATAATATTCCAAATGGTAAACTTGCATACGTATCACTCTGCACATCAGATTCCTAGGGGTGGAAGCACTGGGGCAGAGAGCATGGGCGTTTGTAACAGAGCGTGACAGATCGTCCTAAGTCGCCCTCTGTACAGATGGTACTAGTAACGTTCCAGTCAGTGGTGCAGGGGGTACCTGTTTCCCTTAGTCCTCCCCAGCGGTGGCTTCAAACTTTTTAATGTTTTATATCAGTCATTTCTTAATCTTTTTTTTTTTTTTTTAATTT
>NC_048229.1:42353058-42410649 GCF_002007445.2 Ailuropoda melanoleuca | reverse complement strand
CATAGCAGAAGAGCCTGATGTGGCTCGATCCCATAACGCAGGGATCACGCCC
This sequence comes from Ailuropoda melanoleuca, assembly GCF_002007445.2. NCBI lineage: Eukaryota > Metazoa > Chordata > Mammalia > Carnivora > Ursidae > Ailuropoda > Ailuropoda melanoleuca. Next base: position 42,410,597 of record NC_048229.1, on the reverse strand, counting down.
TGAGCTGAAGGCAGACGCTTAACCGCTGTGCCACCCAGGCGCCCCAGTCATTTCTTAATCTTAATAGCTCAAAATTTGCTGAAAAGTCTTGTTTTGGCCTGAGATTTAACTGGCCTAAAAGCACATGGTTTTTACTAAATCACCTGGATTTTATGAGAATATTTGAACCTAGAGTCCTGCTAAAATGGGAATTTTTCAATTGGTGCAAGTATTCGAGATCGCCCCAGGTTAGCTGGAGGAAGCAGGGAGGGTCCCTGGCTCTCCAGACCCAGAGTTCGGCGGAGAGGTGGCCTGTGTGGTGGGACTCCCGGGGGGGGGGGGTGGGCAGAAGCCACAGCAGGTGCACAAGGGGCTCCTCTGAGCACCATCGCCTCCAGGACCCTGCCCATGTGTGGGGACCGAGCTTTGTGCTCTCACAAAACTGATGTCGTATGGGTCCAGGTGCCCTTCTGCAGTCGTGACCTTCAAGTCCTGGGAACACCGTGGGCGTGAGGCCCGCTGCTGGAGTGTGGCGAGGAGGGCCCCACGGCACCAGCAGCAGAAGCAGACCGCCTCCCCAGCGGGGGCGCCCGTCTGGATGGGCACGCTGGCCCTCAGCGCCCCCGTCTCTTCAGAGACCTCATTAGAAATCAGTGTGCAGGAGAGGAGTCGGCAGCCCTCTCCGCCACCCCCCACACATTCACACACGCACACACACACACACACACACACACACACACACAAAAGACACGCAGCGTCTTCCTGACGCAAGTCACAGAGCACCCGGAGCTCACCGTCTGTCTTCACGTAAGGGATGTGGTGCTGGGGATGAGTGGGAAGGACGTGCCTCCCGCCGAGCCGCCACTGGGTGCTGTGTGTTCTTGCTCCGGGACGGGTGACAGAGAAGTGTAGGGTCTCCTGCTGCTCAAGCAGGGGCAGTCTGGCACCAAGGACCTATGGCGGTCCTTCTCCGCAACTGCTGTTGTCAGAAGCTGGGGCTCCTTACAGGTATGGGTGCCCTGGGCTGCGCCATCATGCTGAATGGATGCTTTCTGCCCAAAGATCTTTTTAAAGGCAGAGAAGGAGTCTTATTTACTCCACCGTGTTGTTTACCTTGGGGAAGCAGCCTTAGAATTGGCACCTACCGATGAATAACTCCCAGTGATACATTTTAAATCCATATCTTTTTGGTGTCTAAATCCAAATGCATTCAGCATGACTCACTCTTCCTTTTCTCCAGGCTGAGTAATTACAATATTCTTTTGGCAGTTTCCCCGCCACACTGCAGGCCTGCGGATGAGTGAGTGGCCCGCATGGGAAGAGGTGTCTAGGTCTTCGGCTCAACCCCCGCGGGACGTTCCCGCATTAGACACCCCTCCACTAACTTCCTGGCGGTTGAGTGGTATTTTTCCCTGTCCCCCGTTTATCTCATTTTGCAGGTTTATCAGATATATGCAAAGAGGTCCCCGGAGGATGTGCATGCCCTCCTGAGGTCCTTTGGTGCTGACTACGTCATCCTGGAAGATAGCATTTGCTACGAACGAAGGCACCAGCGGGGCTGCCGGCTGCGGGACCTGCTGGATATCGCCAATGGGCACGTAAGCCTGTCCCCTCGTCCCGGGCAAGGCTTCTGGAGGGGGGTCCACTCTGAACCTCTGTACGTTACAGAATGATGTTATGAACCAAGTACCTAGCTTCACTGCATTCTGTGGGACTCCTGGCTCTGGCACTTCAGGGCCGGCCGTGGGGGCTGGGCGAGGGGACAGATAATGGAGTTTTAGGCCCCAACTTCATATCAAATAGAGCAGCTCTGTGTTTAGCTGATTTGTATCCTGAGACTCTGCATAGAATCCATTTTTTAAGGCTTTGCTGTTAAAATAAAAAACAAAACCTCAACCTTTTAAAACCTACACTCTGAAGCATCGTTTTGGCCGGCATGTGAGTGTGACTGTGGCCGCAGGGCTCCCCTCCCAGCCACCGCTCTGTCACTGTCCCCTTTGTCCACAGGCACAGTGCCACAAAGATGGCTTTCTGTGGCCAAGCGTTCACTCCAGAACAGAAGAACAAGCTATTTCTCCCTCCTCCTTCTGAGGAAAATGTTCTTGAAGCTGTGCCAGGTCTCAGATTAGCTCAGCAGAAGATTTTTACCCTTTAAGAGGTGATGTGTGCTGTAATTATTTGGTATAAAAGCTGACAGATAGTTTTAAAAATGAATGGGAAAAAATGATAAGCCTGGCCTAAATCTCAAAACAACAACAACAACAACAACAACAACAACTTGACTGTACAGAATTGGAGATTCAGAACACCTCCAGTCTACTGTCATGGCAGACTTCACGTCTGGTTACTGCGGGCACCGTGCTGTACGTTAGAGCCTCAGGACTCCCTCACCTTATAACTGCATCATAACTCATAACCTCATAGCTCTGTCCTCTGACCAGCACGGACGTATGCCTTAACTTGATGGTGGTGACCGTTTCACCATGTACGTGTGTATCAGATCATCAGGTTGTTATCCTTTAACTATATACAATTTGATTTGTCAGTTATGCCTCAGTAAACCTGGGGGAAAGAGAACATGGATTCAAATTTTTGCTCAAAGAAAGTAGCTGTCTCTGACTATCTTGAAATCAGAGGAGATAACAGACTAAAGACATGCATTTAAATTTTGATTTGCATGTAACTTTTTCTAAGTAGGCCATCTCATGAGTTGGAGGATTCGCTCTGGTCATAGTCATTCTTCTCTGCACTTCATCTTTGTGAGAGTGGCAGTGTAGTACATTCCTAAGAACAAGGAGATCCAAGTTCTGCTTCTAGCTTTGCCATTGAAGGTGATCATCGTGTGACACTCGGCTCCCTCCTCAGCCTTGATTTACACTTCTGAAGGGGAAGGGGTGGACCAGATGATCTTTAAGTAGCCACTGACGTTGAAATAATACAATTTACATTCACCTAACATATCACTCTCAAAGAGACCCAATACCTATTCCTACTTCTCTTGTCTCCTGTAAATATGATTTTCCCCCCAAATTGTATTTGGTTTTGTTTTGGCTTTAGATGATGGATGGCCCAGGAGAGAATGATCCCGATTTGAAACTTGCAGGCCACCCTCGCTTCTGTGAAGAGATAAAGAAAAACCTGCCACCCTACACAGCATACTTCACTAGAGTGTTCCAGAACAAAACATTCCACGTTTACAAGCTATCAAGAAACAAGTAACCAAGCTCTCTGTTCAACCTCTATTTTTGATACATGAAGGTCCATCCTAATGAAACTCAACAGTAACATTTCATATGTCGTTAGGTAGCCTGTACCACAAAGCTGTGATATGAGTAAGTTGTAGAGATGTTTACACAAGCGTTACCGTCCTTGACAGTATCTTACACAAGCTTCTGTCTTTTCTATCTTGTTTCATTAATGTTCTTTAGCCTAAACGTTCTCAACTTTCTAGGACTGGTCTAGAATCTCATTGTTGGGGAGAACACTAAGTGGGCCACAGCAGCCTGAACAGCCACACATCATGGTGGAAACCCAGAGGCTGTTCAGCATTGAGATACTGTTCACTGACTTCAGACAGCTATGGTGGAATCGAATGAAGGGGATGCATAATTAAATTCTTAAGTATTATTTCATTAGTGAAGACCAAGGGATGGCTTTTTAAAAAGCTCCTTATCATCCTATTTCACCTAAATTTTTTATAATGTTTTCCAACTGTCATGCTTTTAATATTTTTTTAAAAATCATGTTAGGTCTTTATATACATCTAAAACTTTTCGTTGTGCCCTGTCTGAAATGTAAAGTGTAGCACTTCAGTATACGTGTCATGTGTCGTGTGTGTGTGTGTGTGTTACGTGTACGCGCATGTGGGTGCATGTTTTAATGCTGGATACAGAAAAGTGTGACAAATTCCTTATTGTAAGTTGTGAAAGGAGCCGAAATGTGATGTAGCCAAGCGGGTTTTGTTACTGTTTAGTGTTATTTTAAAATCTATTGATACTATTCAGCCTATCTTGCAAGTAAGAAAATTTTTCTTCATTTCTTACTCATTTAAATTTACTGGGTTTGCGAAATTTTCTAAACTTTTTGTTTTTAGCCTTTGTATTTTTTACAGCCTAGAACCTTGCAAAGTCTGAATATTTTTAAAATGTTCTATCTTAACTAATTCACTAATACAATATTTTTGGCAGAGAGCATTTTCATACCAAATTTGATTTGTGGTCTCCAATCTTACTGTGAGGGCCTGGGTCGTGTTATTCTTTTTCTTACTAAAAGGTAACCAAGTGCCTCTAAGTCACGCTTATTTGTAAACAACAAAGAGTATTATGTATACCTGTTCAAAAAGTTTTTGATAATTGCTTTTATAATTAATTTCTAATGAGGGGGACATGTAAAAGTTGCTGATAAAAGCATATTGCACATTTAATTAAATCAAGATGGTTAATGAAATTAACTTTCTCCCCTGTTCTTGCCAGTTGAAAATGATGTAAAGGTTTCTCCTTGCAGTTGTACTGAAGTAAATTACCGTACGCATCAAGATAGATATATCACATTTTCAAATTATTTCACATTCCTACTTATTAAACAGTATTCAAAAAGAAATGTTACACTGTCATGTTGGACTCCAGGATACTCAGTTTTTTTATCAAAACTTATTTAAATAAAAAATTGACACTGGCTGGGTTACTAAATTATGCAGCTGAAACTCCTGAATTATGTCTTTCCTGTATCCTGTAATAAGGTTGGAGACCACTGCAGGTTAGGATAATACAATAATAAAACACTTTAATCAGTACTAAAACTTTAATTAAGCCAGTAATGATGCATGCCTAGTGTGGCTGACAGCATGGGTCAGTACATCCTTCAGCGAGTGCCTTACTCTTAATTGAAACGAAGCACATGTAAGGTACATGTTAGACCATGTAGTTTCGTTTTTCAAGTCGTCTATTAACTTCCTGATAGATTTCGGTTTTATTTTAACTATTTCTATATGCACTAATCTAAGCATTTGGGTATGTGGAGTCTCAGTATAAGAAACATGTACTTAAATTTGTATGCTTATCGATAACCACCACCTTGATGGCACACAGGAATCTTTTTCTCCTAGTGTAGGTGCCATTGTTGCCAAGACATCGAGTGTTGAGTCTTCAGTGAAAAATATAAAGTGCCAAAAAAAAAAAAAAATCTTGCAAGACAGAATCCATGCATATACTCTTTCCAAGACACTGTGACCGTGTAGAGTAGACATTTTTCTTTTCTGATGACCACGTCTGTCAACAAATCATGTTAAACATTGTTAATGCTCATCAGTTTCTCTTTTATGACCTTCTCATCGGAGTCCACAGGAAGAAAGAGGAAGAGTGACTGACTCCTGGCCCTCTACCAAGCCAGAGCACGTCACCCGGGGCCTTCGCTCCCCGCCACACAGATCTCAGCGGCTGTGTTAATATTTGGTAATAGCCTCAAATTGTGGCTGTTTTTTTTATGGGTAGAGTAACCACTTGATTTTGCTTCAGAGTTAGCGTTCAGAAGAACCTCTAAGTACAGTAAGTGCTCTTAATGACCTTCTGCTTACGTGACTCACCAGATTCCCCGACAGTCTCCATCCCTCCTGTGAGCTGACTGACCAGGCCGCTCCCCGTGTCCCCTCCTGCCTGTGCTCCCTCCTGTGCGCTCTGTGCCCCTGCCGAACTGCTCTGTGCCAGTTCTCCTTCTTGTTGTGAGGACACAGTTCAACACAGACCTAGGAAATAGGGGTGTAAAAAGCAAGGGTCATTTCTGTGAACATTAACTGGAATGTTTTGGTAAGGTTTGATGAAGGTCGAGTTGCTAACAAAAATTGCTTCTAAATAAATTAGGTGTGGTTGGGAAAATTCTAAATTATTGGGAAAACATAAAATTCAAGAAAATTTCTGAGCTTCGGTTGCTTTATAGATTTAAGTACTCACTCTGCCTTTAAAAATATCTAGACTGACCAGAGGTATTAAAATGTACCCGAACCATATTACTGTATGATTTATGCAAGCCTAGAACTGGAATCGTTGAACCCTTATTGCAAAGGAAAGACCTTGGTTTCACAGCAGATTAGCAAATGAATGGACAATTATACATTTAAAGTTATGATTCCCTGCTGAAATCTACTGGCTTCATTAAATGGCTGATGCTGATCTCAGTGGCTAATAGAGATTCTACTACAGTTGAAAGGTTCCAGTCACTCTTTTATTACAGACTTGAGAAGTAGGGATTCATTTCAGATACATGAGCCAGGAGCATAGTTAGGTGTTATCTAGGCCATCTGTTGTCCACTTAGAGATGATTTTCTTGAACTTTGTGAGGTCAGCGAGGGGTGTGTGTGTGTGGGTGTGCGTGCATGCGTGTGCGCGCGTGGGGGGTAGGGCAAGGACAGATGTAGAGGTTCATCTGGTCCGCATCTTTACTTCACAAATTAGCTAAACATGTTTATTCTGATCCCACGTGACTCAGACGTCTTTTTGTCTAAGATGTACCAATTTTAGCTCATCTTTTCCAAAAGCTACCTGAGTTAACATAGAAATACTCCATTTTTAAAATTTCATTTAAACCTTGGAATTAATAGGAAGATACTAAAACATGCTCAGATCGTGTATCTTGGTTAATATGCTCCCAGATGCTTTATATATGACAACCTTTTGGCCCAGAAGAGAGTGCTTTTCTGTTGATGGAAAAAAACTTTTAAGATGAGAGTAGAGTGGCTTGCTTTCTTGTAGCAACTGGCAACTGGCTTTCTGTATTTAACATCCTCTGGGTAAAATCTTACAAAGAGCTTTTATAATTTGTTGTACTGAATTGTACGGAGATTATATACTAAATAAAGCTCTTTTAAAGTACACAAGATGAGTGTTTTTCCTTTCTTTGAAGGTCAGAAACCAAGGACCCAGCTATTGAAGTGTATTAAATATGTGCTACATAGAGTCTAGTCCTTAAAGATGGTTGTGCCAAGGTTTTGGCTGGACTTTTTAATGTTGAAGGAGTTTATTTTTTCATGGAATTTGGTTTGATAACTACTTACTTGTTTTACTTGAACGTCAGGGTTATAGTTTGTATTTCTAAAGAGAAGGCCGCTATCAGCAGAATTTATCCTCAAAAAGGTAAATGCTGTTTATTTTCACCTTTGGAATTGTTTCTACTTGTTGATTAAATTTTCCATCGATAGTAATTCGGGGAGATAGGCGGTAGTCCATATTTCGGTAAGAGTTTATAGATAAGTCTGCTTGACTGTTACATTGTTCAGAGCAGATACTGAAATTCCAAACAGAAATAGACCAGTATGCTTCCAAATAGAAGAAACCGGCTGTGGGGTCTCGGATATTTTGTGCAGACTCTTAGAAAGCTCTTACACTCTGAAGTTATTGAGTACACTCTGCTAGAATGATCTGTAACACAGGAAGAGTTACAAAGAGTACAGATAAATGAGAGATTCGGGATAGGAATGAACTGAACAGGTAATGGTTTGGCTGACACCAGGCACGTAGAAGATGAAATGCTGTTTCTCTGCCCCTTTCAAAAGTGGTATCTGAAACTCATCTCAAACCTTTTCAGCTAATTTAAAACAAGTTTGCTTTATAGTATTGTTTTTTGAAGTGCAGATAATAGAACTATAGTGTAAAGTGAAATCAGTTTAGTGGGTTGCAACCGGTATCAGAGGACTGAAAGAAAGAAAGGGAGAGATGGGGAAGGGGACAGCACAAATGGGGAAGGTAAGTACTGTTTTGTGCGGTAGTGGTTTGTTATACGTGGAGGCATCATTGAACCGAGGTGCCGTATAAAATGTATTTCTTAGTGCTTGAAAACCACACGCTTACAGCAGGGAGTATCCCGGGAGGAGGGCATCTTGAAATTGGCTCTGTCCTTGTCCCCGAACTCTACTCTAGTAAAGCCCTTTGAACAATGATGATATTGAAGACTTACTACATATTTTTAGATGTGATATAGACTTGTTATTTTTTTTAAGTCCTTATCTTTTAGAATTTATACAGCCATACCTTAGAGATATTGTAGGTTGGGTTCCAGACCACCACAATAAAGCAAACATCGCAATAAAGTAAGTCAAATAAATTTGTTGGTTTCCTAATGTGCATAAATGTTAAGCTTACATCATACTGTAGTCTGTTAAGGGTGCAGCAGCATTATGTCTAAAAAATGTACATCGGAGCTTTCGGCAAGTCTTAATCACTGGTCACAGATCATCATAAGAAATATAATAATGAGGGGCGCCTGGGTGGCTCAGTTGGATAAACGTCTGCCTTCAGCTCAGGTCATGATCCCAGGGTCCTGGGATCGAGCCCTGCATGGGGCTCCATGTTCAGCAGGGAGCCTGCTTCTCCCTCTGCCCTTCCCACCACTCATGCTCTCTCTCTCAAATAAATAAAATCTTTATATATATATATATAAAGTGAAAAGTTCTAAATATTGTAAGAATTATTAAAATGTGACATAGAGACACAAAGTGAGCAAATGCTGTTGGAGAAGTGGTGCCAAAAGAAATGCTCAATGCAGGGTTGCCACAAACCTTCAATTTGTTAAAAAAAAAAAAAAAAGCAATATCTGCAAAGCGCAATAAAATGAGATATGCCTCTGCTCAAATACTTGCAGATGGAATTATAATGACAGGGTTTACATCAAAATGATTTTGTGGGCGCATGTAGGTAAAACAAGATTGAGTTGCTATGGTTTAAGCTAGTTTGGAATTTTTCATCGTGAAAAAGAAGTTAGAATCAACAAATCAGGAAACTGGGAAGATTAAAATTTAAAAGAACTGGACTCAATCAACTAGGGAAATAGTAGAAAGGACAAATCCCTAAAAGATTGGTGTTTTAAAGCTAGTTCTTTTTAAAAGACTAATGAAATAAATACCTGGTAAATCTGATTAAGAAAGGGCAAAAATACATGATCTAAGGATGTGAAAGAAGACATAATCCCAGAACCAGAACTGGTAAAGTAATTATATAAACTAACATATACAATTCTCTGGCAAATGATAAATTGGTAGCAGAATCAAATTACTTGTGGTTGCAGGAGGCCATTAGTTCCTAGAGGCCACTCTTCTTCACTCCGCAAGGCCAGCAGGAGAGCATCTCTCCAGGAAGGTCCAATTCCTCTTTTAAGGCCTTTCACTTGAGTGAGTCAGGCCCCTCCATGATAATCTCCATTTTTATTAACTCAAAATCAACTGACCTGGGACTGAATTACATCATCCACAAAGTCCCTTCACTTTTGCCATATGGTGTAACATAATCATGGGAGTGACGTCAATCATATGCACAGGGCCCACTCACACCCAAGGGGAGAGGATTATACACAGCATGTTCACCAGGGGGTGGCAATGTTGGGGGCCATCTTAGGATCCTGCCGACCACAGGTTAGAAAGAAAACCAGGCTCTGGCCAAAACTAACTTATTTGGTAGCACTTAACCCAGGACGACAAACTTTAAGAGAAGGGGAGCACACAAGGAGAGTCCCAATCTCACCCTGCCTGTCTTCCTTGGAGTCTTCTGAAACGTGGCGTAGGGAAATGGAGCTCAAGCAGTAGCAGTCTTACTGGAAGAAATGGGTTGGAATTCATAGCTGAGTGGCTAGGATTTGGTAGGAGTTGGAGGGGCAGGGCACTAGAGAGGAGGGCGTTGCAGAAAGAGAAAACTGAGAAGTTCCCTTGGGGTCCTTGGCTAATTCCTAACCCAAACGTGTATGGCTTACCAGAGGACATCTGGTAAATGGCAGAGAGCCAAACAGAGACTTCAGAGGATACACAGTGCTGAGGAGACATTGCAATTGTGGTCCAACCAGCAAGGAGAGATTATGGTGAGCCTCCCTAGCCACTGAACTAACTGAGACACGAGAAAGGCTATACCTTATCCTAGGAGTAGAGGCTGTTATCCTAACTGCCTGTCCAAAGCAAATGTAAATCTGCTATGAAGGATGATAACCTAATCCATGGCCTCAAATCATCTCTGCATTTCCAAATATATAATGTATAGCACTCAATCAAAAAAAGACTGAAACAATTGAAATAGAAACAGCCACAGTCTAATCATATATTGGAGTTTAAAGCACAGACTTAAACTGTGCTTATTATATTTAAGAAATTAAATGACAAGATGGACAATTTAGGTGAACTGAAAACTATAAAAAAGAACAACATGGAAATACTAGAACTGAAAAGTGTAATAAATTAAGTACTCAGTAATGGATTAAATTGCAAATTAGACACAACCAAAGAGAGAATTGATCAACTGGACAATAGGTTAGAAGAAGATATCCAGACTAAAACCTGGGAGAAAAGATGAAAAAGAAAAAAGCAGGAGATATTTCTTAGAACATGTCACTTTATCCTGGAAGTGTAACTCAAGTCCCACAAGTGAAGGAAGGACAATGGACCTATATGACTTTGGGCAAGCTACTTATCCTCTTAGCTTCAGTTTCTTGTTTTGTAAATAGAAGTGCAAAAATTATGGGGTCATTGAGGGGATTTTTTTAAAAGGTTATTTACTTATTTATTTGACAGATGGCTAGAGAGCATAAGTAGGCAGAGTAGCAGGCAGAGGGAGAAAGAGAAGCAGGCTCTCCGCTGAGCAGGGAGCCCGATGCAGGGCTTGATCCTAGGACCCTGGGATCATGACCTGGGCCGAAGGCAGATGCTTAACTGACTGAGCCACCCAGGTGCCCCCATTGAGGGGATTAAATGCAACAACATTTAAAACACTAGGCCCAGTACTTTGCACATTGTAAGTACAGTTGGTGGAAGCCTTAGGATATTATCATCATCGTTCTCAATCATCAAAATTAGAACATCAAAGAGAAAAGTCTGAAGAACAAAGTTATATGAGTCAGACAGATACTAAAGAGCCCTTAGTAATTTATGTGAACTATTCTTGCTGTAGAAAAGAACTTAAAAAAAAAAAAAACTGTACGGGCTTAGAAGGAGATTAACAAGAGCAGTTTGCAAGGAAACCAGCTTCTTAGTATCTTTCAGTATATATTTACATCACAAGGAGAGGTGTGTCTGTATCTCTGTATGTATATATATGTATATGGGAGGGAGGGAAAAAACAGTCATGGACTAAGTCTAAGAAAGGCTGTTGATTGCATGTTTTTTGGAAGACATTATCACTGGTGAAGATAAATGTCAAAGCTTTGCCAAGATGAACATATAAAGAAAATAGAAGTGATTGTGTATGGATCTGCTTAAGAGAGAGAAAAGAGTGAAAGAACATGATTTCGGGACTAGCACAGTACTTAGAGCAGCAGTGTGCTAATTAGGGCTCATACATTTAATGAAACGATTAGCATTTTCTCCTGCGAGAAAAGGTAGATTTTCTTCCCCAGGAAATGACACCTGTAAACAATTATCTCTCTTATCATTGCTATTACGATAATTTACATAAGTTGTGCTCATTTAGATTCACTGCCATTAATTATTTTTTTACGACACCTGGTCTCACACTAGATTCTCCCTGGCTAGGGAAGTACTTTGGGAGTATTGATCATTAATGGTGTAGTACAAATAGACAAGACCATTATTAGGGGAACTACTATCCAGTTATTTTGCTCTGTCTTGGTGGGCAGCGTTTTTGTCTCTTTAATGCAATATGTTTCAGACTCTGAGTATCTGGGGGCGTGTGGGTGGCTCAGTTGGTTAAGCATCCAACTCTTGATTTTGGCTCAGGTCATGATCTCAGGGTCGTGAGATTGAGTCCTGTGTCGGGTCCCACACTCAGTGGGGGAGTCTGCTTAAGATTCTCTCAAATAAATAAATAAATCTTAAAAAAAAAAAAAAAGAATCTGAGCATCTGTCAGAGCCTGGTGGATTAAGAACTTCAGGAACACAACCTTCCCTGTGTCTCATTGGGTTCAGTGATCCCTTCCATGAGACCTTACTGAGCGAGACCCAAGGGTTGGACAGGCCCTGGATACAAACATGGATTTTAACATTTCTGTTATTGTATTGAATAAAAATATTACGATGACATGCTTTGGACAGAGTTATAAAAACTCTTAGAAAATAAGGGATGTGCCATTAAGAATTTTCATGTTGGGAGTTAGAGAATACCTAACTCAAATTGGTTGAAATCATAAAAAGATCTGGTAGCACATTTCACCATTTTTTTTAGGCCTTTGGGTCAGGCTTAATCTCATGTCCCACTGATTGAATTCATTCACTCGATATCTCTTGAGAGCTGTAGGCGCTGGGACATGTCAGTGTACAGAACAGACAAGGTCCGTAGTCTCATTGAACTTACATTTTGGTGGAGGATACAGACAACAGATTAACACATTTAAAAAAATGCCAAATGTTTGAAGAGAATTAAAATCATAGGCTGTGATAGAGCGTAACCGGGTGGTTACTTGGTTTTAAGTGCTCAGAAAGGCATTTCAGCTTGGATTTGACTGACAAGACAAATCTGCTCTAAGACCGGAGGAAGAAGGGTTGCAGGTAGACGGGAGGAGCTCGGTGCAATTAAGGATCAGAACTAAGAACACGGGGAAGAGCGAGAGCAGGCCAGAGTACATGTACCTCAGTAAATAGGTTGAATTTTACTGCAAATATGATTTAAAAAAAAAACCTGGAGGATTTTGAGCAGAGTAGCAACATTATCTAATTTATGTTTGAAAGAAATGTGTCTATGGATGCTGTGTTCATTTTCTATTGCTGCCATATCAAATACTAAAAACCCCTGTGCTGAAAACACTCCAGATATAGTGTCTCTCTGTCTTGTAGTCAGAAGTCAGCACAGCTCAGCTGTTTCTCTGCCCAGAGTCTCAGGACAAGGAAAGGCAGCCCCCCTCTGAGGGCTCTAGGGATGAGTCCACTTTCAGCCTCATTCAGGTTGTGGCCAGAATGCAGTTCTATGTGTTTGTGGAACCAAAGTTCTCATGTCTTTGCTGGCTCTCAGCCAGGGACCCCCACTTAGCTCCTGGAAGCCTCCCTGGGATCCCTGTGCACGGCCCCCTCCATCTCAGACCTGCAACGGGCGCAACATCCCCACCCTGCCGCTGCTTCCTCTCTGCCGTATCTGCATGACTACAGCTGGGAGATGTTCTCCACTTTGGAGGGCACGCAGCATTGGATTGCACCCACCAGCAAACACAGGACAATCTCCCTGTCTCAAGGTTTGTAACCTTCACCAGATCCGCAAGGACCCTTCTCCCAAGTAGCAGGACGTATCCACAAGTGTTGGAGATGAGGAAGTGGAGACTGGGGCTGGGGGACAGATTCAGCCTACCGCAGACGCTGTGTGGGAGTTAGACTTGGGTGTGCAGAGGGTAAGATTGGAGGCAGGAAGACCTGCATTAAGGGTATTTTAGCCGTCCCAGTGAAAGTTATGGTCTGGTGAGCAGAATAGTACTGGTGGAGAATGAAGAGAGGTAGGATTGATAGAACTTGCAGGTGGATTATACATTGGCAATAAGGGAAAGAGAGATCGAGGGTAACACCTAGATTTTTTTTTTAACTTGCATAACTGAGTGTATGATGGTAGTGCCTTTTCTTGAGATAGAGAAGACTGGTATGGTAGTCATTATTGGTGTTCAACAAATATTTCTGGTTCTCCCTTCTTCCTGTCCTCCTTTTGGTGCAATGTGGCCTTAGGACTAGTTCTGGCCAGTGAGATATGTCCCTTCTGGGTCAGAGCATTTAACTGCCAGCCCCAAATCCTTAAGATTCTTTCTCTCCCCGGGTCCTGGAATAAGGGCGCCATGGAACTGAGCTTCCTGCTGACTTGCATTCAATGTGCAGTTGAAAAATTAACCTCTGTTGTCTTAAGTCACTGAGATTCAGGGCTGTTTGTTACTGCACCACAATCTCGCTTATCCTGACCTAATATACTGAGGAGGAGCAGGCCTTTTGCAGGAACAGGAATAAAGGCTTATGGAGCAGCCATGGTAAATCTGAGATGCTTGATCAACGGCGTGGCAAGAAGTGTGCCTCTCTGCCCACTTCACTGCTCTACTGCAATCACTATTAACATACTACCCCATTCTCATAGACCTGTTCCTGTTTCTAGAACAGCTGCCAGCTGCTCTCCATGTCTATTTTGCTCTGTGGTCCAGAGTCTGAGGGGAGATAACGTACTTCCCAGATAACTCAAAGGTCCAGAAAGGAGTCTTTCTGACGTGGCCTGCTTCATGTGCCCATCTTCCGACCAATCACTAAGACCATGGGGAAGGGTTATGTTGACGATTGAGGCCAGTTTCTCCCTCTGGAGTTGAACATGAGACCAATCCTATGGAAATCACATGGCTATGAACACCAGAGTATTATTGGGAAGAGAGAAGGTAGAATTGATGTTGGGAATACACGTCCCATTTTCAAGTTCCTGTAACAGATCTGGCACCATCCCGTGGTATTTTGCATGTATCATCTTACTCGTAATCCCAACCTTCATGGAATCCGAATGAATACTGATAATCTCAACTAAAATCGACAGAGATGCCAGGTATGTAAACTTTTAGCCTTTATTCGCCCATAGATTTATCTAGACAAACTCTTTTCTCATACGAGCTGTGCGAATAAGTCACATTTTCCCCCAGTGTCATCACAATGAAACCCAGGGTCTGCCCATTACCTGCATGGCCCACATCTGCTTCTCAGTCTGCCCCCTCAACCTCTGCCTAAGAGGCAAGAGACCACACTCATAATCCCTGCCCACAGCTGTCTTACCCAAAGTGGGCTCTCAGGATTCTTCTCTTGGTATTTGCAATAAGACTTAGGAACCCTGTTCAGTCTCCAGGGGCGATGTAAAATGCAAAATCACAGGACATGGAGCAGCTACATGCATAAAGCAGACAAAGCCAATGTCCTGAATGAGAGAAGCAGACACAAAGAAGTAGCAAGAAGAGGCCACGTGCCCCCCACCCCCCCGGCGAGGCAGGGGGAGAAAACTCCAAGGTTGCACATTGCTAGTGCCTGCACCGAGCCCCCCTGAGGCTGGCCTCCCTCACTGTTCTTGGGTTCCATGAAGCACCCCTGTGACCTTTCCAGGAAATTACTTCTTTGACTTGAGCTAGTGTGAGCATCCATTCTTTGTAACCAAATGATCCCTAAGGAAGACACTCGAGTGAAGGCAAAGAGTTCTCACGAGTCTGGTTTTCTTGAGGCAGACACCTTTTTTAAATGTTCTTTATTCTCAAACCCACCTCTTCCACACAGTTCCCATGGCACTTGTAGCCCTGAATTCTAGTTAATTACATATGTTCCCGCCCTTCTTACTGTGTTGGGAACTTCCTGAGGGTAGGGCTATTTGTTTCTCGTCTTCAAGTTCCCAGCGGACGCACAGAGTGAGTGTGTCGTAAAGGCCTGTCGCATCAGAGTCTGCAGTTAAGATCAGGTCCGTCTGACTAAATAATACCCAGCGAACTCTAGTCAGTCCCCTCCTCCCAGAGGGAGTGACGGAATGGGACCATGGACCATGATGCTGGGCAAGCTAATTTTCCTTTCCTACTGCCAACTGAAGAAACTGATCCACTACACATTCCAGAAGGGATGGAGGACTGTGAAAACGCCACGAAAAAATTGTCCAGGCATTCAAGTCAACAGAAAAAACAACAACAACAACAACTGTTAGTGACAGACTGTATGTCCACTTCAATAGGCTATCTTCTATGTCATTATCGGGAACACTGCTCCAATGTTTATTAATTAAGCCACGCTTAATTTTGTTGTTCATATTTTTGGTATATATAATTATTTATTACTTTTTGTCAGTTGTTGAGAAAGGTGTTAAAATCTCCCATTGTGATTGTGGATTTGTATATTTCTTGGTTTAGTCCTGTTAATTTGCTTTATATGTCTTGAAGCAATGCTATTGGATACATTAAGATTTAGAGCTGCTGTCACTTAATGGTGGACAAATCTCTTAAACATTGTGAAAGGCCCCACTTGATGTCTAAGTAATGCTTATTGCCTTAGCTCACTTTGATGTTACCACGGCCATGCCAGTGGTCTGTATGGTATATATATATATATATATATATATATATATATATATATATACACATATATATATTTCTACCCTTCTTGTTGGAACTTTTCCGTATTCCTATATTAATGATGGGTCTCTCATAAACGTAGAGTTGGAGGGGATCTCCATCCTGACCATTTTTTCTTCCTTTTGATAGGAGTGTTTAGTCTGTTTAGATGTTAATGTAATCATGGGTAGATACACTGGGGTACATACACAGTGATGTCATGTCCTTCTCGGGTTATCTATCCCATCTGGAGGCATGTGATCCATTTTTCCCTTTTCAGTGATACTGATTTTGATCACTTAGTTAAGGTGTTGCCCGGTTACTTACTGTATAGTTACTTACTGTATAGTTATTAATTACAAAAGGATCAGTAGTAAGTGTGTGGAAAGATATCTTGAGAGCAAAAACCCTGTTCTTCATCAATCCCCACTCCCTACTAGATCTACCACCCATCACTGATCTTTTTATTTTAATGTTCATGCTCTTCCAGATTTGAACAATGGGAGTCCATCAAGCTGGCTCTTATGGGTTTTTTTTTATGTGCCCCATCTTTTCTCTTAGCCTTTCCTCTCTTATTAAAGAAAAATCACACAAAATCGTTTCAGAATTGCTATACTTATAAATCACTATGAAAATCAAACCTACTCCAAAGAATTCAATATTTGTTTGTATTTCTTTATCTTTCTTTCTTTCTTTCTTTTTTTTTTTTTTTTTTTTTTTTTGGGGGGGGGNTTTGGTGTGAGGATATATAGTCAAAGTACTATGTTTAAATGTCACTTGGGGCACCTGGGTGGCACAGCGGTTGAGCGCCTGCCTTTGGCTCAGGGCGTGATCCCGGCGTTCTGGGATCGAGCCCCACATCAGGCTCCTCCGCTAGGAGCCTGCTTCTTCCTCTCCCCCTCCCCCTGCTTGTGTTCCCTCTCTCGCTGGCTGTCTCCATCTCTGTTGAATAAATAAATAAAATCTTTAAAAAAAAAAGTCACTTGAAGTAATTCTTACTCCCACCACTTCGTTGTGATTGTTGTTCCATTGTACATAATCCAATTCATTAGTTTCTGGTTTTTCCTTTCTTTGCTTCTTTTGCTAAAATAAGCAGACCCGTGTATGGTTTTTTATTTTCCATTTTCCCTTACACAAAATGAATATATATTCTTTTGCCCTTTGGTCTTTTTGCTTAACGGTTTAGCCTAGAAATCATTCCATATCAGAGAGATTTTGCTCATTCTTTTTAACAGCTGCCTAATCAAGTTAAGCTCCTTAACATTGATTGATTGATATGTTTCATCTCTCCTCTTGTTGTTATAATTACTGTGTGTATCATGTTTACTGTGTTTCGTTATGTGATGTGTCAACTTCTCTCTAAAATTATTTATTATATTTAGGAAAACTCATGTTTGGTTCCCCTGGTTACCTTTGGTGCTCTTTATCAGGCATAAGTGAGGTAAACTCATTGAACTTTTACTATCTGGTGTTGAACTGTCATCTGGCCAAAAATCAGTGATCATATTTGACTTTTTTCTTTCTTCCCCTTCTTGTTATGTTTAGTTGTAGTCTTTCTACATTGTCAGAACATATTCTGGTTACTGCTCTTTCTGGACCCATATCTCTACCTGTTGTAAGGTTCTTATGTATCACCTGAAGTGATATGGTATTACTTGAAGGTATAAAGATGCATATTGTAAACCTTAAAGCAACCTCTCTCTCCCTCTCGATAGATGGATGATAGATAGATATAGATAGATAGATAGATAGATAGATAGATAGATAGATGATAGATAGATGATAGATAGATAGATGATAGATGCAGAGACAGTTATTTACCATAAAGACACTCATTAGTGTCTTTTTAAAAATATTTTATTTATTTATTTGACAGAAGGCGAGAGAGCATGAGCAGGGGGAGGGGCAGAGAGAGAGGGAGAAGCAGATTACCCGCTGAGCGAGGAGCCCAAGGCAGGGCTTGATCCCAAGACCCCGAGATCATGACCTGAGCTGAAGGCAGACACTTAGCTGACTAAGCCACCCAGGCGCCCCAAGAATTAGTGTCTTAATAGAATTTGTTATTAAAAGCCTCTCCAGAGAGTTCCACTCCCACTGTGGCAGCATGACCTCAAGCATCACTGGGAAGATTATTTTTAAAAACCATCCATGTAAAGTCTGATATTTATCTTAAGGAAATTATCTTGAGGGCATACAGACAACAAGGAAACATTTCTTCGAGAAAATCTATTAAAACTTGGCATTTGAGCCACAGCCTGTTCCCCGCTCCTCCCCTTCCAGGTCAGCATGACCGAAGCCACTCCAGGCAGGTGCAGCCAAGAACATGGGGCTCCTGCTCCCCTGCTCCCCGTAGCTGCTGCGGTGTCTGTCCGGGAGGGGGCAGCTCACTGGCACGTCTCCCCCTCCGGCCCCCGCTGCCTGCTGTGGAAGCCGGGTTCCTGGCAAGTGTGGCCAAGAGCGTGGAGGCTCTGCCCCAGGATGGCGCGCAAAATACGCCAGGCCCCGCTGATAGGGCCGAGGTTCCACGCCAGGGACGGCAGGGTGGGAAGACCAGCGTCCTGCTCTTAAAGCAGGGGTGTCCTTCAGAAGTGGGCCACTCCCCCTCCTCACAGTCCGTGTGACCCAGCAAACATGCTCCTCGGGGTTTGCCCAAATGTGCTGACCATGTATGCCCACGCAAAAACCTGCCCAGAGGCTTTATTCACCGCTGCCAAAACCTGGAAGCAAGCAAGAGGAAGAAAGTGCGTTCCAGCCAGACAATGGAATATTATTCAGCGCTAAAAACAACGGAGCTATCGAGCCTGCCGAAGACGCGGAGGGACCGTCGTGCACGTGACTGAGGGAAATGAAAAGGCCACCTACCGTATGATTCCAACTATATGACGTTCTGGAAAAGGTGAAACTATGGAAACAGTAAAAGGCTTGGTGTTTGCCAGAAAGGAGGCGGGGAGGAGTGTCTAGGGCAGTGAGACTTCTGCGTGCTACTGTGATGATGGATGCCTGTCATTACACATTTGTCAAAACCCACAGAATGTGCCACCCCAAGACTGAACCCGAACACAGACTATGGACTTGGGGTGATGATGACGTGTAGTGCAGGCTCACCGGCTGTAACAAACGTGGGGGACACTGACAGTGGAGGAAGCTGGGGCCGGGGGGCGCGGGGGGGGGCATATGGGAAATCTCTGCACTTTTGTTCAATTTCACCGTGAACCTAGAACTGCTTTCCAAAGTCAAGTCTGTCTTTTTAAAGGTTAATTACATGAAAATCAGTCACAGACTGAGCTCAAAATTAACAAAGAGAATAAGATGCAGGGTATTTGAACTTGATAGAGAATAGCGAAAACTGTAAACCATGAAGAATTACCACCACCCTTGCTCCGTTCGAGTTTTTCCAGATGGGCAATATTTTCAAGGATTCAGCGTATTAGCAGCTGAGGTTTCAGCATAAATCCTTAGCCTATTAATAACCTAATTTTTTAGGTTAATATGCAAACTCAGTATATGTGATATTTTAAGAATTTTAACCCAAAACAAGCAGCACGTCGTCTATAAAACCTCAGCTGCTCTCTGACTACCAAGGACCTAATGGTATTTGTCACACTAGGATATTTGAAATTAATTTTCCCTTCACATCTATCATGCACTCCATTAAACTTAAGTTATAATGCACATTATTTGCTAATATTTTCTAATGTTGTTCCAAGAGATTTGGAGGAAGGCAGTGCACTGGTGAAGGTTTCTGCCCGGCGTCATCTCTTGCCAGCAGTGTGACCTTGGGCCCATTATCTGTGTCTCCGTTTCCTGAACTGTAAACAGATTAAATCAATAGTCTCATCCCATAAGGTTTTGGAAAGGATTAAATTAGTTAATAATTTAAAGCTCCTAGAACAGTTCCAGGCATGGACTAAGCACCTAATAAATATTTATTGCTGTGATTAATGAAATTTTGACACTTCTTAAAAGGGAGTTTGGCTTGTGTGATTGTTCTTTCTACACTATGGTATACAATGGTTACCGCCCATTTGGCTGAACAATCTATTAATAGACACCCCTCCCCCGCTCCCGCCACTCCGTCCCCGTCCCTGTGTCTTACTCCCTGACCACTTTGAAGCGCTTCATGCCGTTAGCACAAAACAAACCTGACTTCCCGGAGTGCTGGCCATTCCTGGAACATTCCAAGCACGGTCCCATCCGAGAGCATTTCCACATGCCAGACCCTTCGCTCTCACCTGCATGACGCCTTCCCTCCCTGCATTCAACTCTGCTCAGACAGTGCCTTCTGGGAGACATCCTCCCTGCTCACCGGACACGGGCCTCCTACTGTGGGTCCGTTTGCTGCGAGCACCTGCAAGTCCATTTTGCTAGTTCCATTTTCTGTGTCCTCCTCTAGAATATAAGTTGCAGCAGGGCAAGGACTCTAGCTTGCTCACCGCTCTTTTGTCTTCTTCCAGATCCCACTGTAGGCTGCGCTGGCCCCCCATATGCAAGAGCACCCCCTCACTCCATCGCTTGTTCTCCTTTGCTTTTCCTTTTAGTATGCATTACCATCCTGTTTACTTATTCTTTTCCATGCCCCACACTAGAACGGTGTCTGGGATACCTGGCACCAGTTAGACCCTCAATCATACTGGTTGATGAATAAAGAGGGTCTGGCACATAATAGATCCTCAGCAAATGTGCAGAATGAATAAATGTCCCTGAACATGTCATGGAAGGATTAAGTGGGGGGGGCTATATTTCCCGTGGCCCACCACACATAAGAAAAGTTTCTATTAGAAAAGACAGAATAATAGCCCATTATATCTGCCATATGGCTAGCTGGTTCTACTCAAAAGCCGTGACTGCTAAGCTCACAGGGGCTTTCGTTACAGCCCAGAAATCCTATTGTGTCAAACTTTGTTTCACATTGCACAATGACTATTTCAAATCTTTCCTATTTTTAAAAAAATTTATTTTATTTTAAGTAAACTCCACCCCCAACATGGGACTCAAACTCACAACCATGATATCAAGAGTTGCCAGCTCTACCGACTGAGCCAGCCGGGTGCCTGCCTCTCAAAATCTCCCCTCCCCATCCTACACTCTCAGGACATAAAACTGTGTATTAGTCATCTATGGCTGCATCACAAATTACCCCAAGCCTGAGTGACTAACACATAAAAAGCCTCTATTAGCTCCTAGTTTCTGTTCAGGAGTCCAGGCCTGGCTCAAGGTCTCATTAGGCTTCAGCCAAGCGGTTGGGGTCCCCAGTGGCCTGCCTCTTCTGGGCTGGGGTCCTCTTCCACACTCGATCCCACAGTTGTTGGCAGGTTGTGCTCCTTGCAGGCTGCTGGTGAGAGGCCTCCCTCACTTCCTCACCTTGTGAGCCTTCCCGTGGGCAGCTCACAACATGGCTGCCGGCTTTCCTCAAGCACAATGCATCCAGGAGCCACTGCCTCTTAAATCATCTAACGCCCGAGTGGGTACCCATTAGTCTGCCATACTTTAGTTGGTGGGAGCGAGTCACTAGGTGCAGTCCACACTCCAGGGAGGGGTCCGACAAGCGCACGAACACCAGGAGACATCATAGGGGCCATCCTAGAGGCTGCCTCCCACACTGCAATTCCAGTCTCACAGAGAAAATAGCAGCCACGGCACGAGAACGTTCTCATCTGCACTAACCTCCTATCCTCTCCTCCTGCAGCAGGAGCTGCCCTCCCTTCCACCTGCAGTTTGGTTCCCATTTTGATCCTTCTTCTCAGGATGCTTGCCTAATAGATTCTCCCTCTTTTCTTACATAGTCAGACTCTCAATTCAACTGGGTCTCCTCCATCGGCCTTTCTGTGTACTCAGGACTCTTCTCACAGAAACAAACTAGCAAAACCACAAACCAGTCTAATCCCTCACTTACCCTCCATCTCCAACATTTATCTATTTCACTCCTTTATTTAATGATCCAGATGTCCCCTCCTCTCTGAAAGGAGCTGCCTGTTTTCACTTTCCATCTTCTCCAAGATGGCAGAATTATTTGACTAGCAGAGCTCTTGCTGGGGTCACCAATGACTTCCTGAAGTCTAGTGAACACTTTTAATCCTTGTGTTCTCTTCATTCTAAACACTAATACCACTCCATCCTTTCTGAAACACCCTCTTCTCTTATTTTGTAAGACAGAGCTGTCCTGGTTCTTCTTACTCCCCTGGCCTCCTCTTTTCTAGCTCTTGTGCGGGCGTATTTTCTACTACTCACCCCTTTAAATATTGGAGTCCTTCAGGCCTTGGCACTGGGACTTCCCTTCTCACTCTGTGTTTTCTCTCCCTTGGTGATCTTCCATGGCCCAGCTTACCATGTAAATGCACACACCTCACAAACTGACTTTTCCAGCCCAGACCTGTGTATGTACCTGCCTGTTTGACATCACTTCTGTGATGCCTCAAAGGCAGTTCAAGTTCGACATTTCCAACACCAAGCTCATTATTTCTTCTATCAACCTGTTCCTTTTTCAGTGTTCTCTAGGGTGTCATTTCCTGGGGCTGCTGTAACAAACTGCCACAAACTTGGTGGCTTAAAACAACAGGAACTCATTCCCCCTCAGCTTCAGAGAACAGAAGTCTGAAATCAAGCCTCCCTCTGCAGGCTGGATCCGGGGACATATCCCTCCTTGCCTCTTCCCACTGCAGGTGGCCCCAGCTGTTCTTGGTTTCTCGCTGCATACATTCCATTGTCACATGGCTTTCTGCTCTTCTCCTGACAGGTCTTAAATCTCCCTCTGCCTTTCGCTTAGAAGGACTTGGAAAAATCTAGGAGGACCTTATCTCAAAATCCTAACTTGATTATACCTGCAAAGACCAAATAAGGTCACATTCACAGGCCACATGCAACCTACCACATCCAGGTCCGTGAATGGCACCTTCTCCATCCTGTTGGTCAAGCCAGAAACCTCATGACTATCCTTGTTCCCAGGATCCAACACATCCAGAAATCATTTTCCTTCCTCTGCGTCTCTGGTATCTGCCCCTCTTCATCACAACCGAATCATCCAAGCTATTACCACCTCTCACCTAGAGTCCTACACCAGCCTTCCGTCCACACCTACTCCTGGGCCTGCCATCCGTCCTCCACACTGTGGAGTCGTTTCTGAATGCGAATCTGATCATGGCACCCCTCCAGCTTCTTCTCGCACCTTTCACTCACTGCTCTTGGGAACACAGTCTTTATTAAAAACCACCACGAAATAAGAGCATCGATTTACACCATGAAGCCTTTAGGAAGGAGGTACATGGCAGGCAAAGAAACATTGTGTAGAGCAACTGAGAGGAGTCACCTCGAAAACTGATGACTCTGAACTTGGCCCGCTCCACGCCCAACAACTGACTACACCATGATCGTCCTCGGCTCCTTCTCTAGGCTCTGAGAAACCCGTCCCGGACACCAATATGCTAAAGAACATCTGCCTCCCTTCAACACCCATCATGTAGTAAATACTGAGACGGCCGGCTCCCCTCAGGGTGACGCCAGCAGCATTTTAGACTCATCACGTGTGCTTCCCGCCCCTCCCCCCAGCTCTTCTTGCGACTCTTCTGCCGGAATACCTGAATGGGAGCTGTCCAAATGGCTTCAAAATGAAGGGCCTCTAAGTTACCAACTTTTCTATTCCTGTCACCACAAAGCCGTCTATCCCAGTTTATGTCCTAATAATAGCTAACCTTATAGGTTCAATGGAAGCAAATCTCTAGCATAAAAAGTATGCCATCCACCAATCAATCATGACCCACCTCCTGGGTATCCCCGGTGCATTCAGCACGGTGTTAATTCCGCTCTGGCAAGGGTTTTGGCCCCAAAACAGAGAAATGAAGAGCAAGGTAATTTTATACCAGTGAAATGTCCCCTTCACAATTTCTGTGTCTGCAGGATAGAGCTGATTCTGCTGCAAAAGCAAACAACACTACAATCTCAGGGACTTAGAGCAATGAAAGGTTAGCTCCCCTCCTTGCTGCATAACCAGCAGGTTGACTAGGGCTTTCCATCCTGCTGTCCTCCCTCTTAGACCGGTTGATGGAACAGAGCCCATAGGGATGTGCCCGGTCACTTTGGCAGAGGAGAGATGGGTTTTGGGGGTCTCGAACCAGTCATTAAATGCTCTAGCCTGACAGGCTCACAACTCATTGGCCAGAATAGTCGCATGGCCCCACTCAGACACCAGGGGGCTCCAAAGTGCACCCTCCAGTGTGCCTGGAAAGCGGGAAAAGTGGAAATATTGGCAAATGTCGCTAAAGATCCGCTCAGTCTTTCTTGTCACTAAGTATTTAGACCGCCATTCTCCCCAACAAGCAATATATATACCTGCACGACTGCCCCCAAGGGACAGAATCCCAAAGCTCCATCCAATCATGGCCTCATCAGGCTTAAAGTCCAAAACCTATGTGTGGCGCACAGGAATTTCTAAGTTGGGGCAAAGGAGGCACTGTCTCCATCCAGAGAATTAGGAACTAAACAGGTTCTCTATCGGACCTCCAAAGTTCAACAACTTCACTCTCAATATATAAAGATAGAAAAGTCATAGGCTAACCACAACCACACACCCTCCAGCAAGGGTAGGGAAAGGAGGGCACTCAGGCACTGACCCTATTTCCTCCTCTCTGTTGTATCTACCGCATTTGACATTCACAGGGCATCATTCATCTGCCAGGAATCCCTCTAAGCACTGTACATATATTAATTGATTTAATCCTCACTAGAACCCAATGACAAAGGTACTATTATAAATCTCATTTTCAGATGAGAAAATTCAACCCATTCAGGTGCTCAAGGTCCCCCAGCGAGCGCGTGCTGGAGCTGGGGCTCTGGCTCAAGCAGCCTGGCCCCAGAGTCTGCTCCCAACCATTACACTGCACGGCCTTTGCAGGACATCTTCGTTCACAGTAAAATTCTAAGTTAAGCTTGCAACCTAAAAGTGGGAAGATGTTTATTATGAGAAGCACATTTTAGCCTTGGAGGGAACAGATTTGTTACCGGAATCACCATTCCCTACTACTCCTTCCTGCTGCTGTTTTCACCCAGGATGAGTCGGTCGGACCCTCGTGCCTCTCACAGAGGGGTCTCACTGAAGGCTGGAACACAGACGGGACACTCCTGCCCTTTGCTGTCAGAAAGCCTCCATGCAGGGAGCATCGCTGTGTTGCCAGCAGAGGAAAACGCCTGCAAACACGTCGTACACACTGGTGTGGGTAGAAATGGAAATGGAGCTTCTGGATCCAAACCAGGAAGTATTTTTTGAAGATGGCCTCACATGTAGCCCTTCGTTGCTGGCTGAGCCCACATTCTCCTCCAAGGGAAGCACACGGGGAGAAGACAGAGCCAGCCTTCAGAGAGGAGGAGGTGGGGTGAGAGAATCCTAGAATTCATACCGCACGTTCCAGCCCCTCCTAGGGATCCCCACAGGGTGGTAAACCCTTTCCTTCTACGGTTTCTTCAAGCTGGAATTCTGTCCCTCGCCGTCAAAATGGTAGCTATACCCGAATCTAGTTAACCAGTCTCCTACTGACACCTTTCAGTTTTTCTAATGTTTTTGCTAATGCAGACCATGCTTGAAAAACTTTCTTGTTCTTTGGGCCTGACTGAATATGTCAAGAGGATAACCCTAAAAGTATAATTGCTTTCTACTTTTAAAAAGTTATTGATATATCAGTACTTGGGGCACCTGGGTGGCTCAGTCAGCTAAGCATCTGCCTTTGCGTCAAGTCATGATCCCAGGGTCCCGGAATCAAGCCCTGCGTCAGGCTCCCTGCTCAGCAAGGAGCCTACTTCTTCCTCTCCCTCTGCCTGCTGCTCCCCCTGCTTGGGCTCTCTCTCTTTCTCTCTCTCAGTAAAATAAATAAATAAAATCTTAAAATAAATAAATCAATAAATAATAAAATACATCAGTACTTTAAAAAATGTATCGATAATGCTAACCCTGGTGCCAATGCACGAACTCCTCAGCAGTACCCGAGGGGCCCAATTCCTCGTATCCTTGACAGCACTTGCTAGAACACGTCTTTTTATTTCTTGACAATAGGTTACAAATAAGTGATCTCCTTGCTTTCATTTTAATTTCTTTAACTTGTATGATTACACATCCTTTTATATTTATCAGCCATTTGTCACCACTTCTTACAATTTTTAAAAATCTGTCTGGAATTTATTTTGGGGTAAGGGAAAAGGTGCGGATCCAGCTTAATTTTTACATACACAGTCGATTTTCAACTGCATGGCTCTGAAAAGCTACCTTTATCACTTATCTGGTCACAATTATGTGTCTGCTCTATACCATTAATTTGTCCCTCTGGTCTTGTTGATTCTTCTGATAAATGAAAAGGGAATAAAATAGTCTGGTAGGTGAAACAGATCCAATATTGGGTCTAAATCCAGCTCTATGCTGTTTGTATGAGACACACTCCAAACAAAAGAACAGCACAGAGTTGAAAACAAAAGCGTACATAAAAATTTTCAGAGTAAACGCAAGCAAAAGAAAGCATGGGTGTGACAAAATGATCATTAGATATATAACTCATAGGCAAAAAGCAATAAATGAGCCAGAGGATCAAGTTATAATAATAAAGGTTATAACTTGACGATGAAGATAACCACCATGCACTTTTATGCACCAAATAACATAGCACTGGAATGTGTGAAGATAAACGGCAGGGAACACAGGAGAGAGGGATGAGACAGCAGCGGGGGCGGGGAGGGGGCAAATGACCTGTCTCAAAACCAGTCAGGCTAAGTACAGAAATGAATATGAAGATGGAGAAGTGATTTTTGTTTTATTATTTATGCCTACACAGAAGGGATTTCTTAAAGTTTGTGATTGTCTAAAATGAGAGGTTCATGTGAAAAAGTAAAAGCATATTTATTGACTTTAAAAATCAACTATTATGGGGCGCTTGGGTGGCACAGCGGTTAAGCGTCTGCCTTCGGCTCAGGGCGTGATCCCGGCGTTCTGGGATCGAGCCCCACATCAGGCTCCTCCGCTATGAGCCTGCTTCTTCCTCTCCCACTCCCCCTGCTTGTGTTCCCTCTCTTGCTGGCTGTCTCTATCTCTGTCGAATGAATAAATAAAATCTTTAAAAAAAAATCAACTATTATCTCTTGATTTCCTGCTAGGGCACAAATGTGCATGTCCTCCCAGATTCACGTGTTGCAATCCTAGCCTCCAAAGCTCATGATATTAATAGGTGAGAATTTTGGGAGGTGATTAGGTCATGAGGGGGCAACCTCAATGAGTGGGATTAAGGTTCTTATCAAAGAGACCCCTCCCCAGAGCTCCCCAGCCACTTCCACCATGTGGGGACACAGAGAGAAGATAGACTTTACCCAACCATGCTGGTACCCTCACCTCGGATTTCCACCCTCCAGAACTGTGACCCCAAAAAAATGTCTGTCGTTTATAAACTACTGGTCTGTGGTATTTTGCTATAGCAGCCTAACAAAGACATTCCCCTTATAGAAAAAGCGAAGAAGCCAAGATTCTTTCCCATTCTCTCCCCTTCCATTACTTGTGCTGGCACCAGCCAGGAATTCTGTGATCTCTTAGATTTCTTGAATAAGCTGCCTAATGTAAAAATAATAACATTTTAATACGTAGAAGCTGGTTTATGGCCACGACTGCCAGTCATTTTAACCTAATAATTTTGTTTATTTCTATTCGAGGCTCACTACAACCTTCATTCCTCATATTCATAACTTCTTTATTTTGATTCTTCTTCTAATATGTATTCCATCAACTCAAGCACGTAATTTAAGAAGCACTTGTGAGTTCCTAGCTTGGAGGCTTTCCCCCACCGCCCTCTGCAGATAACTGTTCCATTATCATTTGGCATCTTGAGTTTGGGAGGAAAGTCTGAAGCCAACCTGATTTTCTCCTTGATGAGCTGACCTTATCCTGCCCTGATGCTTACAGAATTTGTACAGGGCCTGATGGCTTTATCCTGATATTTCTCATTACAGGGAGAGAATCCTTTTAGTGTATAAGACCTTCCATTTCATCTGTAACTAAGTTTGGTTTGGTCACATCTGTGCTGTGCTGTGCTGTTCAGGAAAACCTGAGGTGTGTTGCGTCATCAAATCAGCTTTCACATCAGTCACCCACCTCCTGCTCCCTCCACCTGAGCCCCTTGCTCTCGCCGGGTTTTCCCCACATCTCCGTAGCAGTGGCACACATTTCATTCCGAGGTGCTTCTCAGGTGGTTTCCGTTTTACAAAACTTTTTCCCTCCATTCGTTCTCTGACACCACTTTCCTTCTCTGTCTGCTGTTTGATGCTCTTCTGTTCTTCCCTCTCATTTGAACTCGTGCTTCACAGTCCAGAGTGACTTGTGGAGTTTCTTTGAGGTTTGGGGGAAGTTTTATCTAATTGTTTCTTCAGTCGTGTTATCTAATTCCCATCCTCTTTTTTTTTTTTTAAGACTTTCTATTTATTTGCGAGAGAGCACAAGTTGGGGTAGGGGAGGAGCAGAGGGAGAGGGAGAAGCAGACTCCTTGCTGAGCAGGGAGCCCAACATGGGGCTCCATCCCAGGACCCTGGGATCAGGACCTGAGCTCAAGGCAGACGCTTAACTGACTGAGCCATCCAGGCGCCCCTTGAGGGAGCATTCTTACTTAATCTGCACTCCCCACCCCCGATTTTGTAATATCTATGCCTAAGTCCCATGCTGGTTCCTTTCTGGTCCTCACTGAGCAGGTGGCTCTATCTGCACCGGCCTGAGAACAGCAGGACGTCATCTTCTTTCCCAATAACCTGAGCACTGTTTTATTTTTTATTTTTATCTTTTTAAACCTGAGCGCTGTTTTAATTCTTCCCTGAGAAAGACAGGTGAAGAACTAGTTATTGGCCACTGACAAGGACCTACGTGCTCATTCCTTCGCTTCTGGAGAACAGGTGAGGGGGACGAGGAGTGGGCTGGAGGGACCATCTGCCTTGACTTGGGAAGGCTGCCTGCAGATCTTTTTTACTGTTCTCCAATATTTCAGGCATTTCGCTCCCCGGGGGAAGCAAAACAACTTTGGGGGAAGTGGGAGTCCCCAGAACAAGGTAAAACCTTGCAGCTCTGGCTTGGTTATCTGTTGCGGCCTTAAATGCAAAGAACAACGGTTTACGATTGCGTCTTACAGTCCGTGGGCTGACGGAGCTCAGCTGCCTGGTTCTCCAGCCTCACGCTGCTGCAAGAAGTGACGTCGAGGGCTGGCATCATGTGAGAACTTCTTCACTCACACATCTGGCCCCTGGGCCAGGATGGCTACGACAGTGAGGGGCTGGCGGGGCGCCTCTCTCTCCGAGTAGACCCTCCACGTGCCTAATTTGGATTTTCTCACAGTACGGTGGTCCCTGAGTCATTCGACTTCTTACACGGCAACCAGCTTCCCCCTGTGCCAGAGTTCTTAAAAGCGCAGGTTGGCTTTGAGACAGAACAACGGAAGGGGTCCTGTCTTTCATGTGTCTGTGACCCAAACTAGGTGAAGGGGGATGGTGGCAGAGATCAGAGGGATGTGACAGCCAACTGCTGGGACAGAGCCCCTCTCCCTCTGTCCTGGGGCCGCAAACGAGAGCAGAGCGCTCCGAGGGTGTGGGTCATGGTAAACCTGTGCTTTGTAACTTTCCAAGGGCACAGAAACCATTACCTGGTGGTTTTCGATAAGTGCACGATGTCGTGTTCTCACCTGTACCACACAGAATATGTTCACACCCTCAACCACCCCCCTAGTCAGGCCCCACTCAAAGCCCCAGCAACCTGACCTGCTCACCATTCTTACAGTTTTGACTTTTTCAGGACGTCACGTAGTTGGGACCATACAGTCTGTACCTTTTCAGAGTGGCTTCTTTCATTTAGCAATAAGCGTCTAAGATTCATCCGTAGTTTCGTGTGCCTTGATGTCACTTCCCTTTTTATTGGTGAATAGAAAGTATTCCGCTTGGGGGCACCTGGGTTGGGCTCAGTCAAGCATTCCACTCTTGGTCTCAGCTCAGGTCTTGATCTCAGGGTTGTGAGTTCAAGCCCTGAGTCCGGGCCCCACACGTGGTGCCTACTTAAAAATAAAAAATAACAAAACAAGAAAAATTTTAAAAAGAAAGTATCCCATCTGGCTTGCTTCCAGGTTTAGGTGATTATGATTACAACTGCTATAAATATTAGTATGCAAGTCTGTGTGTGAACATAAGTTTTCGAGTCAGTTGGGTAAACACCTAGGAGGATGATTGCTGGATTGTGTGGTAAGTCTATGTTGCTTTATTTTGTTTTGTTTTTTGTAAATTCTGTAGGATTTTCTACATAGACAATCATATCATCTGTGAAGAAAGACGATCTTATATCTTCTTTTCCAATCTGTATACTTTATTTGGATCTTACTGCACTAGCTAGGATTTCTTTTTTTTTAAGATTTTATTTTTTTATTTGACATGGAGAGAGAGAGCACAAGCAGGGGAAGCGGCAGGCAGAGGGACAGGGAGAAGCAGGAGTAAGGAGCCCAATGCAGGGCTCGATCCCAGGAACCCAGGATCATGAGCTGAGCCAAAGCCAGATGCTTAATGGACTGAGCCACCTAGGTGTCCCTAGTTAGGACTTCTAATATGCTGTTGAATAGAAGTGATGAACAAGACACTCTCACCTTGTTCCCCATTTTAGAGGGAAAGTGTCCAGTCTCTCCAGTGTCACAAGCATCATTATCTGTAGGTTTTTTGTAGATATCTTTCATCCAGTTGTGGAAGTTCTCTCTCTACTCCTAGTTTGCTGAGAATTTTGATCATGAATGAGTGTTAGATTTTTGTCAAATGGTTTTTCTGCACCAGTGGATATCATCACATGATTTTTTTTCTTTAGACTGTTGATATGGTAGATAACATTGATTTACTTTCAAACGCTGAACCAGCCTTGCATACTTGAAATAACCTCCACTTGGTTGTGGTGTATAATACTTTTTAATTTATCACTGAATCTGATATGCTAATATTTTGTTATGGATTTTTGCGTCTCTAAACATGAGTGTTTTTTGTAGATATCTTTCATCCAGTTGTGGAAGTTCTCTCTCTACTCCTAGTTTGCTGAGAATTTTGATCATGAATGAGTGTTAGATTTTTGTCAAATGGTTTTTCTGCACCAGTGGATATCATCACATGATTTTTTTTCTTTAGACTGTTGATATGGTAGATAACATTGATTTACTTTCAAACGCTGAACCAGCCTTGCATACTTGAAATAACCTCCACTTGGTTGTGGTGTATAATACTTTTTAATTTATCACTGAATCTGATATGCTAATATTTTGTTATGGATTTTTGCGTCTCTAAACATGAGTGTTATTGGCCTTTAGTTTTCCTGCATTATGATGTCTCAACTGGTTTTGATATTAAGTTAATGCTGGCCTCACAGAATGAATTACAAAATGTTCCCACTGCTTCTATATTCTGGAAAAGATTGTTGAAAATTGGTACTATTTCTTTTTAAATGTTTGGCAGAATTCATGGGTGAAATTTTAGACCATCTGAAAAATAGTGAACACATTACTGAAGAAAGATACTAATACATAGTTAAGTCTCAATTAACCAATTAATGTTCCCTATGACCTTAACAGGAGAGGAAGGAGAAAATAAAAGCTGCCAAGAATCGTCGCTTGTGAGAGGGAACGACATAGATACTGATGAATTTAATAATTCTTTTGGATCCCGGATCCCAAGAGGGTCCAGGTCACCATTTCCTTGGTAGCCCCGCCCCACTAAGGGAGAGATGGCTGGTACTTTCTGCAAGGCTGAGCTTCATGGCACGCAAAGTCATCTGTTGAACAAGGCAGTTATACCGAAGGCCTAAAGCGCTGTGGAGACATCAGCCCCTGGCGCAAAGCCTTCTGAAAGGTAAACCAACAGTATGCATGTCCCTGCGCCCGGTCAGGTGAGTTCTGCTGCACTGGGGGTGACCCACTGTGGGCACCATCTGCCACGTCCTCTGTTTCTAGATCCGGTTCACGCTGTGAATCTTGAACTGAGCATGGAGAAAAGCCTGGCCCCATCCTACCACAGCCACCTCCCATCCTGCGTATAGAAATACCCAAGCTGTGGGGCGCCTGGGTGGCACCGCGGTTGGGCGTCTGCCTTCGGCTCAGGGCGTGATCCCTGCGTTGTGGGATCGAGCCCCACATCAGGCTCTTCTGCTGTGAGGCTGCTTCTTCCTCTCCCACTCCCCCTGCTTGTGTTCCCTCTCTCGCTGGCTGTCTCTATCTCTGTTGAATAAATAAATAAAATCTTTAAAAAAAAAAAAAAAGAAAGAAATACCCAAGCCACCTGGAAAAACCTTCCACAAGGTTTTTTCCTAACACTTAGTGACTCGGGGCCATTTTCTTCTCCTCCAGTCATGATGTAAAAGCATACGACAAAATTTTTTTAAACGTATGACAGTAAAACCTGATGATTTGCTAAACAAAGAATTACCGGGCCTGATGTATCATAAGACCTTAGCACAACCATAAAGTGGTACAGAAAAGGGTAGCATGATGGCTAATTTTATGTGTCAACTTTGAATTCCCAGTTTAGAAAAGGATTTATAGCTTCATAATCACCAAAGGGGTGAAACAACACTTTTAGGATGAAAAACTGACAAGATCTGGTAAGATTTTGAAATGGACTCCTTTTCTTTTGGCCAACATCCCAACACAGAACACTAATAGATGGAAAAGACCTTGACTGTAAGATATATATATATATATACACACACACACATTTTTGGCATAAAATTTTCTTAAGTTCTTAGTCTGTATATAAGATGGACAGAAATTGGCTCTATAGAGTTTTAGCTGAATAATTAACAGAAAATTAAGTTTCCTATTTGTAATAAGATTGAAAAGATAAGTAAATCGGGCCTGTGACCATTTTACCCCAAAATGCAATTTCTTCATTATAAGGAACCAAACAGAAAGGAAGTTAAAGAACTTCCTTAATAAAAGCACTGAACTGCCACCAGTCTAATAGACTATTAGAGCCTAGATGAAGATGGAAAATTGCCTAATAAAAATTGCAATTTGCATAGATTTGCCCCATAATTACAAAACTTATTAAGCTCCATTTTGCAGATACTATAATGGAGTTCACCTTTCATTTAATACGATTTGTGATCACTGACTACTGCAGGCAGCAAACGTCGGGAAAATCAAATCCATAATTACATTTTTGGTTCATATGTGAAAGACTGAAATATTCATTAGCTGAGATACATACTATTTGTTAAAATTAAGTAGAATGAAAAATTCTGCAAAGGGTTTTACCCACTCCTTTAAATACCTTTTCCAGCTTGTGGTCCACTCAGTCGGTGAAACGTAAGGCTCTGAAGGTTACAAAAGAAGAAGAAATGCTCACTTGGGTGGGGTCTACGTTCATTCAGTCTGGTTCAGTACTGTCAATGTTTATTAAAATCCTCCCCTACGTGTGGCCCTGTCTGAATTAAGTAGGTAGCATAAGCGCTTAAGGCCTGTTTCATTTTGAACCTTAGAAACAGCAGCTGCCTTGGGGTTTTAGGGTGGATGAGACAGGAAGGCCCCCCATTGAATCGGCCTGCCTCTGGGAGGCCACGCCTCCTTTTGAATATGACTTTGTGGCTCCTCCCATCAAGTGGTGGGGCCTGTTTGCTCACCCCTGAGATGTAGGCCGGCTTTGCAAATTTGGGCAATGGAATGCAGCTGATTTGAGGCTAGGTGGGAAGATGGCTCAAAGTTTCCTCTTCCGAGTGTTGGGGTGCTCCTGCTGCCAGGTGAGCAAGACTGCTCTAGACTCTCAGGTGACACGGGACCCAGTGGAGCTCTTGCTGACAGCCAATAGCGAGGCCCCAGATGTCTAAGGAGGCCCTCTGGGACACTCCGGCTGCCAGAGAACTATAGTCACGTGAGCAACCCCAGGCAAGACCGACAGAAAGATCCCCCAGCTGAACCCAACCCATCCCTGGAACTATGAGAAAGAGTAAGTCATTGTAGTTTTTAAGCACTGCGTTTGGGCTGGCTTGTTAAGCAGCCTTAATAACTGACACCATCCCCAAATGCTCAGTTTCCCAGGAGACAGTGTCTGTGGTCCACGATACCGCTGCACTGGACTTGACTACCAAAGACAATCTCTGAAGACACAAACACACCTTTTTCTCATTTGTTTTCCCTAGCGATTATTGCTACTAGTTCGCAGGCAGTATCCCTGTTCTCTCCGTAAGTTACAATAACATCTATGATTATGAAGATTTCCAGGACAAGGTAACATACGTATGGCCATACATGCGGAACTCATTATGGAAATGAGTGTGTGTGTTCATGCTGGCGAAGTCTTGCAGAGTGGTCTTCAAGGACATCCACACATGTACACAGTTGTCCCTTGAACAATGAACACCGAGGGTATGAACAGCATGGGTCCACTTGGGCTTGGATTTTTTTCAACAAATACAGTACTGTAAATGTATTTTCTCTTCCTTATGATTTTCTTTTCTGCAGCTGACTTTATTGTCAGAATACAGTATATAATACATCTAACATACACACTGTGTGTTAATCAACTGTGTGTGTTATCGGTAAGGCTTCTGGCCAACAGTAGGCTATTAGTAGTTCCATTTGGGGGGAGTCACAAGTTATACGTGGATATTCACCTGCATGAGGTTCAAAGCTGCTAACCCTCCGTGTTTTTCAAGGGTCTACTGTACTTCGACCCGGTTGTCAGACTCTAAAATACACGAGTCGATGGATAGTTTCATTGGCTAATTTATAAACGAACTAGAAACCACTGCTATCTGTCTGAAAGCTCTCTCCCGGAGCTCCTGTGGCAGCCTATGACTCAGTCACCAAGTCTTCCATGCCTGGCTGCCCCGGCTGCTGGATCCCCTTCTGTCCCGCCAGAATTGTAGGCTCTGAGCACCAGACTCCTCTCAAATAAGATTAAAGGGGGATTTATTTTTTAGCATCATAAAAGCTACCCCAAAGTTGAAAACAGATGAAAGGGGTTTGCTGGTTTGCTCAGTGCAGTGCTGGTGCTAACACCTCTGACTGCCTTTCTCTTGACCTTGACTGGGCATTTCACAGCTCTG
Source organism: Ailuropoda melanoleuca (assembly GCF_002007445.2). NCBI lineage: Eukaryota > Metazoa > Chordata > Mammalia > Carnivora > Ursidae > Ailuropoda > Ailuropoda melanoleuca. The sequence goes on along the minus strand of NC_048229.1, from coordinate 42,375,565 downwards.
CATGGGGCAATGTGAACTTAGAGATTTTTCTCAGTTAGAAATGCAAATAATTACTGGCCGGTGGAAAAAATCACCCCAGGTGGTCTGGGTATGGCCCCGGAGGAGATTAACTAGTTAGCTGTCTAAACCAGCAATCCTACCCTCATTCCTTTATTAAAATTGCCTAAAATACCTGGTTCCTCAAATGCACTTGGAACCACTTTTAGCATCTTCCTGGACGGCACATTAATTAAGGAGTTAAAGAAAATCTTTGACACTGTTCTTTTTATTGTTATTGTGCTATTTGATCTTTTGTAAATGATATCCTAACATAAGGTGAAAATGGGTATCAGAGAGCCCAAAAGATGAGCGGAACCGTTCTTCCTCCAGAAGCAGCCACTGTCTGGGGTTGCTCTGAGCCACATCATGTCTGTCTGTCTGTCTGTCTTTCCCCCTACCCCCCCACCCCTGCCATGGTCCCCACACCTGCTGCACTCTCCTCTGGGCAGAATGGCTCCCTCCACACCCTTATGGAAAACGGCCAGCCATGGCTCTCAAGTTTCCAGGAAGAGCCCAGACTGAGCAGAGTCCCAAAGGTTTAAATCCACTTCCAGGAGAGAGCCTGTGACCTCTCTGGTTCCACTCCAGCCTCTGCCCCTTGTCTGGAAGATAAGGACAGGGCTGTCTCTGCACATGCAGCATGACATACAGGAGTGGAGCTCCCCAGGGAGCGGCGGAGGCACCCGCAGCTCTCTCTCCTTGCTGATGCCCCCCCCCGCCCCCCCGCGAAGCCGGGCCTGGGGAAAGAACGGGGACAGGGATGAAGACTGTGTGGAAATGCCATTCATCCTTCCCTTCCCTAGTCACCAGCGTCTTCTCTCTCTGTTTCTTGATTAGCATTGCCAAAATTTGAGTTCTTTTTATCTTTCCCGGAGAACCATTCCCTGTATGGAAAATTCTACTCCAGTTCTTTTCCTTAATCTGTCACTCTCTCATTTTATATCCAGTGGCTTCCTTTGTGTTCTTCTTGGCTTTCTTTTATTGTTTTTCCAGCTTTGGATTGAATACTTAGTTCACTTATTTTCATCCTTTCTTACCTAATCATGAAAACACTTCTTNGTTTCTTGATTAGCATTGCCAAAATCTGAGTTCTTTTTATCTTTCCCGGAGAACCATTCCCTGTATGGAAAATTCTACTCCAGTTCTTTTCCTTAATCTGTCACTCTCTCATTTTATATCCAGTGGCTTCCTTTGTGTTCTTCTTGGCTTTCTTTTATTGTTTTTCCAGCTTTGGATTGAATAGTTAGTTCACTTATTTTCATCCTTTCTTACCTAATCATGAAAACACTTCTTTCTCTTCTCCTAGGTTTGGGGGCTCCGTGCTTCTCATGTTCTTAACTTCTTAAGGAGCCCAGAACTGCTTGTTGACAGAGGTTAACCCCTGCCAGTAGCCTTATTTGTTTAACTTCCAGGCCCTGCATTCTTAAAATAAACTTTGTGTAATGGATTGCTAGTTTTATTACATCATTGTGAGAACACGTGCCCTGCACGGGTCCCGCCATGAGGAACGGGGGAATTTCATAGGTCTTGAGGCGAGAATCTGATGATGGGCAAAGTTCTGTGGCTCTGTAAGTCTGCCGATCCCAAAGCGCTGACTCTTTTGTCTTTCCTATTTGACCTGTCAAAGATTGAGAACAGTGTGGTCCAGGGTCTCACTCTGATTTTCCTTATGACAACGTACTCTTGAATTTCTTCCACTTTTGTTTTCTGTATTTCAGCTTCAGTAATTTACTACATCTGTGGGAGTGGCATGGACATCATCATGAATCATACCTTCTGTGTCATGCATACATTGACCCAAATGCGTATCACGGAGTAAGAACGCAACCGCAGTTTTTAAAATCGAATCTTCCTGAGAGTCATTCATTCACATACTTGAGCACCTGCCGTGTGCCAGGCACCAGCCACGCCTTGTGCGGGGACAGAGGGGTGAATGGAACCAAAAGGGTCCCTGCTTCCAGTGGAGGAGAGAAACCGTGAGCAAATTTACCAGCGATGTTAGATTCACACTCTCACACTCTCTCTCACACACCCACACATGCTTCCACACTCACACATTCTCGCACACATCTTCAATCTGTAAGAGTATTCCTGTATTATTAGGAAGGGAATTTGGGAGTTGACAGCCATTAGCATTTTATTTTATTTTTAAAAAATTTTTAGATTTTATTTATTTGAGAGAGAGAGAGCACGAGTGGAGTGAGGGGCAGTCACGGGCATTTTAAATGGACACAAAGTGCCACATTTACCAATCCCCCAAGACTGTAAATTCTCTAGATTTGTACATTTAAGCTGATCTGAGAGGTGATGGTCGTATTTTTGCTAGTTTATTCATATTTGATTCATAAACGTGAGTACCTTTTACCTTATATTTGTCTTATCTATGTTCAGAAACCCTTCACACATTACGGATATTAACACTCTGCCAGATATAATTAATATGTTTCCAATTTTGCTATTTATTGTTTAACTTTATGACATGGTTGTGTATGTAAGTTTTAAAATTGGGATTCCCCTCTTCTTTTTTATTTTTTTTTAAGATTTATTTAAGAGAGAGAGAAGGAGTAGGGGCAGAGTGAGAAAGAGACAAGCAGGCTCAGCAGGGGACTTGATCCCAAGACCCTGAGATCATGACCTGAGCCAAAATCAAGTGTTGGACCCCTAACCAACTGAGCCACCCAGGTGCCCCTTTTTAATCCATCCAGACTTTTGTGAACTGCTCCCCAAATGTATAACCAGCTGTCCTGGGAACATTTGCTGAGTAACCAATGGACCAGTCCAGCAAAAGAAGTGAAACACTATTCTCAGAGAAAGGGGGGGAAGAGAAGGAGGCTGGAGAGAGACAGAAAACAAGTTCTGTTCCAGTGCATTACATTTTCTTTCCAAATCTAAGAGCTTATATTCCAAGACCAAGTGATAACTACATGATGAGCCCTATCCAGCCAACAGAGAGCTTGCTATATGTAGGGACAAGGGAGCTTGTTTCCTGGAAGAGACCAGGCCTCTGGTCTGAGTCCAACATGCAAGGAGGCGGCCACCCAGTCATAAACTGAGCCCCCAGATCGCAGGGTAAAAATACCCCAGGAGCAGAGGCGGCTGATACAGCATGCACGTGGTGATGAACACTGCCGTGGGGACCAATTTTATACAAAGCCAAGTCCTTTGTTTTGATAAAACTCAAATGCTTACCTTGAAAAGGGAGGTTGTCATGGTAACTCTTTCAAAGACAATGTCCTTACCATGGACCAGCTGTCTAAACTCTGGAGAATAACCATTCTCCTCTGTGATGACAATTAAAACCCAATGGGGAAGCTGAAGCTGGCAGCCCCCGGGGGTACCACAGAGAGTCTCACTAGTGTTCCAAACACTTCAGAAGTGGTACAGCAAGAACTTAAAGTTATAGGACATCCTTTGAAAAAGATAAGTTGTTTAGATCAACTGTTTCACTACACAGCTACGAAGCGGTTAATAGATAAAATAGCAAAATGAATAGTGTGATAATTATAACATTAGAACAAATTTTTCTTTTTTTTTGTAACATGGGGATATTCAATACTAAGTTAAAATACGCCAATCTAAGCAATCTCCATCCTCATCTTCAATGGCTTCTCAACTATTGTCTTCTTCTGTCTTCAATCTGTTTCTGGGTAATAGGCAAACAGAGCCTACCAGAAGCAAGCTGAATGTGCGCCCTGGCACTTCCTAGACATGACTGCACCCTTGTGGTCCCTGCTGGCTGCTCCAAGGGTTTAAGGCAAGTCATTTAATGAACTCTTTATGGTGCGGGCTGGGTTATGGGGAGCACTCAGGGGCGGTGGGAGCGTGAAGCATCAGCAACCCTAGGAAGCTGTTACTCCCGGGGCCTGAAGAAAGCAGGGGAGGGAGGGCATGGACTTTCTGGAACCTGTGAGAATTGGGCTGTAAGAGAGGGGCCCTTACAGGAACTGTGGCCTTGAGGAAAAGGCTGCCAAGCTCAGCATGCAGGTTCTATGGTTTGGATCCTGTCTGGACAAGCTACAAGACTGGTCTACTCCTCCACACTGGGTGCATAATAATATCACAAACTTCACAGCACTAAGGATTAAATGTGAGCCTCATTAAAACACTTGGAACAGTGGTTGGCACTGTTCAAGTCGGAAGTACTCAAATGTGAGCTCCAATGCATGGACCTTATCTGGAAACCGATTACCACGGATGAACTACAAAAGCACTTGAATCATCTGAGCATGTGCGAATTAGATATTTGATCTTAAGGAACTGCAGAAGGGGATTAAAGGAATAACGGCTCTGTGAATTTTCTGACAAGTCCTTCTTTTTTAGAAATACATACTGAAATATTTACAGATGAAATTACATGATGTCTGGCATTGCCCCCAAAACATCCAGTGGTAAGAGGGTACAGATGAAACCAAACCGGCTGTAAGCTGATAGTTATTGAAATGTGGGTCATACTATTTTCTTCACTTGTGTGTATGTGTGAAATTTCCCATGTTAAAGACAGACACAGAAGAGGAATGTATACACTAAGCATCAGACATATCTTAACATTTATACCTTTTTAAAAAAAGATTTATTTATTTATTTGAGAGAGAGCTCATGTGCTGGGGGAAGGGCAGAGGGAGAGAGAGGGAGAGAAGCAGACTCCCCACTGAGCTGGAGCCCAAAATGGGGCTTCATCTCACGACCCTGAGATCATGACCTGAGTGGAAATCAAGAGTCTGACACTTAACTGACTGAGCCACCCCCATTTTATATTTTTATATTTATTTTCCCCATTTTATATTTTTAATAAAAATATAATGCTTGGTTTTATGATAAACCCTAATTGGGCAAATCCCTCCCCCTCTGCCCCCCCCGCAAGGGATTTGACATAAATTTCTGAACTAAAGACTTGAAGTATGGGTTTCACTGGCAGTACTCCGGCTCTTGGATGATGTGGAACAGAGAGACCAAGGCTCCAAGGAACCCCCTGAAATAGCCCAAGGTCCCCCACCTCAGCCCCACTCCCGGGTTCCAACCGGATTCACTTGTCTGACTGGTTTGCTGTGCAGAACCAGGGTGCCTCCCTGGGTGAGGAGGGGAAGAAGAATGAAGTAGGAAAGGGTGAGGAGCATAATTTGGGAGAATGAACCAGGCTGTCAGCTGGAACACTGTATACAGTAGGTACTTAAAAAATGTTTGCCAGGAGGCATGGCAACCAAAGCACAGATCCTGAAGAAAGGCAGTAACTTTTTTTCCCAAAGGTGAAAGGAGAGGTCTGTGGATAAAGGCCCTAATAAAAATCTACATAATTTCTAGCAAAAAGCCAACGGTTCTCTGGCAGGAATGAGCGTCAATATTCCAAATATACTGGCACTCCTCTGAGTGAATTTTCCTTGAAGGAATTTCTGGAGTTCTTGTTTAAGCTCATTTCTCCCCACTCATCCCCCACCAGTTGTTTACCTTTTGGGATTTCCCATATTATTTTTCCTCTGCATTTATTTGTTGGCTTGCACTGTGCGGCCACAGCAAACCACCCAAGGTCATAAATACGCACCAAGCAGCCACAGTCAATGCAAGGAATTTAGAAACGAAATAAAAAGTCAAAAGTGTGACTTCTTAGACATAAATGAAAAAAAGGCATTGCAGACGTGGCCCGATTCCATGTAAACTGCTTCAGCTGAATTTAGACAGTTAATTAGGCACTCACTTATTTATCCCGAAGCTTTACTGACGCCCTATTAGAAGGCCCCGCCCTCTTAGAATCAAATGGAAGGTACAGGTAGGCTCCCTGGAGGAGCGGGGAGGCAGGTAGCGTTCCAGCCGCCGCGCGCAGCCCCTCCCCTTCTGCGTACAAGCACTTTCTCCCCCAGAGCCTTGCAAATCTGATTTTAAATGTGCATCTTCTTCCAGGACTCCAAGCACACACTCACTCCGCCGCCCCGCCCGTTCTGAGGCTGTCAGCCTTCAGTGGCCGCGAACTCTCAGACCTGGCAGGGTCACCGCCGAGCTGCTTGGCTGGGTGGGGGCCTGACTGATGGGGTCGCTAGGCACCCACGCCCCCTCCCGGTTCATAACTTCCGACCACAGGGAGCGGGCTGCAGGTCCCTGCCCTGGTACCACATTATATGATAATTATGCTCAGATTAGTTTTTCATACCCTTTGGACAGAGACATGCTAATTCGGATTCTTAGACATTAAAATCTTATAAAGTTCTCTGGTGATTCTAAGTCCGGTTTCCTAATTCGGGCTCCCTGATGGAGAGAAAAAGATGTGGCCATTGGCGTCCTTTCAAGAGCTGATTCCTCGGTGACTTTAATCAGAAGCTCCTCAGGGGGTGGGGATGTCGTGTCTCACACCCGAGACAACACCTTATTTTAAAATGTCTGTAAGCTACTTACTGTGTTACCAACTGCCTAACAGGCTTTTCACCTTCACAGCCCCAAATGCCGCAGAGCATCCACAAGAACTGGAGAGCAATCAGCCACCTCAGGGAATTATTCGTTTTTTCAAACTCGGTCACCATCTGAAACTTAACAGGGCAGTCAAAGATCCCCTGAATAACCTGCAGGGCCAGGGCAACACCAGCCGCAGCTCTTTGTCCAGAGCAAAGCTGCTCACAGCTCAGCTCCCTGAGCCGCAATACCAGCAGCTTCTCCTATCACCGGCTGTTCAACTTCCCTGACTCCACTTCCTCATCTATAAAATGGGACTGTGGTAGGCTTAACGGTAAAAAGGCCAAGGAATCACACCACACAGTGCCTGGCCCACAGAGCCTTCCGTAAATGTTAGTGATTTTCTAAGAATATAGAAATAGAAAAAGAAAAAAAGTATGTATTGAATCGTTCTAAAGTGGTAAAGTATAGGGACGCCTGAGTGGCTCAGTTGGTTGGGTGTCTGCCTTTAGCTGGGGTCATGATCCTGAGGTCATGGGATCGATCCCACCTCCCGGGCACACTGCTTGGGGGGGGGGGTCTGCTTCTCCCTCCCCCTGGCTGTGCTTTCTTTCTCTCCCAAATAAATAAATTGAATCTTAGAAAAAAATAAAGTGGTAATGCATATATTGTACAATAATAGTACATATACAATGTGATATGTGGATATATTATGTAATACTATATATTATAAATATACAATATATGCTTTTTTCTTTTTCCTTTTCTTTTTCTTTTCCCACTTGAGAATTATTCCACAGATAGGACCACTTCAATTAAATGATCTGCTCAGTGGGCATTCTTGTTGAGTCTTGTTGCTTTTCCCACACTTGATGGCATCTATCTGTGTCTGTCTGTCTCTCGATGTCCCTCACATTTTCTCTTCAGGAACTCCCATAAACTGAGATTATTCCCCCTGAGAACAACAGCTTGTGGCATCTCTATCTCCCCTGCTCTTCCCTGAACCTTCCCAGACTTGCTGACCCTGCTCCCTTCCCTACCAGGACTCCCACACTGAAGCCCAGGGTTGGTCCTCTGAATTGGTCTTCCTCTGGCATCCTTAATGTCCTGTCACAGTCCCACAGCCACCTGCCCCAGTGCCACACCTGCCAGACCACCACACAGCACCACAGGCCAGCAATCGCAGGAAGTTCATGGCCCCCTTGCCCAGATGGCCTTTCAGGACACTGACCTGTCCCCATCATTCAAAATGCCAGTGGCAACAGACTGTAGTTCTTGGTATCCTGTGGTATTGGTGATCTTGTGACTAATCTTGTGATTAGTCAAAACTATTTCAGGATAACATTTTCTCATAAAAAATTTCTAAGCAGTGCCTGGGTGGCTCAATCAGTTAAGTATCTGCCTTCAGCTCAGGCCATGATCTTGGAGGGCCCAGGATTGAGCCGAATCCCTCCCCCCCCCCCGCCCCGCCCCAGTTGGGCTCCCTGCTCAGCGGGGAGTCTGCTTCTCCCTCTCCCTCTGTCCCCCCCACCACCACCACTCATGCTCTCTCTCTCAAATAAATAAAATCTTTTAAAAACTTTTTTCTAAATGTTAACCTTGAAAGTCAAGTGAGGGTATAGGATAGCAGTTTAAGGAAGTGCAAGGCATGTCAGCCCCACCAATTAGAGGGTGTGCTTCAGAGAAGCCAATAGATACAGAGACCAATGCCGTTTTGGCGAGAGTTCTGCACGTGATTTGTGATGCACTTGGCTGATGAAAGTCTTCTTAAAATATGTGAAGTTCTACAAAGTACCAGTCACAAGGCTAAGGAAACTTGGCACCCTGCATTTCCATGCTCAGAATAAAGATCTATGAGGACACAGCATTCTGTTCTTGAACTCATTGTTCTTCCAGCAAAAATTCATTCTTAGAGTCTCTTATAACACAAAATTTTTCTCAACAGATTTTTTTTAAAGACACTCAAGGAAAACAAAGAAGTTAGGAATGCAGGAAGGTAGTGAAGAGAGCATTTAGGAGGCTGTCATGTCAATCCCAACACAGATGACTGGCGCTAAGAGCCTGGAAGGACCAGATTTGAGATGGTAGAATCTTCGGAACTTAGTGCCTGATCAGGAAAAAGGAAGGAGGGAAAGGAACTATGATATACAGACCCCCTTCCCCATCACATTCAGGAGAAGGTAGGTGTGATACTGTAATTTGTGATGGGAATATATATTTGGTCTTCTTCCCATTCCTGCCACAGAACCCCTAAAACTCTTGGAATTTCCTAAGTGTTCAGAGAAAGAAAGGTGTCTTTCATTATGCTAATGAGGTGGTTTGGGGAAGTGCCAAAGGCTGGAAGCTGGTTGCCAAGGGAACCAACCCTGAGATTAGAGGGTTGGAACTTTCAGACCCACTCCCTTCCCTCTGATGAGGGGGAGGGCTGGGTCTGGGTGTTCAATCAATAACCTATGGCCAATGACTTAATCAATCTTGCCTATGTAATGAAGCCTCCATTAAAACCCTATAAGGATGGGGTTCAGGAATCTTCTGGGTTGGTGAACCAATGGAGATTTGGGGAGAGTGGAGCACCTGGAGGGGGCGTGGGGAAGCTCCACACCCCATCCCCCTACCTGCTCTACGCATCATCTCCATCTACTTCTGAGTTATATTCTTTTGTAATAAACTGGTAATCCAGTAAGTGAAATGCTTCTCCGTGTTCTGTGAGTAGCTCTAGCAAGTTCATCAAACCCAAGGAGGGGGCCTTGGGACCTCTGATCTATGTCAGTCAGAAGCATAGGTGACAACCTGAAATCTTGATTGGCATCTGAAGGGGGCAGGAGGGACTGAGCCCTTAACCTGTGGAGTCTGATGCTGTGTCCAGGTAGATAGTGTCAGAATGGAATTGAATTTTAGGATGCTCAGCTGGTGTCCAAGAATTGTTTGGTGGTGTGTACAAAAACACACATCAGGATTGGCGCAAGAATCAGAGCAGATAAGGAGTACGGTTTTAGACTTGAAGGATTCGGGACACCTGCAGAAGATCCATGTAGGAAGAAGTCCCATAGGCAAGTGGATCTTCAGCTGAGAGCTCAGGAGCAAGACAGTCTAGAGACACAGCTGTGGGAGCCATCAAGCATCTCAAGTGGTACATCATAAGCGGAACCCTGGGGAGACAGGGGATTATCCGAAACTGTGCAGGCACAGAAGGCAGCTAAGAACAGAGTCAGGGTGGGGCTTTCAGCCTATGCATTCTAGGCAGCTGGAGAAGAGCCCACTAAGAGACTGAGAAAAAAAACAGTGAAGGAGGAGGCCCTACAGCTGCAGAACAGGAAGTGGAGAGAGTAGTCGGCAGAGTCACGGACCTCAGGTGTTAGGTAAGGTGTGAAAGGTCCCACTGCATCTAGCCATCAAGATTTATTGCTGGGGGCACGTAGGTACTCAGTCAGTTGAGTGTCTGACTCTCGATTTCAGGTCATGATTGCAGGGTTGTAGGATCGAGCCCCTCATGGGGCTTTGCACTCAGTGGGGAGCCTGCTCGAGATTCTCTCCTCTCCCTCTGCCCCTCCCCCTGCTCTCTCTCTCTCTCTAAAAATCATAAATAAACAAATTTTTAAATATATAAAATCTTTTTAAAAATTTTGAAGTATAAGAGTTAGAAAGGAAGATGTATATTATCACTATTTGTAGATGATGTAATTGGAAAATTCAAGGGAATTCATTGAAAAACTCTAAGAATTCAGTAAGTACCTACCCAGCTATGTGAGGTCATCTTAGACTATCCATCCTCAGTCCAGCACCAGATATCTAAAACCACTTGAGCGACCTGCAGAAGAACCACGAAGTGAGACCAGCCCAAATTACTGGTTCACAGAATCATGAACAAATAAAACATTGTTGTTCTAAGCCACTATGTTTGGCAGTGGTACATTATAACTGATTCACTGGGGAAGCCTGATAAGATGGCCTGTTAATTATGCTACTAGGCAACATTGTTTATGGTTAGAATGACACCTGGTGGGTAAATTGAATCTGGACTGGGAAGAACTGTAAATGAACTATAGACTCCTGAGAGAAAGTGAGACCTTTAGCTTTCCAGAGTGAATCCCACCAAAATTCCACTCTCCTCTCCCTCCCCACCACTCCCCCTCCCCTCCACTCCACTCCCCCTGTCCTGCTTCCTGCCCCTTTCTCTCTACCACCTGAGGACACAGGATGAAGGCAGTCATCTACAAATCAGGAAGAGGGTCCTCACCAGGAATCTCATCTGTCAGTGCCTTTAGATTTTTTTTATTATTATTTATTTATTTGCCAGAGAGAGGGAGAGTGAGAGAGAGGGAGAGAAAGAGAAAGCAGAAACAGGGGGAGCACCAGGCAGAGGGAGAAGCAGGCTCCCCGCTGTGCAAGGAGCCTGATGCGGGACTCAATCCCAGGACCCTGGGATCATGACCTGAACCAAAGGCAGACGCTTAACGACTGAGCATCCCTGATCTGCCAGTGCCTTGATCGTGGACTTCCAGCCCCCAGAACTGTGGGAAATAAATGTGTTGCTTAAGCATCCCCATCTATGGTATTCCATTAGAGCAGCTGGAACTGACTGCAATAGTAATTAACCCTCTATCTGGCATCAAAGGTTAGTTGTGACTCAGGTAGGAGAGGAATGAACATCCCCCACAGATGGGTAAGTGGGGGATAGTTGCCTCCTGTTGGGTCGAAGTGTGATTCTGCTCCTCTTTGAGATTTAAGTATAGGGAAGGGAAGTGAGTATGGATGCCACAATGACAGAAGGGTGGAGCATGCCAGATATTCTCAACTTGACACCACCATTCTGGTCTAAGGCTGGGAAACCAATCTCCTGCATGGCCCCACGTTAAAGATGGCCAAGACAGGAACTTGTGTGACATCCGAAAGGATGGAAATGAAGCAGATGCCATTACTCTTGGAAGGCATTGCTGATGAGACACTTGCTGATTTCAGGCACCATCAGCCAACAGTGGCCCCAGCCCACTGCAGAGTGCTGGCTGCAGGGCCCACAGGGCATGGCTCTCTCAGACCTCCTCTTTCACACACCCAGCTTTGGGCAATTTCCCACAGGCTCTGATCCCCCAGCTGCACAAGCATTTCTGCCTGTCACTGTTAGAGACTCTCAACACCTCTGTTCCAGGCCTTTAACTTCCCACATTTGTGTAAGCTCCAATTACTCTAGTAAACTCCTTGTTCCCATAAAATATAATCAAATAATAAAGAGACAAAAGATGTGAACAGACAACTCACAGTAAAGGTACTGCAAATGGTTCTTCAACATATGACACGAAGCTCAACCTCGTTCACTACAGCAAGGCAAATGAACATTTCCCCATGATGCATTTTTCCTCTATCCAACCGGCAGAACTGCATAGGGTTGATAGCACTTTCTGTTGACGAGGCTCTGGGGAAGGCACTTTCCAGCACCCGGGGTAGAAACACATGTGAAGGAGCTCTATGTCTCCATTAGCAATAGCCACCAAAATTACAAAAGCAAATCCTTGATCCTTTGTGACTCAGCAAACCCACTTTGTTGTTTTATTCTACAAACACTCATACCAGCACATGTGTGTGAAAAGGTGTCTGTTCAAGGGTGTGCATGGTAGCATTGTTTGCAACAGCAACAAGAAGCAATCTGAAGTCTGTCAAAGGTTAAATAAGTTACAGTATGCTCATACAGTAGAACACTATGCAGCTATAATAGAAGATGCAGATGACAAAGGTCTACGTGGAAAGATATCAAGATATGGTTAGGTGCAGGGCCAGATGCAGAACTGTTTGTAGAATGGGCTATCTTGTATAGATAGCAAAGGAAGAAAAACAAAATATATGTTTTGTATTTATGTATGCATGACCTCTAAAAAGGTACATCAGAAACCAATGGCAGAGGGGGACTTGAGACAGAAACAGAGCAGTTGGGGGTAAGGACAGAAGGAAATTTCTCTGTATATCTTTCTATAAATCAGGTGGAACAACTTTCTATTCAAAATTTTAACACGCCTAAAAGTTAATTAAGTGTTGATGTAAGAAACACAAGAATTAATTGCAATCATATTGACATTAATTTAAAAATGTAATTGCATCTAAATTCATTCTTTTTACTTTCAACTCATAGAGTCACCCTGATTTGGCCAGCTTTTCTCCATCAACCTTTCATTTTAACCATCTTCAAACCTTCAGAAAAGTTGAAATAATAGGATGATGAACAGCCACACATTCTTCACCTTGATTCACCACTTGCTTATCACTCTCTCTGTATTTATACACATGTGCACACAAGCACCCACACATTTTTCAGAGAGGCTAAAGTATCCGAGATGAGTTACAGACATCATGACACTTTACTCCTAAGTACTTCAGCCTGTCAATCCTAAGAACAAAGACATTCCCTACAAAAACACGAGCTATTGCAATTAAGAAATTTAACCATTTATTTATTTATTTATTTATCTTAGATTTTATTCATTTATTTGAGAGAGAGAGAGAGACAGCCAGCGAGAGGGGAAACACAAGCGGGGGGAGTGGGAGAGGAAGAAGCAGGCTCCTAGTGGAGGAGTCTGATGCGGGGCTCGATCCCAGAACGCTGGGATCACGCCCTGAGCCGAAGGCAGATAATTAATGACTGAGCCACCCAGGCGCCCCAAACCTTATTTATTAACTTATGAATAGCCTGTGTTTAAATTTCNGGGGGGAGTGGGAGAGGAAGAAGCAGGCTCCTAGTGGAGGAGTCTGATGCGGGGCTCGATCCCAGAACGCTGGGATCACGCCCTGAGCCGAAGGCAGACAATTAATGACTGAGCCACCCAGGCGCCCCAAACCTTATTTATTAACTTATGAATAGCCTGTGTTTAAATTTCCCAGATTGTCCCAATTGTGCCCTTTATACTTCTGTTTTTAAATCCAAGACCCAGTCAATGGTCACACATTGCTTTTAGTTGTTATAAATCTCTTTACTCTCTTTGAATCCAGAACAGTTCCCTGCGTCTCTCTTGGTCTTTCTTGACACTGACATTTTTGTTTTGTTTTTTGTTTTGTTGTTGTTTTGTTATTTTAAGTAGGTTCCATGCCCAGCATGGAGCCCAACACAGGGCTTGAACTCCAACGGTCCTGAGATCAAAACCTGAGTCAAAATCAAGAGTCAGATGCTTAACTGCCTGAGCCACCCAGGTGCACCCTGACATTTTTAAGTTTTATTTATTTAAGTAATCTCTCCACCCAACATGGAGCTCGACCTCACAATCCCAAGATCAAGAGTCACATGTTCTTCCAACTGAGCCGGTAGGACAGCCAGACATTTTTAAAAGAATCCACGCCTCTTATTTCATAAAAAGTCCCTAAATGTGGATTTTTCAGGTGATTCCTTATGACTACCCTCAGGTTAAACATTTTTGGGCAAGATACTTACAGATGATGTTGTGCCCTTCATCAGAAGACCCATGGTGTCAGCTGGTCCCATTACTAGTGAAGTCTGACCATCTGTTACGGTGGCATCTGCCAGATCTCTCCATTGTCTTGATCCTCTTTCTTCCTTTAACTAGTAAGTCTTTTGATATGATACTTTGAGACTACGTGACTACCCTGTTTCAACAACCTATTACTCAGTGGTTTAGCATCCACCAATAAGTTTCACCTGAATCAAGTGTAACAAAACCTGTTGCAAAAAAGTGATTTTCTAGTGTTACCATTTCTTCTGTATTTATTCATTGTTGTTTTTAGGGGGGTAGGGCATAAGAAGCAGTATTTTTATGACTCAAACTATTTTTTATTCCATATGTTATAACCCATTCTTTACTCTCAAATGGCCGTGTATTTGCCCAGTGGGGACGTCTCCAAGCTAGTTCCCGTGCCCTTTTGCTGTGTTCCCGTCAACCTTGGAGCATGTCCTTGCATTTGGGAACAAGACATTCCAGCTTTTGGGGCGCCTGGGTGGCACAGCGGTTAAGCGTCTGCCTTCGGCTCAGGGCGTGATCCCAGCGTTGTGGGATCGAGCCCCACATCAGGCTCCTCTGCTAGGAGCCTGCTTCTTCCTCTCCCACTCCCCCTGCTTGTGTTCCCTCTCTCGCTGGCTGTCTCTATCTCTGTCGAATAAATAAATAAAATCTTACAAAAAAAAAAAAAAGACACTCCAGCTTTTTNCCTCTCTCGCTGGCTGTCTCTATCTCTGTCGAATAAATAAATAAAATCTTTAAAAAAAAAAAAAGACATTCCAGCTTTTGTTTATACATTTTCTGCTCCAGACCTGGAATCCACTATTTTCCAAGCAGCCTTGTTTCCTTTAGGTAGGGAATGGTATTTAGAGACCACAATCTGGGTGCTAGGGTTTTCATTGCTTCCAGGCCCTTCTTACTCACTCTGGTGAGGAACTTGTCTTGGCTGTTTTACCTCTGGATCTCTTCACTACCCTACCCTCATTTTCTTTTCCCCTTTCTTTGGCAACAAATCCTTGACAAAGCATGGGAAGTTCTAAAAACTAGCAGCCATGAACATAAGTGGCATAATATCTGAAGGGAAGCAAAGTCTTCACTTTTCCCCCCAGTGCATCGCCCTCCAGCAGAATGGGTTACAACTGAACTATTTTAAAGACTACCTGTAAAATAAGCAGCCACCAGCAGTAGTTTCCCATTCAGATCTTTTTCTGCTTAGGGTAAAGAAGTGGAGAAATTTCATCTATTACAAATATGATTTGAATTTTAAAAGTCTATGTCTAATTACTACTTAGGACTATAGTAAAAATTTATTTTATACACTGTAATTGTGTGGTTTGAATATGTAATCAGAAATGCAAAGCTTGATGCCTTTGATTTTAATTTCCATAACCAATGCCTCTCAGTTCATGTATTTCAGTGGTCCCTGGGCTGAAACACCTTTTTCTAATTAGCAATCAAGATGTGCACAGTAGTTCAAGACCTTCTCAGGGTTTGGACCACCCCGCATAATGCATTTTATTCCACATCATGATTATGCTTGGCCTTTTATTGAACTGGTCATTACCTTGACCATAGAAAGACATCCCACAGGGAATTAGTTCTTGAATTCTTAAGTGGCCTAAGATTTGCATCTCTCTGGCAAGTAAATAGGTCAGACTGAACCATCGACTAGCAAATATTTTCACAAGACAAAAAAATAAATTACGGTTTGCCACAACTGAAGCAGCACTCCAATGTTTTCATGAAAAGTTCTACACTCATGAAGAGTCTGAGGACACCACAGAAATCACCACATGATTCCATAGGACCAAGGACAAGCCATGGGGTCCCTCTCCTGTGAAAACTAAACTCTGGCCACCCCCAACACCTCTATTCAAGATCAGCCTTTGTTGTTCTGTATGCCAAAATTTTTAAGATATATCAGCAACCACTAAAAACTCAAAGCAAAATGACTCCACCAAAAATGGGAAACTTCTAGTTCACTGGGAAGCCTAGCAGTGACTTGGACTTAACTGCTATGTGCTTGAAGAACTCAAGGAACAACCCCCCACCCCCCTCTCAGGCCAGAGAAAACCCCGCTCAGGCTTCAGGCCAGCTCTCTAAGCCCAGAGCCACCCACCCCAGCCCAAAGGCTTCCCCTCCTCACTCCCTCCTCACAGCTCCCCTGGTCTCTGTCACTTTCCTTGCTTCCTGACTTTTTGCCACTTCCCCTGTTGTCCCTTATGTTTTGCTATATTACTTCTGTCTCCCCAAGTCAATTATACAACAAATAAGCACATCCTATTGTTTTCAGTATTGCTAATGACATTCTTCAGAAAGAAGCCCTCCTGTTAACACTCATTGTGATCATTGTTGAGTATGAAATACACATACCTCCCCTCTACTCCAGAACTCCCCGGCCATCCCCACCTCAGGTCAACTGTGGTTATGAAGAAAACCATTTCTTTTTTTTTTTAATGATTTTTTATTATATTATGTGAGTCACCATACAGTACATCCCCGGTTTCCGATGTAAAGTTCGATGATTTATTAGTTGCGTATAACACCCAGTGCACCATGCAATACGTGCCCTCCTTACTACCCATCATCTTGATTTATTTCAGCTCCTTGCCTACCCAACATAATGCCTCCCAAGCCTGCCTGCCACGAGATTCCTGTAGGAAAGTGCCATGATACACTAGACAAGTAGATATAGGGTAGAGTGCATATAGGATCTTGGAAAAATATAAAGTGATAAATCTATCAATTTACATATCTTTTCAGCAACAACAAAAACCCACAATCTTTTCAAATGTCCATGGTGCATATACAAACAATAATCATATACTAAGCCACAAAAAAACCCAACCTAAATTAATTACCAAAATAACAGGGCATATACTCTTACCACTCTAAAAAAAAAAAAAGTAGCAAAATGATTGGTTAAACCAACAAAAAAACTAGTAACTTGTAAACTGAAAGTCAGTTTCCTGGTCAAACTAGAAATTGACAAAAGTCACAAGCTATAAATAGATGACAGGAAGAGCAATGTATGTCAAAATTTGGGAACATTGCTATGCTTAGAAATGCTTAGAAAAAACAAAGTCACAACATTTTATACCTCCTCCCATAAAGAGATAGGGCTTGTTTACTCAGCCCTTGAACCTGGGCTATCATCTGACTTACTTGGGATAACAGAATGTGTGGGAGGGACGTTGTGTGATTCCCAAGCACAGGAGTTTCAATATTTGCTCTCCTGGAATGTAGCTTCAACACTGGCACTTAAGGAAGCCAAGCCACAGGATAAGACTACTGGAGAGCCAAGGCGCCAGCACTAACTTCCTGACACCTGCCAAGTTCCAGCAGGCCTGGTTGACCAGCTGAATACAGCCCCATCAATTACCTCAGGTGAAATCAGCAAAGGTACCATCTAGCCAACCTAAAAAATTGTAAGACAGAATAAACTATCAACATTTTAAGCTATAAGCTTTAGGGTGATCTGTTAAACAGCAATAGTTAAACAAATGAGAACTTTGTTTTTATTATAAATTCTGGAGTTTCCAACTAAGCATAAATAAAGCAATTATAGTGGACATCCACTGTTTTGGTCAATCACCCACTTCGGTCCAATCAGTGAATCCTGGAATTTTTCTGGACACTTCCTAGCACCTGGCTTCACCTCGGGGCAAGAAGGCTGTAGCAGGTCCAGCTCTCCAAGTTCAGAACAAGCCTCACCTTTCCTCCTTGGGCCCAGGAGGGTCCCTGTGGCCAGGAAAACTGCAGGCGAGCTCAGTCCTAAGCCCTGTGCATCCCTGGAGTTTGGGGTAGAGTTCTTAGCTCACAACCCATTAAGTTGTTAACCTTTAAAATAAAATAGTCAGGAGTGCCTGGGTAGCTCAGTTGATTAAGCATCTGCCTTCAGCTCAGGTCATGATCCCGGGGTCCTGGGATCAAGTCTCTCATCAGGCTCCCTGCTCATCGGGCTCCCCGCTCAGTGGAGAGTTTGCCTCTCTGCTGCTCCCTCTGCTTGTGCTGTCAAGTGAATAAATAAAATCTTAAAAATAAAATAAAATAATAAAAGTCAGAAACCAATGTGGTTTCTACTGTGCCAGTGCCTCTGTTGCAAAATTAATCCCATGAGTGGCTGGTAACGAGAAGTGCTGAGCACATTTTCCAGGTAAATGACATCAGGGCCTTACAACACCGTGCAAAGTTGGGGGTATCCACTTGTTCCCAGTCCTAGCTCCTCAGCCGTATCCCCACAATCTCCAACACCTGGCCCACAGTCCTGGCCCCTTCCCTTTTCCAGGGCTTGCCAGGGTCCTAGACCGCAGGCAGAGTCCAAGGAACCAGGAGGCACAGCCCCCACCCAATGCCTGCCCTGTGACTGCTGGGGGGCCAGGGTCCTCATCACAAAGGGAAACGCTGATCCCCAGTGGGGTCTCTAGCCTGGCATGCACTGGGCTCTTCTGTCCAGTAGCTGAAAAGCAGGAGAACCGAGGATCTGAGACCTCTTGTCCCTCATCCAGCACTTGCTTCTCTGCCCTTGGTGAGTGGGAGGTATGAAGGGAAAAAGGGGCCTCCAAGAGGAGGCAGGCAGTGGGAGAGACTGTGGTGGCCCTCCCACCCCAACCCCTTCAGCTGTATAACCTACCTCTTCGCTTTGGGGCCCTGGAGAGAGTGGGGCAGGCAGGAAACCAACACCAGAGGTCACCATAATAGGGTCAGGCCAAGTTCTTGAGCACCTGGGTGTGATGGATAAGGAGGTACCCTTCCAAACTGATTTTTAAATAAAAAATATAAAATATGTAAGAACAAATACGTTCATGCCTATTTCCAAATCACACAACTTTGGAGGCTTATTCTACCAATTAAAATGCGGATCATAATAGAGGAGTCCAAGATGGCAGAGGACTAGGAGCGCCAAATTTCGTCTGGTCCCAGGAATTCAGCTAGATAGCTGTCAAACCACTCTGAACACCTACAAACTCAACTGGAGAATGAAGAAAAGAAGAGCAACACTAGGAAAAGAAAAGCGACCACTTTCTGCAAGGTAGGACGTGCAGAGAAGTGAATCCGAGGCGATATACGGGAAGATAGACCCCGGGGGGAGGGAGCCTCTGTCAGCCAGCTACAGGCAAGCGCTAGAGCAGCGGAGCTCAAAACTGGAACTTTTGGAAGTCTGCTCCACTGAGGGATGTCACTCTGGTGGCTAAGCCAGGGGTGGGACCCTCACTGGAACAGTGTGGTCTCAGGACTCTCAGGGTCACAGAGAGACTGACGGTGCCTGAGTGCGTCAGAGCCCCCAGGAATCAGAGCAGGGAAGCCGGCCGCAAAGAGAGCCGAGGAGTGGGCTCTCAGCTCGGGGTGGCCATAAACCATGACCCGTGGCACAGTCGGGCCACTGCTCTTCCAACAGGGCCCAACAAGCGGCAGATCCGGGGAGACTCCCCTTCCTCTCCCAGGAGTAGGAGTGCAGGAGTGCATCGCAGGAATCTGCTGGGTCTGGAGACTCCAAAGAGGGTCCTGTGCCAGAGATAGAAATGCTCGGTCACAGGCCGGGTGAGCACGGATTGCGAACAGACCAGGGAGACAGGAGTGATTGACAGCTTTTCTCTGAGGACTCTCTGAGGGCTCACTGAAGAGTGGGACCCCGAGCTCTCGGCTCCAGGGCCAGAGATTGGGAACCGCCATTTTCGTTCTCATCCTCTAAAGCTGCGCGGAAAGTCTTCAGGGAACAAAAGCTACAGAGACCAAACCAAGCCGGTGACTTAGCCCGGCCCCTGGCAAGGGCGGTGCAATCCTGCCCAGGGCAAAGACACAGGAGAATCACTGCAACAGGTCCCTCCCCCAGAAGATCAGCAAGAACATCCAGCCAAGACCAAGTTTACCGATCAATGAGAATTGATCCAGCGCTAGGGGAATACAGCCTGTAGAATTCATGGCTTTTCCCCCCATGATTCTTTAGTCTTTTAACTTTAATTTTTAAAATTTCCNACAGAGACCAAACCAAGCCGGTGACTTAGCCCGGCCCCTGGCAAGGGCGGTGCAATCCTGCCCAGGGCAAAGACACAGGAGAATCACTGCAACAGGTCCCTCCCCCAGAAGATCAGCAAGAACATCCAGCCAAGACCAAGTTTACCGATCAATGAGAATTGATCCAGCGCTAGGGGAATACAGCCTGTAGAATTCATGGCTTTTCCCCCCATGATTCTTTAGTCTTTTAACTTTAATTTTTAAAATTTCTTTATTTTTTTTCTTTTTCTTCTTTTTTTGAATTATTCTTCTTTCCTTTTTCAACCAACTTCTTATCAATTCCTTCTTTAAAATCTTTTTTTAATTTTCATTTTTACAGTCATATTCCATCCCTTCATTGTATTTAACCTTATTTTTTCTTTCTTTAAAATTTTGAGGGGCGCCTGGGTAGTGCAGTCGTTAAGCATCTGCCTTTGGCTCAGGGCGTGATCCTGGCGTTCTGGGATCGAGTCCCACATCAGGCTCCTCTGCTGGGAGCCTGCTTCTTCCTCTCCCACTCCCCTGCTGTGTTCCGTCTCTTGCTGGCTATCTCTCTGTCACATAAATAAATAAAATTAAAAAAAAAAGATNCATCAGGCTCCTCTGCTGGGAGCCTGCTTCTTCCTCTCCCACTCCCCTGCTGTGTTCCGTCTCTCGCTGGCTATCTCTCTGTCACATAAATAAATAAAATTTTAAAAAAGGATTTTAAAATTTTGGGATGCAGTTTCTTCTAACAGACCAAAATACACCCCAAATCTAGTGTATGGCTCTGTTCTATTCACCAGCCTGATCATATTCTTTTTTTTTTTTCCTCTCTCTTTTTCCTTTTTCTTTTCCCCCCAGTTTCGGGTCTCTTCTGATTTGTTTAGTGTATATTTCTTTGGGATCGTTCTTATCCTTTTACCATTTTGTTCTCTCGTTCATCTGTTCTTCTCTCAACAAAATGACAAAACAGAAAAATTCACCTCGAAAAATAGAACAANGATTTTAAAATTTTGGGATGCAGTTTCTTCTAACAGACCAAAATACACCCAAAATCTAGTGTATGGCTCTGTTCTATTCACCAGCCTGATCATATTCTTTTTTTTTTTTCCTCTCTCTTTTTCCTTTTTCTTTTCCCCCCAGTTTCGGGTCTCTTCTGATTTGTTTAGTGTATATTTCTTTGGGATCGTTCTTATCCTTTTACCATTTTGTTCTCTCGTTCATCTGTTCTTCTCTCAACAAAATGACAAAACAGAAAAATTCACCTCGAAAAATAGAACAAGAGGCAGTACCGACTGTCGGGGACCTAATCAATATGGACATTAGTAAGATGTTGGAACTAGAGTTCAGAATAACGATTATAAAAATACTAGCTGGGCTTANCCTTTTACCATTTTGTTCTCTCGTTCATCTGTTCTTCTCTCAACAAAATGACAAAACAGAAAAATTCACCTCAAAAAATAGAATAAGAGGCAGTACCGACTGCCAGGGACCTAATCAATATGGACATTAGTAAGATGTTGGAACTAGAGTTCAGAATAACGATTATAAAGATACTAGCTGGGCTTGAAAAAAGCATAGAAGACACAGGAGAATCCCTTTCTGAAGAAATAAAATCTAACCAAGTCGAAATCAAAAAGGCTATTAATGAGGTACAATAAAAAATGGAGACTCTAACTGCTAGGATAAATGAGGCAGAAGAGAGACTTAGTGACAGAGAAGACCAAATGATGGAGAATAAAGAAGCTGAGAAAAAGAGATATAAACAACTATTGGATCACGAGGGGAGAATTCAACAGATAAATGATATCGTAAAGCGAAACAATATAAGAATAATTGGGCTCCCAGAAGAAGAAAGAGAGAGAGGGGCAGAAGGTATATTGGAGCAAATTACAGTGGAGAACTTCCTTAATTTGGGGAAGAAAACAGGCATCAAAATCCAGGAGGCTCAGAGAACCCCCCTCAAAATCAATAAAAATAGGTCAATAACCCAATATCTAATAGTAAACTTATAAATCTCAGAGACAAAGAGAAAATCCTGAAAGCAGCTTGGGACAAGAGGTCTGTAACCTAGAATGGTAGAAACATTAGATTGGCAGCAGACCTACCCACAGAGACCTGGCAGGCCAGAAAGGACTGGAGTGATATATTCAGAGTACTAAACGAGAAAAATATGCAGCCACAAATGCTTTATCCAACTAGGCTGTAATTGAAAATAGAGGGAGACATTAAAAGCTTCCAGGACAAACAGAAACTAAAAGAATTTGCAATCGCCAAACCAGCCCTACAAAAATATTGAAAGGGGTCCTCTAAGCAAAGAGAGAGCCCAAAAGTAACACAGACCAGAAAGGAACAGAGACAATATGCAGTAACAGTCACCTTATAGGCAATACAATGGCACTAAATTCATATCTTTCAGTAGTTACCCTAAATGTAAATGGGCTAAATGCCCCAATCAAAAGACCAGGGTATCAGATTGGAAAAAAAAGCAAGATCCAGCAATATGCTGTTGGCAAAGGACTCATATTAGACTCAAAGACACCTCCAGATTTAAAGTGAGGGGGGTGGAAACTATTTATCATGCTAATGGACATCAAAGGAAAGCAGGGGTGGCAATGTTCATAGCAGCATTGTCCACAATAGCTAAACTGTGGAAGGAGCCAAGATGCCCTTCAACAGACGAA